>NW_028270139.1:155912082-156216129 GCF_037043375.1 Chiloscyllium plagiosum | reverse complement strand
GGACGTCATGTTGCGGCTGTACAGGACTTTGGTTAGGCCACTGTTGGAGTACTGCGTGCAATTCTGGTCTCCTTCCTATTGGAAAGATGTTGTGAAACTTGAAAGGGTTCAGAAAAGATTTACAAGGATGTTGCCAGGGTTGGAGGATTTGAGCTGCAAGGAGAGGCTGAACTGGGTGGGGCCGTTTTCCCTGGAGCATTGGAGGCTGAGGGGTGACCTTACAGAGGTTTACAAATTATGAGGGGCATGGATAGGATAAATAGACAAAGTTTTTGTCCTGTGGTGGGGAGTCCAGAACTAGAGGGCATAGGTTTAGGGTGAGAGGGGAAAGATACAAAAGAGACCTAAGGGGCAACTTTTTCACACAGACGGTGGTACGTGTATGGAATGAGCTGCCAGAGGATGTGGTGGAGGCTGGTACAATTGCAACATTTAAAAGGCATTTGGATGGGTATATGAATAGGAAAGGTTTAAAGGGATATGGGCCGGGTGCTGGCAGGAGAGACTAGATTGGGTTGGGATATCTGGTCAGCATGGACGGTTTGGACACACATCTCTATGACTCTATGACTCTAAATAATTTCTCTCTATCTCCTTTTCTGGGGTCAGTCCAAAGCAAGTGGGATTTAACATGCAAAATTGAAGGCAGGAGGAATCTAAGAATAATATAAAACAGAGAACTAAGACCGCTGGGAAAACAAAACAGAAATTGCTGGAGAAACTCAGCAAGTCTGGATACCGTTCTTCAGAATAATTCTGAAGAAAAATTAAAAACTGGACTCCACTGTTGAAGCAGAACATCACATGCAAATTTTAGAACTGAGATTGATGAGACTGTTTTCTCAGGGTAAGATGGCCTATGGCACCCAGACATGCAGATGTGTGTATGATAAGGATAAGCTATGAAATACCTGCAGGAAGAAACAGGTCTGAGGGACAGAATGAAGTTTACCAGACTGATTCCTGGCAAAGGCTTTTGCCCGAAACGTCGATTTCGAAACTCCTTGGATGCTGCCTGAACTGCTGTGCTCTTCCAGCACCACTAATCCAGAATCTGATTCCTGGCATGTCAGGACTGACATATGAAGAGAGAGATTGGGTCAGTTAGGACTATATTTACTGGAGTTTAGAAAAATGAGTGGGATCTCACATACAATACAACCTCAGTTATCCAAACATTGATTATCCGAATTTCAGATTATTGGAACAAGATCTCGAGGTTCCAATGCTTGGGTAAACTGTTATCCAAACATTCGATCAGCCGAACATTCGATTATCTGAACAAAATACCGTGTCGTTCGGACAATCAAGATTGCCCTGTAAACCTATAAATTCTAACAGAACAGACAGGGTAAACTAAGGAATGATGTTCCCAATGAGCCAGGGGTCACAGTTCAACAATGCAAGACAAGTCACTTAGGACAGCAACTTCTTCACCCAGAGAGAGGTGAGCCTGAGGAATTCTCTGCCACAGAAAGCAGTTATGGTGACAACATTGTATATTTTCAAAAATGAGTTTGATATCGTTCTTAGTGTCAAAGAGATCAATGGAAAATAAAACAGGAATAGGGCACTGAATTGGAAGATTATCTGTAATCATACTGAATGGTGAAGCAGGCTAGAAGGATCAATGGCCTATTCCTAATCCTGTTTTACATATTTCTATGTTTCTACTGGCTGATTCGTTTTCCTATATTAACAGTAATGCCAAAACATTGGGCACTGAACATTCAGAAAGATTTGGCCATCGATCATGATTTGCATTGATTTTTTGGTAACATTGAAACATTGCTATGGGGGTATTTCCATTATTGGCAACTTTCTGAAGACTCATGTCTGAAAGATGATGAAAATTGATTCGCTCGAGATGTTGAACTGATGCCGAGACCTGTTCTGTCTTTAAAAATCATTGAAGGAACATTATGGGCACTTTATTTTAAAACACACTTGAAGTCACATGACTTACTCTAACTGCTTGAACTTGTTTACTGGAAGTCACATGTCTAAGTTTATGGCAGTGAGGAGTGTAAGCATTTGAGATTATTTGGAGATTAGTTGAGGTACATCCTGAGAAAAGATAGGACCACAGCTCAGCCTTAACCACCTCCCTGAGAAACTCTCCTCAGTATCCCATGAAAGTTGAAAAACTGAAATAGATACTTCTCCTGAGAAGTTTTTATAAAGCCTTCTTCTTGATACTTTTGGAATGGACTGCAGAGGTATCTATTTATGTTTAGCAATCCAATTATATGTGTAGGAAGTCCTAATTGAAAACAATCAGAAACATTCCATATCTCATCCTTGTACTCACAAGAATTAGTAACTATTTTAGCTGAAACATTTTTCCTCAAAGTAAATCTCTGAAGAGAACGTTTAATTTTAATGTGTGTGTATGTGTGAGTGTGTGTGTATGTGTGAACGTGTATGTGTGTATACGTGTATGTGTGTATACGTGTGCGTGCACCCTTGTGTGCACATGCATCTGTGTGTCTGTGTCTATATATATGTGTGCGCATGTGTGTATATGCACTTGTGAGTGTGTATGTGTGTGTGACAATGTATGTATGTGTGCATAGGTATTAGGGGTAAATATATACACTTTGTATTCAATCTCTGTGTTAATTAGCTTCACATCTTTGTTCAATAAGTCTTGTTGTGACAAAAAATCAATAACTATTTAATTTATTGAAGAAACCATATTCAAACCCTATAAAGAGAAGTACACAATTTGTGATATTGCCCACTCAGTAAAATATATATTTAATGTTGTGACCACTGAGACTGGAGAGAAAGTGAGAGAATATACTCATCTAAACCTGGCTGTAACAATCTCATCACTTGTTAACAACAACTATTTGCCATTATGTCACACTTTTAGTATGTTCTCAGCCACTTCAGGATATAAGCAGAGAAGCAAAAATTGAAATTCCTGGAAAAGCTCAGCAGGTCGGGCAGCATCTGGACAGATGTCAGAGTTAACATTTCATGTTGAGAGACCCTTCCTCAGAACACAAGGTGCTCCCTAACCTGCTGAGCTTTTCGTACAATTCCTGTTTTTGTTTCTGATTTACAGCAGTGCCTTCAGTTTTTAAAAGCAGAGAAGAATTGGCACTGAGTCAACGAGCGTAACTGTAGGAAAGTTGTCAAAAGTTAAGCCAAAGAGTTTTTTCCTGAAAAGAACATTTGAAAGAAGGAAATATATAGATTTTTGCAGGGTGAATTCTGCAGCTGACAGTACATCCAAAGTTTGTGAGAAGATTTGTAGCTCGGGTGCTCGTTGCTGTGGTTCTGTTCGCCGAGCTGGAAGTTTTTGTTGCAAACGTTTCGTTGCCTGTCTAGGTGACATCCTCAGTGTTTGGGAGCCTCCTGTGAAGCGCTTCTGTGGTGTTTCCTCCAGCATTTATAGTGGCCTGTCCCTGCCGCTTCCGGTTGTCAGTTTCAGCTGTCCGCTGTAGTGGCCGGTATATTGGGTCCAGGTCGATGTGTTTGTTGATGGAGTTTGTGGATGAGTGCCAGGCCTCTAGGAATTCCCTGGCTGTTCTTTGTTTGGCTTGCCCTATAATGGTAGTGTTGTCCCAGAAACACCACAGAAGCGCTTCACAGGAGGCTCCCAAGCACTGAGGATGTCACCTAGACAGGGGACGAACGTTTGCAACAAAAACTTCCAGCTCGGCAAACAGAACCACAGCGACAGTACATCCACCAATGGTGCAGTGATGGAGGTGGAGGATGCTCCTCTGGAGGTCAGAGTTGAAGAAAGGGAACAGAAACAGAAACTGCTGGAAAAGTTCAGCTGGTCTTGCCATGCCTGTGAAGAGAAATCAGGGTTTCTGCTTAGTGTCCAGTGACCCTTCCTTAGAAAAAACAGGGTTCTGAGGAAGAGTCACCAGACCCGAGACATTAACTCTGGCTTCTCTACACAGATGCTGCCAGACCTGCTGAGCTCTTCCAGCGACTTCTGTTTTTGTTTCTGATTTACAGCGTCTGCAGTTCTTTTGGGTTTTTGAAGAAAGGGAACACTGTTGAAGGTCAGTATTGATAGCTTTCAGCTCGGAGGAGGAATGAGGCCATGGAGAGATTCAGATAGGAACAGGACAGTCCCGTGTCGATTGTCTGGGAGCCAATGTACGAAAGGATGGAATGATTGTGTGTCTCCAGTCCTACCAATATGGTTAACGCTTTACTGTTGTGTGAGGTGGCTGAGAAAGCCAGTCAATTCGGGGTGGAAAATAAAAGCAAGCCTTGACAGCAATGCCCACATCCCGGGACTGAATTAAAACAGAGAGCATGCAGAAATCTTCCCCACGGAGCAGAGAGATAAACAGAGTCATAGAAGTTTACAGCATGGAAACAGGCCCTTTAGCCCAACTTATCCGTACTGCCCAATTAATCAGTACATTTGGTCCATAACCCTCCATACCTATCCCATCCATGTACCTGTCCAAATGTTTCTTAAATGATAAAATTGTACTCACTTCCACCACTAACTCTGACAGCCCGTTCCAGACACCACTCTCCATGTGAAAAATATTGCCCCTCTGGACCCTTGTCTCCTCTCCCCTATCTGCCTATCTAGATTTAAACTCCTCTACCATGGAGAAAAGCCGTTAGCTATCTTTCTTATCTATGCCTCTCGTGATTTAGATGAACTCAGAAGTCACATGATACCAAGTCACCTGACGAAGGGGCAGTGCTCCGAAAGCTTGTGGCTTCAAATAAACCTGTTGGACTGCAACTTGGCGCCATGTGACTTTTGACTTTGTCCACCTCAGTCCAACATCGGCGCTTCCACATCATGATTTGGATGGGTAAATGCTAAGCTGATAGATATATGCATGGAGAGGCTTTTGTGAGCCTGGAGTCAATACAGTGATGGAGGAAAACACAGGTCGATATGAAGATGGAGGAGAAAAGAGTAGGGACAGTACACAGGTCAATTAAAAAGAAAAGATTCAAGGTAATTTAGCTATTTTTGAGACTTGTGGCAGTATCTGCCTCTTGGTCTTTTAACATTACTGATGTCTGTGCAACATTATTGTCAGGGGCTTTATGATTAATAAAGGGCCTTTGTACAGTGCTCCTCTGCCCACATGTGCAATTTAACTGAGGAACATCAGCTTGTTAGTCCCTGATCTATGAGGACCCTCAGCCTGACAAATGGATCTCCGAGAAAAGCAGGGATAAATGACTGATTTTAAGAAGACATCATAAAATGTTCTCTGAAATTTTTGCTTGACTGCTAATTCCGAGTGCCCTCATTTTCCAAACCTCACTACCCCGTCCTCCCCCCACTCCCCATCCCAACTCACTTGCAGAGTACTGCTGCCCAGATAAGCAATCAATTCCACGTCTCTGGTGACTGTGTGACCTTTGACCCAAAAGGCAGCTGACACAAGCTGGTGTCTTAAATTTAAAATAATGTACTCACTCCTCGCCTGCTCTCCATCTCTCACCCTCACGCGCTGTCTCTTTCTCCGTGTTACTTCTCCCACCCATGGAGTGATCGCTTTTACTCTCTCTTACCTTCAATCATCTTTGCCTCTCGTTTTCTGTCCACCCTTCTGTCTGTCTTTCTCGCTAGCACCATATGTCAATCTGCCTTACACATTACTGCTCACTGTCGCTCACTACCCATCACTGCCTCCCATCCTGTCTCACTGCCTCTTAATCTTTCACTGTTTCTTAATGTGCTATTGGTCTCTCCTTATTCCAGACCTCATCATCCCTCACTTTTTCAACTGAACCTTAAGTTTTAAATTGGTTAAGTGTCAGTTGTGTCCAGTTTTTTGGAGGATTTCTTACCTTTTATTAAATCTTGCAGAACTCACCTCATTAACAATCTACTTCACCCCCTCATGGCATTCCTCTCACCCCTTCTAGTTGCCAGAAGAAAAGCCCACTGCTGGATTACCACAGAATTGACACAGAATATCACAGCCACCAGCATCATCTTTAACGTGGTGGTGTCAGTCCAGAGTTGCCCTGCACAGTTCCTAATATTTACTTCTAAGATGGCAGACCAGGAAATTTGGTACCTTACAGGGATCTGGATACAGTGTCATGGAGGCAGAATGTCCTCTTTCCCCAGGACCAGTGGTGAAGGCCAAGACATCAAACCATGTCAGCCTGATCCAAGGTTGTCAATGTCTCTCTCCACTCTGCCAGGGTAAGGTCCACCATCTTGTCTCCCATTTCTGTCATTGCACCCACCTCCCACCAAAGCTCTACCACTCTCACTGTTGCCTCAATGTCTTCTCCCACTCTCTGTCACCCACCACTAACACTGCATGCTCTCTGAGCTATCTAGACTGTGTTTGGTTGGTACCCATAGAGCATGCTCTGAGATTTTGGTGTCCAACATGGAGGTTCTTTGGAGCAAGGGACAAGCAAAGCCTAGCTTCTCACTCTGCCTTCCAGGTCAAGAATTCTTAGTGTCCAGTCTGCTCGTTGCATTTGGTAAGATAGAAAGCTGAATATTGGTGGGCCAAAGTTTGCAGTTATAGAATCATAGAGTCATAGAGCATGGAAACAAACCCTTCAGTCCAACTGGTCCACACTGACCATAATCCCAAACTAAACTCTGCTCTTCACCCATTTCACTCTAAACCTTTCCTATTCATGTATCCATCCAAATGTGTTTTAAATGTTGTAATTGTACCCACATCCACCACTTCCTCCACAAGTTCATTCCACAACGAACCTCCCTCTGTGAAACAAATTGCCTCTTATGTCTTTTTTTAATCTCCTTCCTCTCACCTTAAAAATGTATGCCCTAGTCTTGCAATTCCCCATCTAAGGAAAAAAGACAACTACCATTAACTCCATCTATACCTGTCCATATTATGGTGGTTGCTAAGTAACAGGCCCCCTCAATCAGCCTGGCGTAAATTTCACTCCAGCAATTCCATAAAAGATGCAGTGTCTTGCTCTCAACATCACGATTTGTATCATAGCCCTATTGTTCAGGGCCTTCAAAGATTCCTCTCACCATTCTGGTTCTCATGAGCTACTCATTCCAAACAATTTCACCTTCCCCTCTTTTCTGACCCTCAGTCCACTCACTGTGTTGGTCCAGTCAGGTCACATCCAAGTCTGTCTCTCACTATCTCACTCTGTTACTAGCTCAATGTCACAGTCTCTCACTCAGTTTATCACATTTATTCTCATCCAGTCATGTTGTCACTGTCTTCTCTTTGTCCTATCCTTCACCCCTTACACAAACTCTATTTCATTCCACTTGAACTCCAGCACTTTAACTTCATCCTTTCATCTCTCCTTCTTTCTCACATACATCCATGGGAACACTGATGCCCAGCCCCACATTTTTTTACCCATCCCTAATTTCCCTTCAGGAGGTGGCAACTAGCTGTCTTCTTGAAGCCCTGTAATACTTGGGATGTAGGTACACCCAGAGGGATGCTTTGAAGGGAGCTCTCCAATTTTGACTCAGCAACAATGGCTTCTGAGTCAGGATGATGTGTGTGAGTGTCTTGGATGGAGAACCCGCTGTTGTTGGCAAACCTATGCATTTGCTGTTCTTGTCTTTGAAGGTGGTAGAGGTCACAGGTTTGGCACTCCATTAGCATCCTTTGAGATCCATTGACTTCCCAAATTCCTTCACATTTAATGAGCTGCACAGAGGTTCTGGTCACTGCTGTCATTTGATAAATGCAACAGCAGCCAAAACATGCCAACATCCATCAAGATCTTCCATGCATCTATGAGATTACTAACCAGGTTATGTTGTTTTTAAAAAACCTTGGTTGAGTGACAAATATTGGACAAGACCATATGGCTGTAATACACAGGAGCAGACATGGGCATATTGAGTCTGCTCCAGCAATCAATGAGATCATGACTGATCTGATAATCCTCAAACCCACATTCCTGCCTTTTTGACTTCCATTTACTGATTAAGGCCTCATACATACTTAGTTACAAAAGGGCAAAATCCCCAGTTCTTCCCTGAGATCATCCCATAATCATTTGCATTGACCTGAGAGACAAGGTCAACATCAGTTTAACATCTGATCTGAAAGATAGCATTCGGACAGTGTAGCGATCCTGAAGTACTGCACTAGGCATGTCTCCCAACACTGCACAAGTCACTGAATGGCAGCTCAGAACCTACAACTTTCTAACTCAGAGGTCAGAGGATATCCACTAACCCCATACATAAATCCTCACTTCCTCAACATTGGCACCCTTTTCGTACAAGCTAATGACCAAGCACAAGAAGTAATCATGCACAATTAAAAGAAAATGTCTGGAAAGTACTTTGTTTCCACCCTCAGGACATTTAATAATTTGTAGCGTGCCTGAGATGCTAGTTAGACACCAAGTCTGCTGCCTCATTTCAGATTAGGCGACCATACAAGCTCCCCTTTGCCTGTTTTGTTGCTGTTTTCATGTTGATATATTGTATTTAATGAACGTGTAGTTGCAAGGCGAGCTGAACAATAGGCCTCCACAAAAAATGGCAAGACAATCAGAAAGACGCAGGAACAAAGGGGGAAATATGTGGCGTGATGTGGAAAGACACCGGGGAACTCTGAAATGCCAACCTGTTGATTTACTGACCTTGTCTAATTTGAAACAAACTTGGAGAGAGGAAGGATGAATTCCAATCATTAGTCGCTTCGCAATAGGCTTGTGATGCTGGTGTATTGTCAGGAGGCTGCGGGACGTCACTCGTTTGGAAGATTTATGCGTTGGTTTAAGGATGCAAGCAAGTACAGTTCCAAATCCCTCTTGCTTTGAAGCAGCATTAACCATGATTTGTGCAGAAAAGGTGGCTCCCTTCCTCCCTCCATTATTTGAGGGGGGTTCATCATTTACGAGGTAATGTCATTTTGATCGAGAGACACTGGATTGTAGCCAAACATCGAATGAGGTCTCGGGGAAATAGAATAAAGTTGTGAACTTTTGAGGTTGGGAGGGGGGTCACGAATTTCTGGAGAAGCCATTGCAACATCCAACCACCTCACCACAATAATCTCATCAGTGACCCCCCCTCAACATGCCTGTAATTGCACACTGATTGGAAAGTGAGAAAGGTCTTCATCGTTCAGCTTTGGGTCATCAGTCAAACAAAATTGCTCAGTCCTTTGGGTATCAGAGTTGGGAAGTCATGCTGAGGCCTCTTCTGGAGTATTGTGTCCAGTTCTGGTCGCCCAGTCATGGGAAGGATATTATTAAGATGGAAAGGGTTCAAAAGAGGTTTACCAGGATGTTGGCGGGTAATGGCAGGCTTGAGCTACAAAGAAAGGCTGGATAGGCAGAGACTTCTTTCACTGGCATGTAGGAAGTTGAGAGGTGACCTTATAGAAGTTTATAAAATCATGAGGGGTACTGATAGAGGGAATGGTAGGTCTCTTTTCCCCAGGATGGGGGATTTCAAGACAAGGAAGCACATTTTTCAGGTAAGAGGAGGGAGACTTTAAAAAGAGATGAGGGGAAGATTTCTTACACAGTGGGTGGTTCACATGTGAAATAAAGTTCCTGAGGAAGTGATGGATGTGGATATAATTACAACATTTAAAATACATTTGGATAAGTAAATGAATAGGAAAGCCTTGGAGGGATATGGGACAGGAGCAGGCAGGTGGGACTAGTTTAGTCTGGGATTATGTTCGTCATGGACTGGTTGGACCGAAGGGTCTGTTTCTGTGCTGTACAACTCTATGACCATAAATCTGTTTGCTCTGTCCAACATTTTTTTAATAAGGAAACAAAAGATTATTTATTCAGTTTTTCCAACTCCCGGTCCCAAAACCGAGCATTGTGTCATTTACTTCTGTAAGGTTCCTGCAGTTGTGTTCCTAACAGTGTCTTGGTGTTGGTTTGTTAATGTTTAGAAATTCTAGTGTAGCCCTGGAGATTCGACAAACATTATTATCATCATCATTGTCAACAACAAAGGTTTGTTCCTTTATTTGACATCAGCTTGTCCTGTTGACACGGGCTGAACTGAGGGTTTTACAATCAATAATTTGTTTCGCTGAAATACAAAGAAATGATAGAAATGGTCGAGTGAGATACTGTGGTGGTCAATGGCATCGCTGGGCAGCGCAAAGGGCTGGAACTTTATCTTCTTTTCATGAACTTATGGAACTTGAGCATCCTTGGCTGGGCCAGCATTTATTGCTCATTCCTAGTCACCCTTGAGAAGGTGGGGGTAAGCTGCCTTCTTGAATCGCTAATAGTCCGCCTGCTGGAGGTAGACCCACATTGCCCTTAGGAAGGGAATTCCAGGATTTTGACCCAGGGACAGTGGCGGAACAGTGATACATTTCAAAATCAGGATGTTGAATGGCTTGGAGGGGAACTTGCAGGTGGTGGTGTTCCCACGTATCTGCTGCCCTTGACCTTTTAGATGGAATGGTCATGGGTTTGGAAGCTGCTGCCTGAGGATCTTTGATGGATTTCTCCAGCGCATTTTGTTGATAGTCCACACTGCTGCTACTGAGCGCTGGTGGTGGAGGGAGTGGATGCTTGCAGATGTGGTGCACATCAAACAGACTGCTTTATCCTGGATAACGTCAACCTTTTGAGTGTTGTTGGAGCCACACCCATCCATGCAATGGGGATTATTCCATCCGACTTCTGCCTTGTAGATGATGGACAGACTTTAGGGAGTCAGGAGGTGAGTTACCCTCCATAATATTCCTAGTTTCCAAGCTGATGGGCGGCACGGTGGTACAGTGGTTAGCACTGCTGCCTCACAGCGCCAGAGATCCGGGTTCAATTCCCGCCTCAGGCGACTGACTGTGTGGAGTTTGCACGTTCTCCCCGTGTCTGCGTGGGTTTCCTCCGGGTGCTCCGGTTTCCTCCCACAGTCCAAAGATGTGCAGGGTCAGGTGAATTGGCCATACTAAATTGCCCATAGTGTTAGGTAAGGGGTAAATGTAGGGGTATGGGTGGGTTTCGCTTCGGCGGGTCGGTGTGGACTTGTTGGGCCGAAGGGCCTGTTTCCACACTGTAATCTAATCTAATCTAATCTAATCTAATCTGATTTTGTAGGCTCTGTATTTATATGGCAGGTCCAGTTGGGTTTCTGATCAATGGTAACACCTAGGATGTTAAGACTGGGGGATCCAGTAATGGAATGTTAAGGGCCAATTGTTAGATTTGTCTCATATTGGTGATGTTTTTGCCTGTTATTTGTGGGGTGAAAATGTTACTTGCTAATTGTTATTCCAAGCCTGGATAATGTCCAGGACATGAAAGAGTGCTCCTTAGTCAGCAAGTCAACTTTAATTGCTTGACATGTTGTCATGGTGAATGCACCTGGGAACTATTGCTTTTATTTAGTCTGAAAAAAAGGTGTGATGCCTGGACATGTTCCTTTCCACTGCCCAGGATAAGTCCCTGCAGAGGAATATTCTACCTTCCAGACGTGACCCAGATTGCAAGACTGGCTGATCACTTTGAATTGGTTGTTATCATAATTTATAACATACTCGGGATTGTTCAGCAAGTGCTGCCAAACCATGGAATAATAATTAATGCTGGACAATATGTTCTGTGATGCTGGAAGTGCATAGCAGGTCAGACAGCTTCCGAGGAGCATCCTGACAAAGGGTTTTGGCCCAAAACATTGACTCTCCTGCTCCTCGGATGCTGTCTGACTTGCTGTGCTCTTCCAGCTTCACATCTATTGACTCTGACTTCCAGCATTGCAATCCTTACTGTCTCCTAGTCACAATATGTTCTGTATTTTGCAAGCACTGGCTTGTTGAGTACAGTCAGCAGACTTGAGAACAGCTGCAGGGAGGTGACATGATCCAACAGCCATTGGGACAGACAGACATGTGACTAGCACTGAAACTAATGCTGTGGGATCAATCTCATCCATCTGTGAGAGCAAGTGAGGCAGTGGTGTAACATCATATTTGAGAGCTAACACCTTCAGCTATGCTGTACTGTTTCAGTGCTGTACTGTTAAACCTCCAACCAAAAACAAAGCAATAATCCAGGTTGTTAAACAATCAACAGCTTCACAACAGTAACTGCTGAAAATCTCAACAAGGTACAGGTCGTTTTGCTATAACGCGCATTTCGTTAATGCAAATTTGCCATAATGCAATTGATGAATTGGGGACACTGTTTCTAAAGCATGAGCCTTTACCCCGATTCCAGCCCCCTTATTTTAAGTGGTGCTTCTATTATGCGATTTTCTTATAACACAGGATTGCATGAGAACAGAACTACCGTGTTATAGCAGAACTGACTGTATGTATGAGTGGCGCCAAGGAAGGTATGAGCGCCCATTACATCAAGGACCAGGCTGATTGAAGGATTAACCAATCAATTATTGCATGGAACTCCTCCCCCCACCCCCACAGATGTGTAGAGAGAGACGTCGAAATGAGCAGGGCAAGAGAGGACCAGATGTTGCAAGAATCTTGGAGACAGGGAATATCTTTGAAGCAAGGTGAGCTCATAACGTCATCAACTCCATGTGTAGGGACGTGACTCTGCCCTATCTGTTAGTGGAGATCAAATCTGATGAATCATACAGTCTGAATACAGCACAATGGTTACGTATTCCCATTTCTGATAGTTTCTCGGTGGCCCTTGCCTGAACTATTAACCTCGTGGATCTGCTCCTGGGCCTGGCCAAAGTGAGCATTAACAGGTCCAGGCATTGGGCCATGAAAGGAATCATAACATTCTGTCTTCTGTGACAATGTCCACACCCAAATATCTTTGGAGACGGAGCAGTGTCCACCAGTTGACTTCAAGCCTATGGTGATAGGTGGACACCACAAGAGTTGGGGTGCATCACCACCTCACAAAATGATGTTTTGACTTAAATTGGATCTTTTGAGCTTGATCTGGAGTTCTCTACACTAATTTTGTTTAAATTGTTCATCTTAAGATAGTTGAAGGAGAGGAGGTAATCAGGGACAGTATTTTAATAGATTAGAGTGGTGCTGGAAAAGCACAGCAGGTCAGGCAGCATTCATTCCTGATGAAGGGCTTTTGCCCAAAACGTCGATTTTCCTGCTCCTCGGATGCCACCTGACCTGCTGTGCTTTTCCAGCACCACTCTAATCTAGAATCTGATCTTCAGCATCTGCAGTCCTCACGTTTGCCTTGGTATTTTAATACTATTTCCTATTTTAGAACTTCTCCATTAGTTCCTTCTCCAAAGCCTGGAGTGCTTTTCTGCTTTCCTTTGACATTCTTATATTCCTGGCTACCAGTGAACAGTGAAGTAGCAACATTGAACTCGGCCCTACATTCGAACTAGAAGGAATACTGTGAACACTCTGGACTCCCTTACCCAAGGAAGGATATGCTGGCATTAGATGGTGTGGTTGGTTCAGTTGGCTGGGTGGCTGGCTTGCGTTGCAGAGTGACCTCAACAGCACAGTGAAGGTTCCGACTTCTCAACCGTTGCCACTCACCAGAGGCACGGTGACCGTCAAATTAAACTCACCGTCAATCATCTCTCCCTCATAAGAGAACAATTTTATGATCCTCTGGGACTATGGCAACTCTACCTTTACATAAGAACATAAGGAATAGAAGCAGGAGTAGGCCAAGTTATCCATTGAGCCTGCTCCGCCATTCAATAAGATCATGGCTGATCTTTTCATGGCCTCAGCTCCACTTACCCAACCTCTCTCATAACCCTTAATTCCTTAACTGTTCAAATGTCTATTTTTGCCTTAAAAACATTCAACGAGGTAGCCTCAGCTGCTTCACTGGGCAGGGAATTCCACAGATTCACAGCCCTTTGGGTGAAGAAATTCCTCCTCAGCTCAATCCGCAATCTGCTCCCCCCCTTATTTTGAGGCTAGCCCCCCCCCCCCCCCCCCCAGTTCTAGTTTCACCCCACAGTGTGAACAACTTCCTTGCTTCTATCTTATCTACTCTCTTCATAATTTTATATGTTTCTGTCAGATCGCCCAACATTCTTCTAAATTCCAATTTACCTTTATACTGTCATTGGAGCCCCCCCCCCCACCCCACCCCGCAACCTCACAATTGCGTAGAGAGAGACTTAGAAATGAACAGGGCAAGAGAGGACCAGATGCTGCCTGGGCCTTGGAGACAGGGAATATCTTTGAAGCAAGGTGAGCACATAATGTCATCAACTCCATGTGTAGGGACATGACTCGGCCCTATCTGTTAATGGAGATCAAATCTGATGAATGTCTCTTGCAATCATACAGTCTAAATATAGCATGATGCTTAAGTGTTCCCATCTCTGATAGTTTCTCGGTAACCCTTGCCAGAACTAGTTGCAAGGTTGCCAATGCAACTGCATAATGGATTAAATCTTTTATTGTTTAAGCCACATCCACACCTGGTTCTATTATCTGATTGCAGAGTCATGGAGTCATAGTGGTGTACAGCACAGAAGCAGTCCTGATGAAGAGTTTCAGCCTAAAATATTGACATTCCTGTTCCTCGAATGCTGTCTGACCTGCTCTGCTTTTCCAGCTTCACAGTCTTTTGACTCTGACTTCCAGCATCTGCAGTCCTTACTGTCTCTACAGAAACAGACCCTTCTGTCAACTCGTCCATGCCGACCAGAAATCTTGAATGAATAGAGTCCCATTTGCCAGTATGTGGCCCATATCCCTCTAAACTGTTCCTATTCATTTATCCATTCAGATGCCTCTTAAATGTTGTTATTGTACCTGCCTCCACCATTTCCTCTGGCAGCTCATTCCATACACACAGCACCCTCTGCATGACAAAGTTGCCCCTTAGGACCCTTTTAAATCTTTCCCCTCTAACCTCAAACCTATGTCCTCTCACTTTGGACTTCCCTACCCTGGGGAAAAGCTCTTGACTATTTATCCTATCCATGCCCCTCTTGATTTTATAAATGTTTATAAGGTCACCCCTCAGTCTCGACCCTTCAGAGAAAACAGCCCTAGTCTACACAGTCTCTCCCTATAGCTCAAACCCTCCAAGCCTGGTGACATCCTTTTCTGAACCCTTTCAAGTTTAACAACATCTTTCTGATAACAGGGAGACCAGAATTGAATGCAGTATTCCAAAAGTGGCCCAACCAATGTCCTTATTTTAACTGGGTCCTTATTTTCTCTGTCCCCATCTATGAAAATAATTGAACTGATTGCGGTCATTTTCATTGTTATTATTTACTCTCCTGCATAACAGAAATAAAAAACTTAAAATGTTGGACAGCAAATGATAAAACCCTGGTAGAAAGTTATTGATCTAAGATATGAACTCTTTCTCTCTCCACAGGTGCTGCCAGAGCTGTTGACAGTTTCTCGCATTTTCTGTTTACATTTCAAATTTCCAATGGCTGCATTTGTTTCTGCAAAAAACGCAGAGACTTTAGCATTTACATGGCTTGCTACAGCAGTGCACAGGACACACTCTACCTCTATAGAGAATATACTCTTTTCCTGCACATTATAACATCAGATTTATACAAATCACACTCTAGCCCATACTCTAGACTGCAGCTGAAATTAACCAATTCACCAAAGTGACAACGTATTATAATATTGACAGCTGCATGTTTAACACTTTAACCATTCAATAATACAGAATCTGTGTATTGTTGAAGTTCTTCATCTTGTACTCATCAGATCAATTTGCAAGAATACAAATATGATAGTGTAAGAGTGCTGGAGAGCAGAGAATTTTATAATTTATTATAGTGTTACATTTGTGGCTTGATGAGTAATTGTTCAGTATACAATACTAAAAGTGTTATTATTCATGTTTACATCAATCAACCAATAACTTCTTCATGGGCCAGAGAGTTGTCACTTCCTCAATCCATTGAACGGAGATGCTGATTCACAGGGTTAATTGTTTTAATAGAGCAGTTTCATGATTGCTATGGATTCTGGGACGGCTTTCTGCCATTAATGTCTCCTGGTTCCTTCTGTGACAGGAGCAAGCACCAGCAACTCAGAAGCAGTAAACATGAAGAGAAATATAGGAAGATAACAGAAACTACAATACTATCTCAGTCTCAACTAGACTGTTCTTAACATTGGCACATCTCAAACAAGAGCAGGAGAACTCTCCATGCTGTTTTGCAGAATATTCAACCCTCAACCAACATCAGTAAACCGCATAATCTGATCATTAGCACATTGCTCTTTGTGGGAAGTTACAGGGAAAGTTGATTGGCACATTTCTGGCATTATAGTGGTGACTGCACTCCAAAACTATTGTATTAGCTGGAATGTCATCTGTTCATGAATGCCACTACATAAATGTAGATCTTTCTTTCCCTGAAAACTAAAACCTTGCCACCTACATCATCGTACAACTGAATCCCATTCACCTTTCCCTTGTGCTTGTTGCCTCCTGGTTCATCTATGCATTGATTTTTGTAGTTTGAAAAATTAATTTAAAAACTTCAAACTTATTCATGGTCATAGAAGCATAAAATCATGGGCCATCGAATCTGCACCGACAAAACTACTCTAAGTCTTTCTAGATCCCACTTTCTAGCATTAGATTCATAGTCTTGAATGTTACAACATTTCAAGTGCTCATCCAATGACTTTTTAAAAGTTGTGAGGTTTCCAACCTCAATCACCATCCCAGGCAGTGTGCTTTAGATTCCCATCTCCTTTGGTCTCTCACCCCTTCCAATTTTTGTATTCTCCATAGGTTCAGACATATCTGTGTTCCTCCATTTCTGGCCTCATAGAATCTAATATATTAACATAGAAGTTTGGAGCAGTTGGAAGCTATTTTGCTCCACAGGCCTGCCCCACCATCTAATAAGATCATGGCTGATGTGAAGGTGTTTTGATTTTATTTGATTTATTATTGTCACATGTACTCAGGTACAGTGAAAGGTTTTGTTTTGCATGCAATGCAGGCAGATCATACTGGACAAAGATCACAGAGTGATTGAACAGAGCGAGAAATACAAAGCAGGTGCATAAAAAGCAAGATCAACATTAACTTTGAAGGGAAATTTGCTCATAATTTTAACAGGTTTAGACTCGAGGTTTAGAAGTGCAGAACAATTGTAAGAAATGTGCGAATAAGATCTGCCGTAGAGAGTTCACAAAAAGTTGCCCTGTCCCGGAGCCATCTTGAATTCCACACTCATATCTACCCACAATTAATCTTTAATATTCTGGCCTAACAAAAATATATTTACGTTCACCTTAAATATCCACAGATCCTGCCTCCACCTTCTGGGGCAGAGAGTTTCAAAATGTAGAACCCTCTGACAGAAAAAGTTCCGCACTTCTCTGAGAACAAAACTGTACATAGTATTCAAGATGCAGTCTCACCAGTACCCTGTACAGCTGCAGCATTTGTCCTCACTTCTGTGCTCAATTCTGTGACTACTGGTGATCCCCACGGATCAGTGCTGGGATTTCTGCTGTTCGTGATCTACATCAGTGATTTGGAAGAAAATGTGGCTGGTCTAATTAGTAGGTTTGCAGATGATATGAAGATTGCGGAGTTGTGGATAGTCAGGAGGATTGTCAGAGGATACAGCAGGACATAGATCAATTAGAGGCACAGGCAGAAAAATGACAGATGGAGTTTGATCCAGAGAAATGATAGGTGAAGCATTTTGGAAGGTCAAGTACATTTGGAAATTATACAGTGAATGGCAGAACCCTTAAAAGTATTGATATGCAGAGGGATCTGGGTGTGCAGATCCACAGATCACTGAAGGAGACAGCATAGGTAGATAAGGTAGTAAAAAAGGCCAAAGGCATGCTTGACCTCATTGGAAGGGGTATTGAGTATAAGAATAGACATGTTATGTTGCAGCTTCACAGAAGTTTAGTAAGGTCACACTTGGAATATTGCGTACACTTCTGGTCACCACACTACCTGAAGGATGTGGATGGTTTGGAGAGGGTAGAGAAAAAGTTTACCAGAATGTTGCCTGGTGTGGGGGATTTTAGCTATGAAGAAAGGTCGGATAGGCTGGGTTTGTTTTCACTGGAATGCAGGAGGTTGAGGGGTGATCTGATAGAAGTTTATAAGATTGTGAATGGCATGGATCGAGTGGAAAGTATGAGGCTTTTCCCCCAGGGTGGAGGGGTCAATCACTAGGGGGCACAGGTTCAAGGTGCTAATCCATCTCACCTGCACATCATTGGACTGTGGGAGGAAACCAGAGGAAACCCATTCAGACATGGGGAGAACATGCAAACCCTACACAGACAGTCACCCAAGACTCAAATCAAACCCAGGTCCCTAGTGCTATGAGGCAGCAGTGCTAACCACTGAGTCACCCTGCTATGTCTCCAGCCCAGGAATCAGTTTAGTGAAACTTTATTGCTGGAACAGCACAGCAGGTCAGGCAGCATCTAGGGAACAGAAGATTCGACGTTTCGGGCACACGCCCTTCTTCAGGAATGTGCCCGAAACGTCGAATATTCTGTTCCCTAGATGCTGCCTGACCTGCTGTGATGTTCCAGCAATAAAGTTTCAGCTTTGATCTCCAGCGTCTGCAGACCTCACTTTCTCCTCCTAATCAGTTTAGTGAACCTTGTCAGAGTTGCTGTGGTTCTGAAGGAGGCATTCTGACCATCATGTCGGAGAATTTTATTTTCTCGACTATCCTAGTCAGTTCTGATGGCCCATGCTATGCTCACAGCCCTACAAGATTATTTCCTTCAAGAACCCTGCCTGTTTCCTTTCTGAAGCATTTGTCAACTCTACTCCTTTTTAAAAAAAATTTTTCATTCACATTGAGAGCATAACTGGCTGTGCCAGCATTTCTTGGCCATCTCTAATTGCTCAGAGGGCAGTTAAGAGTCAACCAAGTGTAGGATCGAGAGTGGGGTGCTGGGAAAGCACAGCAGGTCAGGCAGCATCTGAGGAGTTGGAAAATCAGGCGTGCAATCTTCATCAGGACTTATGCCCAAAACTTTAATTCTCCTGCTCCTCGGATGCTGTGCTTTTCCAGCGCCACACTCTCAACTCTGATTTCCAGTCCTTACTTTCTCCTTCCTGGAGTCACATGTAGGCCAGACCAGGTAAGGATGGGTAGTTTTCCTCCCTAAAGGACATGAGTGAGCCAGATGGGTTTTTCCAACAATTGACACTGGATTCATGGTCATCAATTGATTCTTAATTCCAGATTTTTTTGTTGAATTCATCTGCCATGGCAGGATTCAAATACGGGTCCCTAGAACATTACCTGAGTCTCTGGACTTATCAGTCCAGTGATAATACCACTAGGCCATCGGCCTCGTAGGCACCCAGGTCCTGGCCCATCCAATTATTCCTCATTAGCACTGATATCTCCATGCCACACAGTTTGAAATTCCCTCCCATAACCCTGTCTTCTATGACTCTCCTTAAATCTACCACCTTGACCAAGCTTGGCCTAAAATAGCATTCACTTCTTCGAGTCTGTCCTGATGCTGCTTTGAAACACCTTGTGCTGCTCTACCATAGTAAAGCTGCCCTCGAGATCCAAGTTGTTGTTCATGCATTAGAGAGTCACAGAGTAATACAGCACAGAAACAGACCCTTCAGCCCTACTCACCCATGCTGACCAGGAATCCTCAAGTGAACTAGCCCCATTTGCTGCATTTGACTCATGTCCCTCTAATATGCCTTCCTCTATTGGTTAAAACATTGAGTATTGGAGTTGGGAGGTCATGTTGCAGCTGTACAGGACATTATTTACTGAAGAAGGGCTCATGCCCGAAACGTCGATTCTCCTGCTACTTGGATGCTGCCTGACCTGCTGCGCTTTTCCAGCAACACATTTTTCAGCTTTGATCTCCAGCATCTGCAGTCCTCACTTTCTCCCAGGACATTATATAGGCCACTTTAGAATACTGTGTGCAAGTCTGGTCTCCCTCCTATCGGAAGAATACTGTTAAACTTGAAAAGGTTCAGAAAAGATTTACAAGGATGTTGCCAGGGTTGGAGGGTTTGAACTGTAGGGAGAGGCTGAACAGGCTGGGGCTGTTTTTCCTGGAGCGTTGGAGGCTGAGGGGTGACATTATGGAGGTTCATAAAATAATTAGGGGAATGGATAGGATAAATAGACAAGATCTTTTTCCTGGGATGGGGGAGTTCAGAACTAGCAGACCTAGATTTAGGGTGAGAGAGGAAAGATCTAAAAGGGACCTAAGGGGCAACTTTTTCACACAGTGGGTGGTGCATGTATAGAATGAGCTGCCAGAGGAAGTGGTAGAAACTGGTACAATTGCAACATTTAAAAGGCATCTGGATAGGTATATGAATGGACCAAATGCTGGCAAATGGGTCTAGATTAATTTCGGCTATCTGGTCAGCATGGACGAGTTGGACTGAAGGGTATGTTTCCATGCTGTACATCTCTATGACTCTATTAAATGTTGTAATTTTATCCGCCACCACTACTTCCTCTGGCAGCTCATCCCATACATGCACCACCCTCTGTGTGAAAAAGTTGCCCCTCTGGTCCCGTTTAAGTCTTTCCATTCTCACCTTAAACCTAAGCCCTCTAGTTCCAGATTCCCCTCCCCTTGGTTATTCACCTTATCTACGCCCCTCATGATTTGATAAACCTCAGCCTCCTATGGTCCAGGCTAAAGAAGTCCCAGTCCTTCTATTCTCTCCTTATAACTCACACTACTTGCCTGTTTAATGAGACCTACTTGAGAGACACTAAAGCCTCTGTTAATCACAGTAAGCAATAAAATTAAAAGTCGAAGGGTTTTTCCTTCAGTGTGGTTTTAGAAAATCTCATTGTTCTTTTAAAAGTAATACATTTTTGGTGAGAGAGTATACAACTGTTTGTCACTGAATTTACACAGAGAGACTATTCTTCTCACAGTAGAGAAGATTAAGGAGAAATAGCGATCTCCAAAATTACAAAGGATTTTAATATGGGTTGGTTCGGAAGGATTAGCAGGAAGGTCAATAACTAAAGACGCAACTAAAATAGGTTCTGCATGCTGGCACCAAGGAAAATGCACATTATCAACAATATCTCATACAAGTATAGTTATAAACATTGATGAATACTAGTTAAGGATGTCTGTAACATAATGGTGTCAGCAAACAGATCCTTAATACAATTAAAAAAGGAACAAGGGCAGGATGAGTTTTTTTTTTGAGTTGCTGTGAATTCTGCCGGCAAAAGCTGGCTAACCAGATTCGGTGGCGACTTGTGAAATGGAACTGGATATTTACTTGGAATGCAGCAATTTGTCGGGATGTGAGAAAAGGGTGAGGGAAGTAAGATGAATGTGAAGGCGTTTCAAAGGGCTAGCACAGATGTGATGGGCTGACTGGCCCTCCTTCTGTGCTGTACATTTTTGAGATTCAATGAGCACCAAGTAAAAGTCTGTTCTCCCAGGGGGCCGTTAATGGGGAGAGGGTGCGAACCCATCCAAAGATGTTATAAATCAGATTGACGTTAACAATTAAACCAAACCTGGTTTTCCCGTTCCCTTCAAATTACTACCGCAATGTGGCTTTAATTGGAATCTGACTGCAGGTAAGATTTACAATGTGATTAGTTGGTTTGTTTTGGCATGTGCCTCCTTCCCAGAGTTTATAAGTATTGGCAATACTGCTTGAGCCTGTTTAGGTTGCAAGCTCTGGAATCCCCTCCATAAACTCCTCTCTCCTCTAAAAGACGCTCATTAAACCATGTTTACGACGTTGAAGGCACAACATTTTGCGAAGTACCGTTGCTTGGTCTTTGAACTGCCTGTACTGAGGGCTAAGTTTTTTTTATTTCTTCAATTAATGCTGCGGTTATGGCTACAACTGAGGTGAGTAAAGCTTCTGTCCCCCTGTCTCAGTGAAAATTTTATAGTATCTTCAAAGTAATGGGTTTGCAAATAAACTAATTCTGCCCCTGCTGTTTCCGAGCACAAGTCCAGCTGCTTCTCATTTCAAGGCTTAAGCGTTTTCTCGAACCACATGTTTCAAGGAAATCTCCAAATGTTTATTTTTCTTTCCAGGGTCCCGTCTCCTCCTCCCCTGCGGGCTCAGGACCTTGCCATTCGGGCAGGTCTGGGCAGCACGCTGGTGCCATGTTTCCCTTCTGAGGCCGGAGTTATCCACAGGGAGCTCGGTTGTAGCATTGCGGAGTGTGCGCCCAGCTCGGTCAGGTTTTCTTCCAATTCCCACTTTTCTCCTGAAGGGATCCTTGGCTGACTTCACTGTTCCAGCCCTCACCCTGAAGGTCACCACAGCCCCTTTTCCTGCCACAGAGATCCGAGTTGGGATCAGCTGACAGTACACCAGGTGGCACAGCCGGTAATGCCAATGGACGAGTCATCCAGGATCCCCGACTGATGTTTTTGGAGCATCTCTTCGAATTCCGCCACTGCAGGTGAAAAAAGTTGAATTTAATAAAAATCCAGGAAATTGAAGCTAGCCGAATGGCACTTAGGTTTTTTCTTATTTTTATTCTCTCATGGGACGTGGGCATCACTGGCTGGGCCAGTATTTATTGCCTGTCCTCAGTTGTCCTTGAGAAAGTGGTGGTGAGCTGCCTTCTTGAACCACTGCAGTCCACCTACCATGGGTAGACCCATACTGCTCTTAGAGAGGGAATTCCAGGATCTTGACCCAGTGACACTGTCTTGAGAGAGGAAATTCCAGGATGTTAACCAAGCAACACTGTCCTGAGAGAGAGGATTCCAGGATTTTCAGCAGCAATACTAGTCATAGAGGGGAAATTCCAGGATTTGGACCCAGTGACACTGTAGAAATGGTGAGATATTTCCAAGTGAGTGACTTGGAGGGAACTTGCAGCTAGTGGGGTTTAACATTGTTGTAAAAGACCATCTCATTCTTTTACATCCTTTAGGAAATGAAATCTGCCACACTCACCCAGCCTGGCCCAAAGGGAACTCCAGAGCCATAGCAAATGCGGTTGAGTCTAAGCTGTCCACTGAGCAATTAGGGATAGTTAATCTCCTGGCCTGGGATCGGTGACACGATGTATCCTTGAGGTGACTTTGGGATTCTGTGGAGTCTTGTAGCCCAGTATTCCAGCAGCCTGGAGTGGGAATGGCCTGTTTCGGCAGCGGTTTATTGCCCAGTATTCCAGCGGCCCGGTGTGGAGATGGCCTGTTTTAGAAGCGGTTTATGGCTCAGTATTCCAGTGGCCTGGCATGAATGTAGCCTGCTTCGGCAGCGTTCTATGTCCCGGTATTCCAGTGGCCTGGCATGGGGATTCCCTACTTTGGCAGCGGTCTATGTCCTGGTATTCCAACGGCCTGGTGTGGAGATGGCCTGCTTCGGCGCTGGCTTCATTGGCTTTCTGTCATAGCACTGGCTTTTCCTGCACTCAGGAGCCATGTATTGAACTAATATGGGCTTTGTCCTAATTGTTTTTTATGTTTTCTTATCTATGCCTTCTTTTATTAATATAGGTGTCGTGGTATGGTGACTTAAACACCTTTCACTGTATTTTTTCGTAAAATATACAAATGACGCTAATTTGTTTTCAGTCATTCAGTGGATGTGGGTGTCACTCACTAGGTCAGCATTTGTTACTCATCCCTAATTACCCAGAGATCAGTTAAGAGTCAACCACATTGCTGTGGGTCTAGAGTGACACATTGGCCAGTCCAGGTAAGGAAGGCAGTTTCCTTCCTTAAAAGACATTAGTGAACCAGATGGGATTTTCTGAACGATTGACAATCATTTTTATGATCATCATTAGACTCTTAATTCCACATTTTTACGACATTTAAATTCCACCATCTGCCGTGGCAGGATTCAAACCTGGGACCCCAGAACATTACCCAGGTCTGTGGGTTAACAGTCCAGTGATAACGTCACTAGGCCATCAACTCTCCATGTTACTAATTACTAATCTATTCTGTTCTGTAAAATGTTGACCAGCGATGGCCACGTTCTTTGGACGAATCAAACATTAAACACTTGCCTTCACAATTTATAAATGAATTGTCTCCCATTTAAGACAAAGGTGAAGAGAAATTTCTTCTTTCAGAGGATTGTGAGGCTGAGGAACTTGTTTGCTCAGCAAATTGGGGTCACTGATAATCTTTGAGGCACAAGCAGGTTGATTCTTGACTGTCAAAGAGCACTGGAGGGGTCAGGCAGGGAAAAGAAGTTGAGGCTACAGTCATGGTAGTATCTGCTCAAGGGGCCAAATGCCTCTCCCTTCTCCTGACTCATTTGTTTCTGTATTCATACGTCAAATATGGTGGTCAAGAAGACATACAGCACGCTTGCCTTCATTAGCCAGGGCACTGAACATAAAGGTTGGCCAGTTATGTTACAACTGTATAAAACTTTAGTTAGGCCACATTTTAAATATTGCATACAGTTCTGGTCACACTACTACCAGAAGGACGTGGTTGGTTTGGAGGGGGTGCAGAGAAAGTTTACCAGGATGTTGCCTGTTCTGGAGGGTTTCAGATATGAGGACAGGTTGGATAAACACTGATTGTTTTTATTGGGGATGCGGAGGCTGAGGGGCTACCTGATAAGAGGTCTATAAAATTATGAGGGGCGTTGATAGAAGTGGACAGTCAGATTTTTTCCCAGGGTGGAAACGTCAACTAGAACAGGGTCTGGGTTCAAGGTGAGAGGGAGAAGGTTTTGGGGAGAAGTGCAGGGGAAATGTTTCACTCAGACAGAGGTGGGTGCCTGGAGGTGGTGGAAGAGGGCGCGGTAGTAATGTTTAAGGTGTATCCTGACAGACACATGAACGGGGAGGCAAACAAAGGGATAGAAACTGCATTTGGACAATACATGGAGGGTCTGAATAAGGACTGGGAATTGGTGCAGGCTTGGTGGGCCGAAGGCCCTGTTCCTGTGCTGGATTGAATTGAATTGAAGAAGATAGGTGTTATTTTTCAATTCAATGTGCTGTGGTAGTTCACAGGAGTGAAGCAAAACAGGATATGATACTGAATCATGTGAAATAATATTAAAAAAGATGACCAAAATCTTGTCTGAAACATACAGTTTTTAAGAGGAAATACAGAAAGAGATTTTCAGATTAGAACTAAGCCATTAATGCAGAATGGCTCAGGCTATTACTTTGCAAACATTAATTCAATTCCATTTGAGCAAGTGGTGAAATTCGAAACCAAAATGTCAAGGTTTGAACAGTAGTCTCAGTAAAGATGACCATGAAACCATCACTAATAATTGTTAAAAACCCATCTGGTTCACTAATGTCCTTCTGGGACAAAAATGTGACATCCTTACCTCGTCTCCATGTGACTCCAGACCCATAGCAATATGGTTACTCCAAACTGCTCTCTCTGGACAATTAGGGATGGGCAATAAATGCTGGCCTAGCCAGTCACATCTACATCCTGTGAATGAGTTTAAAAAAAAGCTGTTTCTCCTGATGTCTTGACCTACATTTAACTGTCAACCAACAGTACAGAGGAGAGACAATGGCCTTGTGGTATTATTACTAACCTATTGACCCAGAAACTCAGCTAATGTTCTGAAGACCCAGGTTCAAGTCCCATCATAGCATACGCTAGATTTTGCATTCAATTAAAAATTATCTGAAATTTAGAATCTACTGATGGCCATGAAACCCTTGCCGATTGTCAGAAAAACCCATGTGGCTCACTAATGTCCTTCAGCCAGAGATGGACAATTGATGCTGGCCAGCCATCGCTTTTGACATCCCTCAAGTAAATTTAAAAAACGCAAATAGTTCATCGAATATCTCATCACTTTTTGTGAGATCTGGTTCTGTTTGACTGCATGACAAGGGCAATTGTCCATCCAAAGTGTGTGGTGCACTATGAATGGAAACGAGTAACCAAGTGCAGTGGTGAGGGAGTGCTGCATTATGTGAGGTGAATATTTCATTCATATCAGGCAGTAGACCACTTACTGACTCAGATCTAGGAGACTGTTCCAAAGAAACAGACAGAAACAGAAAAGCCTTGCATTTTCTTTGCATTTTTCAAAATCATAGAGAGATCTACAGCTATTGGAAGACTTTTGAAACATTGTAATGTAGATGTCAACAGCTTCACCCCTCACTGTAAACTTAAATCTTTGATAGAATCCCTACAGTATGGCAACAGGCCCTTTAGCCCAAAAAGTCCACACCGACCCTCTGAAGAGGAACCCACCCAGGCCCATTCCCCCTACATTTACCCCTGACTAATGCACCTAATCTACACATCTCTGAACACTATGGATAATTTAGTATGACCAATTCTTCTAATCTGCACATCTTTGGATTGTGGGAGGAAACTGGAGCACCCAGAGGAAACCCACCCAGATGTGGGGAGAATGTGCAAACTCCACACAGACAGTCACCCGAGGCTGGAATCAAATCCAGGTCCCTGGTGTTATGACAGAAAGTGAGGGCTGCAGATGCTGGAGATCAGAGCTGAAAATGTGTTGCTGGAAAAGCGCAGCGGGTCAGGCAGCATCCAAGGAGCAGGAGATTTGACGTTTCGGGCATAAGCCCTTCTTCAGGAATGAGGAAAGTGTGTCCAGCAGGCTAAGATAAAAGGTAGGGAGGAGGGACTTGGGGGAGGGGCTTTGGAAATGCGATAGGTGGAGGGAGGTCAAGGTGAGGGTGATAGGCCGGAGTGGGGGTGGGGGCGGAGAGGTCAGGAAGATGATTGCAGGTTAGGAAGGCAGTGCTGAGTTCGAGGGATTTGACTGAGACAAGGTGGGGGGAGGGGAAATGAGGAAACTGGAGAAGTCTGAGTTCATCCCTTGTGGTTGGAGGGTTTCCAGGCAGAAGATGAGGTGTTATGAGGCAGCAACGCTAACCACTGAGCTTGAAGTAAATCTCTAATGATTACAGGCAATGTGACCTCTGAATTCTTAACACTCCTATACCAAATCTCCCTGCTGTGTTTAAATCCTCTGACTGAGAAACTTCCTGTCAGCATCACTTGACATTGTGCACAGTGGTTCAAGCCCAAGTGAAGCTTGGATGTAGGGTTCATTGGTACTGGGATTGAGTTCCAGACCACAATATCATGCTGCAACTATACAAAATGCTAGTGCGGCCACACTTGGAATATTGTGAACAGTTCTGGTCGCCATATTTCGGGAAGGATGTGGAAGCATTGGAAAAGGTGCAGAGGAGATTTTATCAGGATGTTGCCTGGTCTGGAGGGAAGGTCTTATGAGGAAAGGCTGAGAGACTTGGGTCTGTTCTCACTGGAAAGAAAAAGGTTAAGAGGGGATTTGTTAGAGACATGCAAGATGATCAGAGGTTTAGATAGGGTAGACAGTGAAAGACATTTTCCTAGGATGATGACATCAGCTTGTACGAGGGGGCATAACTACAAATTCAGGGGTGATAGATTTAAGGCAGATGTCAGAGGCAGGTTCTTTACTCAGAGAGTGGTAAGGGCGTGGAATGCACTACCCGCTAATGTAGTCAACTCAGCCACATTAGGGAGATTTAAACAATCCTGAGATAAGCACATGGATGATTTTGGGATAGTGTAGGGGGACAAGCTGAGAATAGTTCACAGGTCGGCACAACATTGAGGGCCGAAGGGCCTGTTCTGCACTGTATTGTTCTATGTTCTATGTTCTATGTTTTACGCCTTTAGTGGCAACAGAGTTAGATAACAGGAAACAATTGAGCTTAGGCTGTCAGATCTAACTCAGTTCCAATTCTAAAGCTGTACATTCTTATCTTTATTTTTAGTTAATATTTTCCTTCTTTGATTTTATTTGCTGTTTAATAATTGAGACACAAGCAAACAGAGTTGATCAGAGATTCTTGGTGATGCAGGATCAGAAACCCAGGAGCTGCTGAACCATGGTACAATAGTGCCTCCACAGGTTGGAGGGTACAACTATATTGTGACATGTTTACATGGGAGAGGAAATGAAGAAATGCAACAACAGGAAGTACCCGCTGAAAGACAGTAGGTGTGTGCTGATGCCCATTTGACATAACATCAATCTTGAACCTGATATTCACCTTATTCACCCAAATTGAAGGACGCACTCTCTCCCAATGGAGAATGCCAGTAACAGTGACCCTAAGGGAGTGATGGAGTTACACAAATCCTGTTCTTACAAGAATATTCCAGCATTTACACTCATCGGTCATGGCAGAGATTCCTTGTCCAACAAAGTGTGGCTTCCAACTGAATATTCTCAATCTGCTGTCCTCACAGCCTGGCTTTCTCTGCTGGTGGTATCAAATGCGGATTGATATCAAGATTGGTGGTATAGTAGACAGTGCAGAAGGTTTACTGGAGAGGCAGTGGGATATTGATCAACTGGGCCAGTGGGCTAAGAATTGGCAGATAGAGTTTAATATAGGTAAGTGCAAGGTGTTGCATATTGGAGGGTCAAACCAGGGCAGGACTTACACAGTCAATGGTAGGGCCCTTGGGAACATTTTAGAACAAAGAGATCGAGGGGTACAGCTTAGCTGTAAGACTTCTTGAAAGTGGATTCCCAGGTCGATAGGGTGGTGAAGAAGGCTTTCAACATGCTTGCCTTGCATTTGAGAGTGCACTGAGTATAGGAGTTGGGACGTCTTGTTGCAGCTGTACAAGATGTTGGTGGGGCCACATTGGGATTACTGTGTGCAGTTCTGGTCACCCTGCCACAGAAAGCATATTGTTAAACGAGAAAGAGTGCAGAAAACATTTACTGGAATGCTACCTGGACTGGAAGGTTTGAGTTATGAGGAGAAGTTGGATAGGCTGTTTTTTTTTTCCCAGTAGTGTAGGAGACTGAGGAGTGAACCAATAGAGGTCTATAAAATCATGAGAGACACAGATAAGGTAGACGGCCAACAACATTTCCCCACGGTAGGGGAGTCTAAAACTAGAGGGCAGATGTTTAAGGTGAGACGGGAGAGATACAAAAGGGTCCGGGGACAATTGTTTTACGCAGAGGATGGTGAGTGTCTGGAACAGGTTGCCAGAGCTAGTCGTGGAAGTGAGTACAATTTTGTCATTTAAGACACACTTAGACAGATACATGGATGGGACGGGTATGGAGGGATGTTTCCCAAATGCAGGTAAATGGGACTAGTTTAATTGTGAAAACTGGGCAGCATGGACAACTTGGGCTGAAGGGCCTGCTTCGATGTTGTAGACCTCTATAACTCTATGACTGCAAATAAGCAATGACAAGGAGTGTGTACACTGGACAGCTGTGGAATAGATGGGGCTGTGGAATAGATGGGGAGCTCAAAAAACACTTCTGTCTGCTCATCACAACATCCATGTTCAGCCAAAGGGTAGAATCCCCAAGGCGATTGAGAACTGGGTGATCAAAAACAAAATTGGCCATCCCAGGCTGATGTAGGCCCAAGGGCCACTCGGACTGGGATTGGCCAATCAATCTACAATTACTAATCTCTGTTTTGGTTTACAACCATCATAAGACTATCATAAAGAAAAGATGTTTGATGAAGAACTTGCCTGGTAAGAGGTCAATTCAACCACTTGAGCTGAAAAACCATCAAAATTACTGTCTTGCCTCCCCTGTCCCAGTTTCACTGGATCGACAGGAGCAACTGGCAGCTGATATTTGATTACAAACAGATTCCACTTGTCACCCATTCCCGGATGCCTTACATTCTTGTCTAATTTGTTTCGTACATTCTTGGCTAAACAAACAGCTGTCTTCACTTAAGACAAACACTCATACGTCTGTGCTACCCAGATAAGTAAACTAACAGCTTTCTTGGTTTTAACTAAGAAAATCTATGAACGGATGGAGACAGAAAGAGAGAGAGAGAGAGGGCGAAGAGAGTGAGGGAGCCACAGCAAGAGAGAGTGAGAGTATGACATAGAGACCAAGTGCAAGAGAGAACCGTAAGGAAGTGAGAGAAGCTAAAGTGCGGGGCGGAGGGCAAAGGTGAGCGGCGGAGTGAAAGACAATGAAAGAGTGAAAGAGAAAGAGCAAAATTGAACTAGAGACAGTGAAAATGGGAGGCAAGAGATAGGGAGAAAAGATGGAAGAGTGCAAACAAGAGAGAGGGAGATTGCGAGCAAGGAGAAACGGATAAAGAGGGTGATTGACTCATGACAGAGAGAGAGGCCATAACAGCAGAAGTAAGCCATTCATATCTACTCTGCCATTCGATGAGATCATGGATGACCTGATAATTATCAACCCCACTCTCCTGCCTTTTGCCCATAACTCTTGATTCACTTGTGATTAAAGATCTGTCCATCTAAGCCTTGAATACGCTTAATGGTCATGCCTCAACAGCCCTCAGTGGGAAAGAATTCCATAGGTTCAACACAGGTTCTCCAAGAGAAGAAATTCCTTCTCATCTCTAACTACAATATGCGACCCCTTATTTTGAGACTTTGGTGAGGTCACACCTTCTTGCAGTTGAAAGATCTAAGCAGAAATGACAAAGAAATGCTATTTTATCACACAGGAACAGTGGAGTGTTATAAAACGAAGGGAGGTGGATGAATATAAGATACAGATTAGCTGTTGATTTAAATGAACGGTATAACGGACCCAAAGGGTTGAATGGTTTCTTCCTGTTCCATTGACTCAACATCAGTCCCAATCTGAGAATGTGTTATTACGGGCTTGACATTCAGCATTTCTGGTGCAGTGATTTCGACAGGAACCCCGTAATGGAAACCTGAGTAGGGCAGCCGTTTCACTGTCTGCTCAACTTTCTGTCTGTTCCAATGAATCGTGAGCCTGTGTACTGGCAGCATTAGCTTGTAGAGTGGAGCTCGTATTACACTGCTGCAATGCAGACATCAGAGTGGTCAAATGTATCACTAGTCAGGACTGCTTCAGTCGTCGCAATGTTTAAAACACACCGCATTTCATTCCTCCACTGCCAATGGTTAAACTGCTCAAGATACTCTGAGACCATCAGACTTATATTGCAAAACATCACACAACACCAGGTTATAGCCTGACAGATTTAATTGGAAGCACTAGCTTTTGGAGTTCTGCTCCTTCATCAGGTGGTTGTGGAGTATAAGATTGTAATCTTACAATTTTATGTTCCACAACCACCTGATGAAGGAGCAACACTCTGAAAGCTAGTGCTTTCAATTAAACCTGTTGGGACTATAACCTGGTGTTGTGTGATTTTTAACTTTGTACACCCCAGTCCAATACCGGCATCTCCAAAACTTATATTGAACCTACAACACAGAAAAAGGCTATTCATCCCAACTGTACTGTGCTGATGTTTATCTTCTCTGATTCTCTTCATCCCACTCTGTCCATCTTTTTCATTCTCGTGCATATTGAGCCATCATCTTGAATGTACTAATGCTGCTCATCATAGCAATGTCACGAGGTAGGAAGTTTCACCTTCTCTTCACTCTCTGAATAAAGAGGGTTTCTCTACTTGACTGAGTAGTGAGTACCTTAATAAACTCCACACCATCCAGGTCAAAGCAGCTGACTGGATTGGCACCCCACCCAACGTCACTCCTTTCACCACCAACATTCAGTATGTATGTAGAGGTTGCACTGCAGAAATTCACCAAAGCTCCTTGAAGAGTAACTTTCAGGTCTGTGAGCATGACTATATAGAAGGACAAACGGACGCTACCACCTCCAAGCTCTCCACTCCACAAACCACTCTCCATCCCGATTTGGAAACTTCGCTGTCCCTGGGTCAAAATCCTGGACCTCCCTCCCTAACAGCTCAAATATAGCAATGGTACAAGAAGCAACTCACACTCACCATCTTTCTGAGGGCAATCAGGTGAGCAATAAATGCTGGTCCAACTATTGATTCCCCCCATCCCCTGAAAAAATATATAGTCACAGAGCTGTACAGCACAGAAACAGACCCACCAGTCCAATTCATCCATACAGACCAGATAATCTAAATTAATCTCATCCCATTTGCCAGCACTTCCTCTAAACCCTTCCTATATGTACCCATTCAGATGCTTTTAAATGTTGTAACTGTACCAGCCTCCACCACTCCCTCTGGCAGCTCATTCCATACACGCACCATCCTCTGTGTGAAAACATTGCCACTTAGGTCCCTTTTTTAATCTTTCCCCTTTCACCCTAAACCTATGCTCTCTAGTTCTGGACTCCCCCACCCCAGGGAAAAGATTTTGTTTGTTCACCTTATCCATGCCCGTCCTGATTTTATAAACCTCTGAGGTCACCCCTCAGCCTCCGACACTCTTTGGAAAACAGCCCCAGCCTCTTCAGCCTCTCCCTATAAGTCAAACCCTCCAATCCTGGCAACATCCTTAGAACATTGAACATTATAGCGCAGTACTTAATGTTATACCGACCCGTGGAACCAATATAAAGCCTATCTATCCTACACTATACCATTTTCATCCATATGTTTATCCAATAACCATTTAAATGCCCTTAAAGCTGGTGAGTCTACTACTATTGCAGGCAGTGCATTTCACGCCCCTACTACTCTGATTAAAGAAACTACCTCTGACATATGTCCTATAACGATCACCCCTCAATTTAAAGCTATGTCCCCTCGTGCTAGCCATTACTATCTGAGGAAAAAGGCTCTCCCTGTCCACCCTATCTAACCCTCTGATTATCTTATATGTCTCAATTAAGTCACCTCTCAACCATCTTCTCTCTAATGAAAACAGCTTCAAGTCCCTCAGCCTTTCCTCCAAAGACCTTCCTTCAATACCAGGCAACATCCTAGTAAATCTCCTCTGAACCCTTTCAAAAGCTTCTACATACTTCCAACAATGCGTGACCAGAACTACATACTATACTCCAGGTGCGGCCGCATCAGAGTTTTGTACAGCTGCACCATGACCTTGTGACTCCGAAATTCAATTCCTCTACCAATAAAAGCTAACATGCTGTATGTGTTCTTCAAACTGTATCAACCTGGGTGGTAATTTTCAGGGATCTATGTACCTGGACACCAAGATCTCTCTGCTCATCTACATTAGCAAGAATCTTACCATTAGCCCATACTCTTTATTCCTGTTGCTCCTTACAAAGTGAATCACATCACACTTTTCTCCATTAAACTCCATTTGCCTCTTCTCAGTCCACTCTGCATCTTATCTACATCCTTCTGTAACCTGCAACATTCTTCAGCATTATCCATAACTCCACCGACCTTAGGGTCAATCTGCAAAATTTACTAACCCATCCTTCTCAGCCCTCATCTCGGTCATTTATAAAAATGTCAAACAGAAGTGGCCCCAAAACAGATCCTTGTGTTACACCACTAGTAACTGAACTCCAGGATGAACATTATCCCATCAACCACTACCCTCTGGCTTCTTTCTGCTAGCCAGTTTCTGATTCGAACCACTAAATCACCCTCAAACCCATGCCTCTGTATTTTGTGCAATAGCCTTTCATGGGGAACCTTATCAAGCGCCTTACTGAAATCCATATACACTACATCAACCCTCATCCATCTGTTTGGTCACTATCTCAAAGAACTCAGTAAGGTTTGTGAGGCGTGACTGACCCCTCATGAAACCATCTTGACTATCCCTAATCAACTTATTTCTCTCGAGATGATTATAAACCCGACCTCTTACAATCTTTTCCAACACTTCACCCACAACCAAAGTAAGGCTCACTGGTCTATAATTACCAGGGTTGTCACTACTCCCCTTCTTGAACAATGGAACAACATTTGCTATACTCCAGTCTTCTGGCACTATTCCTGTAGACCTTGTAAATGTTTTCCTGAACCCTTTCAAGTTACACAACATCCTTCCTTTAGGAGGGGGACCAGAATTGCACACAATATTCCAAAAATATTTTTTAAAACCTTCTTATATTTATGGGCCCTGGTTTTTTGACATAACCACAAGTGGAAACATTTGCTCTATGCCTACATGTTGCTTTGAATTTCCCACCAGGATGAGCTCTTGGCTGATTAAATGTCACTGCGGCTTGATTTTTGTGAACAGTTGCATCTAAAAGAAGGAATTTTGAGCTCAAAGTTCTCCCTTAAAATTGTTTCCATCCTCCAGTACATGGTTAGAAGTGCATGCATAATGCAATGTCCAAAACATACATCATTGAATCTTCCAAAGAAGATTAATAGAATCAAAATGTGGTACAGTACAGGACAGGCCATTTGGCCCAGGGTGTACATGTTGGCTTTTTTTAAAGAGCTCCCATGTCCCTCATATTTCTCCTTAGCCCTGCAATATATTTTCCACTTCAAGCACTTGACCAATTCCCTTTTGGGAACAATTACTCCATCTACTTCCAACACCCACTCAGGCATTAAATTACAAGTAACCTTGATTGGTCAGTGTATTGAGTATAGGAGGTGGGAGGTCATCTTGCAGTTGTACGGGACATTGGTTAGGCCACTTTTGGAATACCGTATGCAATTCTGGTCTCCCTGTTGTAGGAAGGCTGTTGTGAAACTTGAAAAGGTTCAGAAAATATTGACAAGGATGTTACCAGGGTTGAAGGATTTGAGCTATAGGGAGAGGCTGAATAGGCTGGAGCTGTTTTCCCTGGAGCGTCGAAGGCTTAGGAGTGACCTTATAGAGGTTTATAAAATCATGAGGGGCATGGATAGGATAAATAGACAAGGTCTTTTCCCTGGGGTGGGGGACTAGAGGGCACAGGTTTAGGGTGAGAGGGGAAAGATATAAAAGGGACGTTAGGGGCAACCTTTCATGTCGAGGATGGTGCATGTATGGAATGAGCTGCCAGAGGAAGTGGTGGAGGCTGATACAATTACAACATTTAAAAGGCATCGGATGAGTATGTGATTGGGAAAGATTTAGAGGGATATTGACCAAGTGCTGGCAAATGGGACTAGATTTATGTGGAACATCTGGTCAGTATGGACGAGTTGGACCGGAGGGTCTCTTTCCATGCTGTACATCTCTATGACAACAACTCACAGTCATAAATCAGGTTTTCTCGATGTTCTCTCTGGTTCTTTCAGATCTGTGTTACTTGGTTCCCCGACCTCCTTTATGCTGTCAAAACCTTTCATGACTTTGCAGACCTTTATTAAATCTCCCCCCTAATCTTCACTGTTGTGAGGCGCACAATCCCATCTCTGCCAGTCTTTCCACATCACTGGCATCCGGCTCTAGTTAGAAATACTGTGATATCCTGGGCCCTTATGTAAGGAGTGATATACTGGCATTGGAGGCAGTTCAAGAAGCTTCACTTGCATAATAAAAGGTAAGGCAAGACTATCTAATGAGATGTCTAGTAAATTTAGTCTGTACTCCTTGAAATATCAAAGAATGAGAGGTGACCTTATTGAAAGATACAAGATTCTTAGGGCACTTGACAGGGTAGGTTTTTTTTTAACCCCTTGTGGGAAAATCTGTAATCTCAGAATAAGAGATTTTAAGACAGAGATAAGGAGGAATTTTCTCTTTCTGAAAGTTGTGAAAATGTGAAATTATTTAAGGCTGAGGGTTGTAGAGATTGGGTCGATAAGTTGTCAATGCTGAGATAGACGGATTTTTAATCAGGAATGGAATCATGGGTTAAAGAGAAAAGGCAATAAAGTGAAGCTGAGGATCGTCAGATCAGCCATGATCTCACTCGATGATGGGGCAGACTTGATGGGCTGAATGGCCCATGTCTACTCTTACATATTATCCCTGGAGCCATTTGTGTAAATCTCTTTTGCATCTGCATCTTTCTCACTCTTTGATGGCCACAACTGAGCACAATACTCCAGCTCAAGCAGAATTCTACCATTGTTTATCATTACAACTGGCCCTGAAGAAGACTCATTTTGGATTTGGAACATAAACTCTGTCCCTTTGTCTCCAGATACTGCCAGATCTGCCCCAGCACTTCCTGCTTTTAATTCAGAATTCAAGAACCGTTGGGCCTTAATCACAGAAAAAATACAAAGGGTATATATTTTATGTCAGCAACCCAAAACTCAGGAAAATATTCAACTATTTGGCTGTTTTCCCACTTTAACATTTCTGAATCAAATCATAACATTGAGGAGTTCTTTTTTGTTTACCCACAAATTAAATGTTCTTGTCTCATTACCAAAATGAAACTACAATCATTGTTGGATCTCTTCCTTTGAGTTCTTTATCATCAGTCCTCTCTCACACTCTGTTAGAAACACACGAATGAGACATGCTTAATCACCCTTCTTTCAGAAAGTGTCCAAAATAAACAAGCAATGACAAAAAGGTTCATTGACAAAAGTTTCATAAGAACATGCAAACAACAAAAAAAAAGTAGTCCACTCAGTCCTTGGAGTCTGCTACACCATTCTATATAAACATGAAGGGCAGCACAGCGGCTCAGTGATTAGCACTGCTGCCTCATAGCACCATAGCTCCTGGGTTCGATTCCACCCTCAGCTAACTGCCTGTGTGGGGTTTGCACATTCTCCCCACGTCTGCATGGGTTTCCTTCCACAACCCAATGATGTGCAGGTTAGGTGAACTGGCCAAGCTACAGTGCTCAGGGATGTGTAGGAAAGGTGCATCAGTTAGGGGAATGGGTTTGGCTGTCAGGATGTTCGACCTGATCGCAGCACCTCTGGGCTTATTTCATTTATCCCCATCTATTTTACCACAAGGTTTTAAGAAATTACTTACAGCACAACTGGCTCACACAGCATTTATGCTCCACAAGAGCTTGCTCCTATCATTTCTACATGTAGCTCCCTTCTCCATTTGTTTCTCCCTCATATCCTGCAATAGTTGACCCTTAAATGCATGCGTTGTTGATTTCAACTGCATCCTATTCTGCATTCACACAACTACTAGTTACAGAATATCCTGTGTTTAGCTCAGTTGGCTGGATAGCTGCTTTATAGCACAAAGTGATGCTAACAGCACAAGTGCAGTTCCTACGTTGCCTGAGGTCCCCTTCTCAACTCTTGCTGTGGTGATGATTCTCAGGTTAAGCTTAGCACCAATCTTCCTTCTGTAATGATACAGTAGAACTATGATCTTGCCTGCCTTTTATTAGTTACCATTGTATGTGGATGGCCCTTAAGTCTGGTCTTCCCTGCTCGAAGAAGCATCTTCTCCACACTTTGTTGCCAAATCCTTTCCTCATCTTAAAGACCTTTATCAGGATACCTCTCAATCTTCTCTCTTCTCGAGAAAGGAACTCCGATGTGTTCGATCGCTTAACATTTGCCTGTACCTGTATTTTTTTTGCCACTGTTTGCCTATTCTTTTCTTATATATGCTACTTAACTCTGTGATCTGCCTGTATTGCTGACAAGACAAAGCTGTTCACTGTGCCGCGGTACACGTGACAATAAATTCAATTCAGTTCAATTCATCTTTCCTGGTAAGTGTAGCATTTCACTTCTTCCACATTTTAATCAATGTATTTGTTCATGTATTCTCCAGGGGCTCTGTATCCTTTACATAATACAAAGCCTTCAATTCTGCACACTACTCCAAGTACAGTCAAAGCAAAATTCCGTACGATTACAATATCTCTGCTTTCCAATCCAATCCTCCAGAAGGAACTTTGGGGGAAAAGAGATCAAAACAACAGCACTTTAAAAAGGAAGAAGAGAGACAACAGTAGAGACCACATGGTCAACTTTTTCAGACAGAGGGTGGTGCGTGTATGGAATGAGCTACCAGAGGAAATGGTGGAGGCTGGTACAATAACAACATTTAAAAGGCAACTGGATAGGTATATGAATAGAAAAGATTTAGAGAGATTTGGGCCAAGTGCTGGCAAACGGGACTAGATTAATTTGGGATATCTGATTGGCATGGACAAGTTGGACTGAAGGGTCTCTTTCTATGCTGTACATCTCGATAACTCTTTGACTCTAAATGAATGGCAGCACTGTTTACTTTTTTGGATGGCATTAATAATTTGCATTGTTGCTTTTAATGATTTATACATCTGGACACACAGACCATGCTGCTCTTTGAGCTTGTTTTGGCATTTACTGTCCAAGAATGTTTTAATTTTTCTACCAAAATATAGCACTAACTTATACCGGTCTCTTGACAATTACTTTCCCCTACTATTAATTCATCATTGCCTACCACTCGCAGTCCTTCATATTAATTACGTCTGTCATTTTGTCCCCTTCACCTATCCCCCAATACAATAGATTCAACTTAATGTATGATTTTGAGGAATAAGGACCATGTTTAAAGTTTAAATCAACCCTCCTACTACCTGGTGAACTACTGATGTGGTTCTTTATATTTTCTCGGTGTGTCCTCACAGGGAAATCATCATGCGATTAAGTCTTAGTCGTGGTTTGCTCTGAGGAAGCTCACAACTCAGACATGTGGACAAGTTCTCCAATTGTTTAGTACAGATACTCGACTTCTCAAGTTCTGAATAAATTAACCTACGTATTTTGGTGTTAATTAATCCCTTACACGTGGTTGGTGCCTTGATGTTTATTCACTAAGTCAGCACAAAGAGAAGAAAAACACAAAAGTGCTAACAGCTACTGCTATTAACTGACCTAAACATTCACCCTTAGAATCTTGTAAAGACCATTGGTCCATTATACCTGTGCAGGCCACTGGAAACAGAGATCCAAATAGTTCAATCTCCATCCCTCACCTGGTCTTTCACATTTACGTTGGATATTTTGTTACCCTATTTTCCAATTACCTTTTGGAAATTGTTATCAAATCTGATGCCAACCTCCTTTCCAACAATAAGACCGTAAGAATTAGGAACAGGAGTAGGGCTGTTTTAGTTCCTTGAGCCTGGCTCTGCCATTCAATAGGATCATTGCTGATCCGAAATTCCTCATGCCCACTTTCCTGCTCTTTCTCTGTAACCCCTGTTTTCCCAATGGATCAAAAATCAGTCTATTTCAGCCTTAAATATACATAAGGACTTCACCCCCACAGCTCTCTGTGGCAAGAACATCTAAAGGCTCACAACTCTCTGAGAGAAGAAAGTCACCCACATCTCAGTCTTCAATTGATGCCACTTTATTCTGAGACTATGCCCCTCTGGTCCTGGACTCGCCAGTGAGGGGAAACATCCTCTCAGCATTTACCCTGTCAAGCCCATTAAGACTCCTACATATTTCAATGAGATTACATCTCATTCTTCACTGAGTAGAATCCCAAATGTTTTTAGCTTTTGGGTTGGGATATCTGGTCGGCATGGACATGTTGGACCAAAGGGTCTGTTCCCATGCTATACATCTCTATGACTCTATGACTCTATGACAATCCCTTCATATCCTTCAACAGTGAAGTCCAAAACAATACAACTCACTTAGTGAAGAGTGATTTTCACTCCCTTTTCCAAATTATCTGCAATTTGTGTTTTCTTTTTCCTTGTAGCTTCCTTAACTAATAGGGCTGGTTAGCACAGTGGGTTGGACAGCTGACTTACAAAGCACGAGTAATACCACTAATGAGGGTTCAGTTCCCCACTGGAAAAGTTCACCTCTCCCATCACCTGAGGCATAGTGATCACTGTCACTCTGTAATGAGAGACCTGACCTCGTAAGACTATGGCAACTTTACCTTTCTTTTTTGTTCCCTCATTTCAATCCTGCATAAATTTGAAAACGTGCATTTACCTTCCCTGGCATTCGAAGAGACTTAGAGCTTATCCAGTTGAGAAAAATCTGACCCAGACCTCAAGGAATTCACACTCTGGATAGTAAGTACAAAGACAACTTCAAAACTGTGCTGTATGTGGGGCCCTGAGATGTAATATTGAGACGCTGCAATCAAGAATCCTCCAATTAATTCGACCAATCAGTTAAACATTTAGGACCATTAGCTTGTCAGCTTATTGTTTATTGGTGCCTTTTCTCCCCACGCGATGACCACACTGAGATTGTGCATTCGAGAGACAACAGCCTTGTGGAGAAACCATTTCTGCAGCTCAACACACAGTACCATTCAAGTCAACCAAGAGTCACTCCCCCCACAGAGTAAATCCAAAACAAGTGAGACTCACAAACAGCCTGAGAGATAGTTCACCAGTCTACTAGTGCAAACAGGTAACAGGGAATCTCTGTGACAGGACAGAAAAAAGAATCCTTATTGTGCATCATTCAAAGTTCAACAGGCTGGGAGTCAAGGACCCAGGTAGGAAAACCACTTCCCTTACCTGTCGATGATCACTGGATCCGAGGGTGTTTCATTCCGGTTTCCACAGCTTTTCTTGTCACAACATCGGCTGTAGTGAAACAGAAATTGGCGGAATGTTAACCCCAACAAGGACAAAAACAAGATATCACAGAAATCCAGAAATAAAGACAGAGCGTGCTGGAAAAAACTCAAAGGATCTAGCAGCTTCTATGGAGAGAGAAACAAAGTTAACATTTCGAGCCTGTGTTGGTGGTGGAGGCAGTGATTCTAAACTGTTTTGAAAGGAGCTGCAGCTTAAATGCTGTTAGCTGCAGGGCTATAGGTCGTGTACAGGAAGATGGGATTAGATGGGGCATCTGAGTGTCTTTGGGTCGGCATGGACAAGAGGGGCCAAATGGCCCTTGTCTGTCCTGAAACATTCCTATGGTTCTACACAGTCCAATATGACTCTTCTTTGGCAACAGAAAATACAAGGAAATGTTGATGCACAGAGAGTGAGAAACCACATCAAAGATTACATTATACCCACAGTGATTTTCTCGAAGGGAGTTCAATGATTTTGACCAGCGACACTGCAGGAACAGAGATATAGATGATCTGGTGAATTTGCAGGTGGTGGTTTCCCCATGTGTCTGCTGCCCTTGTCCTTCTAGGTGGAAGTGATCACAGTGTTGGAAGGTGCTGCCAAAGGAGTCTTGGTGAATTACTGCAGTGTGTCTGTCCTTATCCTTTCAGATGGAAGTAGTTATGGGTTTGGAAGGTACTGTCTAAGAATCTTTGGTGAATTCCTTCAGTGCATCCTCTAGATGGTGCACCCTGTTGCTGGATGTTTGTGGATGTGGTGCCAATCAAGTGTGCTGCTTTGGCCTGGGTGGTGTCAAGCTTCTTGAGTGTTGTTGGGGCTGCAAGGGTACACCATCACCTGTAAGTTCCCCTCCAAGCGTCAGACTGGTCTTCCTGGGAGTCAACCTAAGGAAAGCGATGGGCCCAGACGGTGTCCCCAGCTGAGCACTCAGATCCTGCACAGACCAACTGGCAGAGGTAATCATCAACATTTTCAACCTCTTCCTCCTACAAGCTGAAGTCCCCAACTGCTTCAAGAAGACCACCATCATCCCCGTACCTAAGAAAGCACACTCAATGTGCCTTGATGACTACTACCCAGTGGCTCTGACCTCCATAATCATGAAGTGCTTCAAGAGGCTGGTCAACTCCAGTCTCCCAGCCTGACTCGATCCCCTACAATTTGCCTCCTGATGTAACATTTCCCCAGTGGACGCCATATCCCTAGCCCTGCATTCATCACTGGAACATCTGGACAACAAGGACACCTATATCAGACTCCTGCTTATTGACTACACCTCTGCCTTCAACACCATTATCCCCTCCAGACTGACCTCAAAACTCTGTGACCTTGGTCTCAGTACCGCTCTCTGCAGCAGGATCCTCAGGATCCTGACCACAGACTGCAATCAGTGAGGATAGGTAACTGCACCTCCTCCACGATAACACTCAACACTGGAGCCTCCCAAGGATGTGTCCTCAGCCCCTTACTATACTCTGTGTTCACTCTCAGCTGCACAGCCAAATTCCAAATGAATGCCATCTACTAAGTTTGCTGATGACACTAACAGAGTAGGACGGATATCTAACAATGACGAGTCAAAATACTGAAGGGAGATAGAGGGCTTGGTCATGTGGTACAGTGAGAACAACCTCTCTCTTAACGTCGATAAAACTAAAGAACTGATCATTGAGTTCAGAAAGAAAGGAGGAGAGCACGCTCCCAACTACATCAACCAAACTGTGGTGGAGAGGTGGATAGCGTGAAGTTCCTTGCAGTGACGATAACTGACAATCTGTCCCATGTAGATGTGATGGTCAAGAAGGCACAACAAGCCTCTTCTTCCTCAAACAGCTCAGGAAATTCAGCATGTCCATTAAGGACCCTCACCAACGTTTACAGATGCAGCATTGAGATCATTCTGTCTGGATCCATAATGGCCTGGTACGGCAATTATCCTGCCCAGGACTGTAAGAAACTACAGAGGGTGGTGTGCACAGCCCAGACCATCACAGAAGCCAACCTTCCATCTATGGACTCCATTTACACAGCTCGCTGTCACGGGAAGGTTGCCAACATCATCAAAGACCCCCCCTCCCACCTCAGTAATGATCTCCTACAACCTCTTCCGTCAAGCAGAAGATACAGTAGCCTGAACACATGCACCAGCAGGTTCAGGAACAGTTTCTTCCTGGCTATTATTAGACTGATGAATATACTACCTAGCCTCAAATAATGCTGATCTTGCTAACGTTGATCTTGCCTAGTGCACACCCTGTGCAATGTAATCTGTGTGCCTCTGTCCAAGTCTTTTTACAACCACCGGCCTGTACATCCTAAATGGTGAGCTCAGGTTCAACTCCCACCATAATTTATTTTTAAAATCCCATAGATGGTGAGAATGAAACTAGTGTTGTTTGTTGTTAAAAACCCATCTGGCTCATTAATTCCATTTAGGGAAGGAAAGCTGATGTTTTTACCTGGGTCTGGCCTAGTTATGACTCCACAACAATAATATGATTCACTCTTAACTGCCCCTCGAGCAAATCACTCTGTTTATGAGCAATGAGGGATGGGCATCAATTAGCTGGACTTGCCAGACACCCTTATCATTTCACAGTAAAAGCCCAACAGAATTACATGATATTCAAAGTCATAGCAGTCTGCAGCTCTGAAAAGGGCCTTTTGGCCCATCACATTTGCACCAGTTAAAAGCACCACCTAACTATTCAAATCCCGTTTTCCAGCCTTGTATACTTGGGCATTGCAAGTGCACATCTAAATTCTTCTTTAATATAATGAGGGTTTCAGCCTCTACCGCCCGTCCAGGCAGTGAGTTCCAGATTCCTAGCAACCCCTGGGAGAAAGCTTTTTTCCCTCACACCTGCTCTAAACCTCCTGCCCCTTACCTTAAATCGATGTCCCCTGGAGATTGAGTCCTCCACCAAGGGGAAAAGGTTACTCCTGTCTATCCTGTCTGTGCCCCTCATAATTTTATACAGACAATAGACGATAGATGCAGGAGTAGGCCATTCTGCCCTTCGAGCCAGCACCGCCATTCATTATGATCATGGCTGATCATCCTCAGTCAGTATCCTGTTCCTGCCTTATCCCCATAACCCTTGATTCCACTGTCCTTAAGAGCTCTATCCAACTCTTTCTTGAAAGTATCCAGAGACTTGGCCTCCACAGCCTTCTGGGGCAGAGCATTCCACACACCCACCACTCTCTGGGTGAAGAAGTTTCTCCTTAACTCTGTTCTAAGTGGCCTACCCCTTATTTTTAAACTGTGTCCTCTGGTTCGGGACTCACCCATCAACGGAACCATGCTTCCTGCTTCCAGAGTGTCCAATCCTTTAATAGTCTTATACAATCTAATAATTAAGCATTTAATCTCCATTGCTCTGAGGAAAACAACCGCAGTCTGTCCAATCTCTCGTCATCACTGAAACTCTCCAGTACAGGTAACATAATAACAGCACAGAAACAGGCCATTCAGCCCAGATTATCTCTGCTCGTGCTTATGTGTCATATGAGCATCTTCCCACAATCTCTCACCTGGTATCATCAACCTTTTTACTGCTTTATTTCTCATGGTTAGTTTTGCTTACACCTTTGCCACTCACTCAAACTGCTCATAACTTTAGTAAATTCCATTTTCGAACCACTTTCTTGGTGAAGAATTTTGTCCTGATGCTTGAATTGAAAACATTAGCGGCTATATTTACATCCTTTGGATTTTGGCCTCCCCAAACAAATGGGACCATCTCCCTTACACCCATCCTGTCAAACTATGTCATAATCTTAATAAGGTCATAATAAGGAAGAAAATATTTGATGAAAAACCACACCGGCTGATGGGGAGAGGGGTTACTGAGTGATATTGTGAGGGAACTGGATTAACATCAGCAGAGATACAGTCAGTAACATAGTGCACCTTGGGGAGAACCTAATCAACCTCTCTTTGAAAGCCTCCCACATTTCAAATGCGGATTTCCATTAAATAGCTGCTCCCAATCCACATTCCCCAGCTCCTGCCAAATTTAGCACTATTCCTTTAGGATCACTCTCGTCTTTGTCCACGAGTATCCTAAAACTTATGGAATTGTGATCACTATTCCCAAATTAATCCCCCACAGAAACTTCAACTACCTGGCCAGGCTCATTTCCTAACACCTTACGGAATGACAACTTAAAGGAACTGATTGACTCTCAGACAACAACTCACCAGGACGAAGGACCCGATACCCAGCATGAGCAAAACCAATGTAGTGTACAAAATCCCATGCAAGGACTGCACAAAACACTACATAGGACAAACAGGAAGACAGCTAACGATCCGCATCCATGAACACCAACGAGCCACGAAACAACATGATCAGCTATCCTTAGTAGCCACACACTCAGATGACAAGCAACATGAGTTCGACTGGGACAACACTACTATTATAGGACAAGCCAAACAGAGAACTGCCAGGGAATTCCTCGAGGCATGGCATTCATCCACTGATTCAATCAACAAGCACATCAACCTGGACCCAATATACCGGCCATGCAGCGGACAGCTGGAACTGACAACTGGAAGCGGCAGATACAAACCACTATAAATGACGGAGGAAACATCACAGAAGCGCATCACAGGAGGCTCCCAAGCACTGAGGATGTCACCTAGACAGGGGACGAAATGTCTGCAACACAAATTCCCAGCTCAGCGAACAGAACCATAACAACTTCCTCCTTGCCTGACAGGTACCTACTTATCAAGGACACGCAGTAGCTGTTCCTTGAATAAGATCTATATTTCAACATGACCCATCCCCTGCAGTTTCGTTCCTCATCCTATGCATCCTAAATCTTGCCTAATCGCATCATAATTTCCTTTTCCCCAGCAATAACTCTTGCCCTGCCCCCAGCCTCATTCCTGATGACGAGCTTATGCTCGAAACATCGACTCTCCTGCTCCTCGGATGCTGCCTGACCGGCTGTGCTTTTCCAGCACCACACTCTCAAATCATTAGAGATACAGTGAGTAACACAGGATGCTGGGGGAATGGGGTTACTGAGTGACAGTGTGAGGGAGCTGGATTAATATCAATGGAGATACAGTCAATAACAGGGTGCTGGGGGAGAGGGGTTACTGAGTGACAGTGTGAGGGAGCTGGATTAATGTCAGTAGAGACACAGGCAGTAACACAAGGCACTGGGGAAGAAGGGTTACTGAGTGACAGTGTGAGGGAGTTGGATTAATATCAGTAGAGATACAGGCAGTAACACAGGGTACTGGGGGAGAGGGGTTACTGAGTGACAGTGTGAGGGAGCTAGATTAATATCAATGGAGATACAGTTAGTAACAGGGTGATGGGGGAGAGGGGTTACTGAGTGACAGTGTGAGGGAGCTGGATTAATATCAATAGAGATACAGTCAATAACAGGGTGCTGGGGGAGAGGGGTTACTGAGTGACAGTGTGAGGGAGCTGAATTAATATCAGTAAAGATACAGGCAGTAACACAGGGCGCTGGGGAAGAAGGGTTACTGAGTGACAGTGTGAGGGAGCTGAATTAATATCAGTAGAGATACAGGCAGTAACACAGGGCGCTGGGGAAGAAGGGTTACTGAGTGACAGTGTGAGGAAGTTAGATTAATATCAGTAAAGATACAGTCAGTAACACAGGGCCCTGGGGGAGAGGGGTTACTGAGTGACAAGGTGAGGGAGCTGTGTGATACCATCGAGTCTATATCACAGGTCACTCAGCGTGAATCTGGTCTCAAGTCTCCAGTAAAATATACATACAGCCACCACTGGATTCAATCAGGCCTACGGTTCAGGGACCAACGATGTAAGCCACCAAACGTGTCCCTGTCTGAACAGAGCCCTCCACAATTTCTGCATTTCTTTTAGATTTTTTTTACACTTGGCAGACAGCATGAAATCAAGAGATTCTTTGAGACCAATTAGCAATTGGGGCACAGCAGGCTGTGTGTGTGCACAAACAGCCTGTGCTCGTGTGATAAATAAACAGAATGTTAATCAACTACTGGGTCTTGAGGAAGATCAAGGTGTCAAACCAAAACTGACAACATTTAGTCCTCCCACATTCCCCTGCGTAAGGAAATGAAAACCATGACAACAGTGCAAATTAGCGACTTGACCTGAAAATTCAGAGCTCTGCCTGTAGAATCTGTAAAAAGGTCAGCCAAGTGGATTTCATAGAATATAAGTTCCCTGATTAGGGCTGTTAATCCAGTCCAATCGGGGAACCCGGGCTGACAGATATAAACAGGAGTGTTTCACTGTGTCTCACACATATACACACACACCATGGGTGCTGGGGAAAAAATAAGCACAACCGCACTTAGGTGGTAGTGTGGGGGTTAAATTAAAAGAAGAAAAAAAATAAACAGGAGATTGGTGGAGTGCATTATATCCCCAAAAAAAGAAAAAAAAAATTAAAAAATAAGCAGGAGTGTCAAGTATCCGGTTCACTCTGAGAGCTGCCTCTGAGGGAGCTGGATCAGTGTCAAGGACTCTCCACATATAGATAAAGGGTGACTTGGTGATGGGATACTGGCCTCTGTGGAGTTATTTCACTCCCACTCTTTAAGCTTTTCAGCCTCACCTTCCCTGCAAATTCTAAAAACAAGTATTCACATTTGCATAGCACCTTAACACCACAGGTAGGGAATTCCAAATCTTGGGACCTTAGTGACCAAAGGCAAGGTCATCAATGGAGGAGCAATGATAATCAGGACTGTCCTCCTGTAGGAACGCAAGGTTAGAGACAATAACAGGGTCAAAAAGGGGTCAGGCCATTTGATTTGGATTTGTTCATGAAATGTGGACCAACATTTATTCCCACAGAATGGGTAAGAGTTAACCATGTCACTGTGGGTCTGGAATCACAAATAGGTCAGATAAGGTAAAGATGGCGTTTTTCCCTTCTTACAAGATAGTAAAGAGACAAATAATTCTTTGCAACAATGTCTGTTAGATAGGTACTGTCACGCCAGATCTTTACTGAATTCAAATGTCACCATCGCTCATGGTGTGATTTTAACCCGCATCAATAGAATATCAGCCTGAGATTCTGGGTGGCTATTATTAATAACATGACCTCCCTTGTTCAGCATCATGAAAGCAAGAATGAGAATTTAAAAACAACATACTGTTCGACTAACAAACCCGTGTACAAATTGAGCATAGGAGTTATGAATTGGCAGGACTCAGCACCAGGTACGATATGGGCAACAGAATTTTTGGATGAGTTGATATTGACCTGTGGTATGCCACTGTCAAGGTACTTGCACATTGATATTGCGTTATTAAGCAGAGGCCCTGATCAAATTGACATCATTATTGAGACTGCACCTGGTGTACTGTGTATCATTTGGTCCCCTTACCGAACAAAGGATAGACAAGTACCACAGTGGGAGTGCTAAGTGCTGAGGAGTTTAGAGTCATAGAGATGTACAGCACGGAAACAAACTCTTCTGTCCAACTTGTCCATGCCAACCAGATATCCCAACCTAATCTAGTCCCATTTTCCAGCAATTGGCCCATGTCCCTCTAAACCCTGTCATATTCATATTCCCATCCAGATGCCTTTTAAATGTTGCAATTGTATCAGTCTCCACCACTCCCTCTGGCAGCTTGTTCCATACACACACCGGCTTCTGCTTGAAAAGGTTGCTCCTTCAGTTCTTTTTAAACATTTCCCCCCCCCCCCCCCCACCTTACACCTAAGCCTTCTAGTTTTGGACTCCCCTCCACAGGGAAAAAGTCCTTGTCCATTTATCCTATCTATGCCCCTCATGATTTTATAAACCTCGATGAGGTCACCCCTCAGCCTCCAACGCACCAGGGAAAACAGCCCCAGTCTATTCAGCCTCTCCCTATCGCTCAAACCTTCCAACCTTATCTGGCATGGTGGCTTAATGGTTAGCCTCACGGCCTCACAGTGCTAGGGACCTAGGTTAAATCCTAGACTTGGACTGTTATCTGTGTAGAGTTTGCATATTATTCCTGCATCTATGTGGGTTTCCTCCCACAATCAAAAGATGTGCAGGTTAGGTGGATTGGACATGGGGGTTACAGGGAGGGGGTCTGCTCTTTTGAGGGTTGGACTCTATAGGCTGAATGGCTTGCTTTCACATTGTAGGGATTCTAAATGCTTTGTGCGCCATTTCAATCTATGATTCAAGGATGATCCTATGAAGGTTAAGGAACTTGGCACTTATTTCTGGAGTTCAGAAAAATGAAAGTTGAGCCTATTCAAACTTAGCCAATTCTTCAAGGGCTCAACATGATGGATATAGACGTGAATGGGGTTTAGGATCAGGGAACACAGTCACAGAATAGGGGACAACCCATTTAATACTGAGATGAGAGGGCACTTCTTCACTCAGATGATTGTGAATAATTGAAAATCTCTAGTCAAAAAGGGAGTTCATTCTGTAAGCAAGCTCAAGACAGAAACCTGCAGATTTCTGGACCTTCAAAAGGGTACGGGGATAACGCAGGAAGATGGCATTGAGATAGATGATTAGCCATGATCCAAAATGGTGGAACCAAAACAGAAATTAGTGGAAAAATTCTGAAGGTCTGGCAGCATCTGCAGAGAGAAAGCAGAGTGAACATTTCGGGTCGACTGACCTTTCGTCAGAACTAATGTTAGCTAGGAGAAGGATTGGCATTAATGCAGAAGAGTGGTGGAAGGGGGAGGAGTAAACAGTAAGTGGAAATGGAGCCCAAACGGTTGAACAGGCAAAGGACTGGGTAAATTTCAGCCTGGAACAATGAATAGCTACTAGTGAGGTCTATACTTGCAGCTGATCAATGGGCTGTAAGTGGTAGCTGACCATGTGATGACAAAGCCTGGTGCATGAGTATTGAAGTAAGGACATGAGAGAAGGTGCTCAGGCCTTAAAATTGTTGAACGCAATATTGAGTCCAGAGAGCTGAAGGCACCCCAAGTGGAAAATGAAGTGCTATTCTTCCAGCTTGCGTTGAGCTTTACTGGAGCACTACAGCAAGCCTGGGACAGAGATATTGGCTGGGGAACTGGGTGGTGGGTTGGAATGGTCCCAAATGGTAGATTAGGCCAAGGGGCTGAATGGTTTACCCATGTTTCTATGGTTTCTATGTTTTCTACTTTTCTATGTATCTGACCAAAAATATTAACTCAGTTTCTCCACAGTTACTGCCAGAAATATTGAGTATTTTCAGCATTTTCTGTTTCTATTGAAGTTGTTTTGATATCTCTGACAGATTGGCAGGCTTGGTGGTTGTACCAGTGTCAAGCCCTTTCCAGCTGTGGGTAATGATACCACTATCTTCAAGCTTATCTTTATCTCTGTCAGAGTATCCTCTAATTTCACAGCAGTAGCAGAGCTGGATTGAAGCTGTTGATTTGCCATTGAGAAGTAACATTTTCATCCATAATTTCAGACTGTAACCCATACCTTGGGTTACTCTCTTATTCTACATATAAACCACCCAAAGCCCTCAATTAGATTTTAACTGATCATTCACTGTCTGTTATCTACTGCTCCAAATCTTAACTGCCTAAATCTCTTGATTATGTACAAGCCTGTAATTCACTCTCTGATATCCATTGCTGCTGAAAAAAGCCAGGCAGTAAACTGTCATTCATCATCAATGGGTGCATTCATCATAGCAATGGCTCTATCAATCAAAATCCACTCGCCAAGCAATCTGCACTCTCCAATCATGCAGTATAGATGTTTGGTTTGCCCTTGAATTGGTATTCTTTCAAATTGTCCTGATGAGTGCAAGGTAAGAAGCTTAAACAAAATTTGACTTGTTTCAGCAATGATCAAGTTCTGTATTACTAATCAATTATATCAAATATTCTATTAACCAGCTGAACCCCTTGATTAGATCTTACTGCAATTCATTACTGGCATTTTTTCTCTATAGAGTAAACTCTTTGATTGGATTCAAGCTGATAACTTATGTCTGTAATTCTGTACATAAACCATCTGAAGCTCTGGATTAGATTGTGGCCTGCATTTCACTCTCAGGTACCCTTTATTCCATATATAAATGACCTGAACTGCTTAATTAGATTCCAGCTCACTGCTGGGTAATAGTCCTGACATAAATCATTGACTTGCCCACAGAGTTAACCTTGTTCCTAAGTGTACACAGCTCTTGCCAGGTTATCATTTAATGGAGTTAATTTTATGATGCTGGTTGTGTTTAAGATGTGCCTTTGTTGTGTCTTGATTCAGAAATTCATTAGTGCCAGTAGTGAAGAGAATGTGATACAAAGGGTGTAATCCCTGTGGGAATATTCTATTTTTACTGTGTACCTGTCTAAATCTTTTGGGAATGTGATGCAGATGATTCGCACGTCCCAGAATAAGAGGTGTGATACACAGAGAAACTGTAGATCCACTCTTCCAGTGTAGATTAATGTACAAAAGTAACAGACTGTCCCTTCAATTCCCTTGTTCTCTTTCTTCCTCTGATAAAACACAAGCACCACTTACTTGTTCTTTGTTGTTTCTCCTTTCTCTCTCTGTTTTCTTTTGCAATTTTTCAACCAGTTATTGATGTGCCAGCTTTAAAACTCTGAATCTGTTGGCAATATTCCTGCCCTTGGGTCACAAAGTCACCAGATTTTGGCTTGCATGCCAGGCTCTGTACTCTGAGGGTGAAATCTAGAGAGACACTCGCAGCGCAGCACTGAAGTGCCTTCTTTCAGATGAGTTGAGGCCCTGTGTCTGCCCTCTCACGGGGATGTTAAATATCCCACACAATGCTGGACAGGAGCAATGAAGTTCTGGTCGGACAGTCATAGAGATGCACAGCAAGGACACAGACCCTGCGGTCCAACTTGTCCATGCTGATCAGATATCCTGAATTAATCTAGTCCCATTTGCCAGCATTTGGCCGATATCCCCCTAAACCCTTCCTATTCATATACCCATCCAGATGCCTTTTAAATGTTGTAACTGTACCAGCCTCCACCACTTCCTCTGACAGCTTATTCCATACAAACACCACCCTCTGAGTGAAAACGTTACCCCTCAAGTCCCTTTTAAAACTTTCCCCTCTCACCTTAAACCTATGCCCTCTAGTTTCGGACTCCTCTACCCTGGTGTAAAGACATTGACTATTCACCCTCATGATTTTATAAACCTCTATAAGGTCACCTCGCAGCCTTCGGAGCTCCAGGGAAAATAGCCCCAGCCAATTCAGCCTCTGCCTATAGTACAAACCCGCCAACCCTGGCAACATCCTTACAAATCTTTTCTGAACCCTTTCAGGTTTAATTACCTTTCATCCTTCCTGTAGCATAGAGACTAGAATTGTATGCAGTATTCTAAAAGTGGCCTAACTAATGTCTTGTAGAGGCACAACATGATGTTCCAACTCCTACACTCAATGCACAAACCAATAAAGGAAAGCATACCAAAAGCCTTCTTCACTGTCCTGTCGACCTGCAACTCCACTTCCAAGGAAATATGAACCAGCACTTCAAGATTTCTCTGTTCGGCAACACTTCCAGGACTTAACTATTACCTGTTTAAGTCATGCCCAACCAAAATGTAGTACTTCACATTTATCTAGATTAAACTCCATCTGCCACTCTTCAGCCCATTGGCCCATCTGATCGAGGACCCATTGCACTCTGAGGTAACCTTCTTCGCTGACCACTGGACTTTGGCCAATATACAATCCTTAACCAATATCACTAAAAAGCTAGAGAAACTGGCTACTAGCATTTTGCTGCTAGTAGGAGCTTGCTATGCATAAATTGGTAGCTTGATTTTCGACATTACCACCCGTAATCATACTTCTAGAGTATACTACCTGCAAACAAAGCACAATGGAGAACCCTGAGGTAGTAAAAGCTTCCTCCCTAATTTTCAAAGCATCTCCACAGTTTAGAAGCAGGCTATTTGGCCCATTAAATCCACACTAACCCTCTGAAGAGCATCCCACCTAGACTCACACCAATATTGCAACCCTACATGGCTAATCCACCTAACCTGCACACCCTGGGCAATTTAAGCTTGGCCAACCCACCTAACTTGCACACCTTTGAACCATGAGAGGAGGCCGGAACATCCAGAAGAAACCCACACAAGCACAGAGAGAATGGGCAAACTCCATACAGACAGTTACGTGAAGGTGGAATTGAACCTGGGACCCTAACCACTGAGCCACCTTGTTTCAAGCTGCTCAGTACCTGATTCAATATGGATGATTGTATCAAAAAGACTCCTCAAGGGGAGGTGATGGCCTTGTGGTATTACTGCAAGACCATTAATCCCCAGAGATCCAGATAATATCCTGCCATGGTGGAATTTGTATTCAACAAAAATCTTGTATAATGAGTCTAATGATGACCATAAAACTATTGTTGGAAAAGACCCTCTGGTTCACCAGTATCCTTTATACGGAAGAAAGCTGCCTGGTCTGATCTGTGACTCCACACTCACAGAAATGTGGTTGCCTCTTAACTGTCCTCTGGGCAATTAGGGATGGCAATAAATGCTGACCTCATGGTGCCCACAAACTGTGAATGAACAAAACAAAATTCACTATGCACAACTAGGGATACGTTTTTCATTTTGTTCAAGGGATTTGGATTTTGCTGGAAAAGCCTGCTCTATCGATTGCTATTCCTTGAGAATGGTTTTCTCGAACCAACCCAGTGCACACGGTGCAGTTAGGGGGTTCCAGCAGTTTGAACCAGAAACAGAATGGTTTTTGGTTTAGCAAGATTCCTGCAGACGCTGGCATTCCCAGATAACAGCTGCCGTTGTTCTTTTAGGTAGGAGAGACAGCGGAAATACAGGAGGCTAAATCCACAATCTGAGGGAGGCTTGGCAAATTGCTGCAGGTCATCTTGCAAACTGCACTGATGGGTGTCACCGTTCATTGATGCCAGACGGAAAGTTGAAGATAGCAAATGGGGTTCGCACATCCAGGCAAGTGGGAAGTATTCCGTCACACTCCTGACATGTACACCAGTCAATGAAGGCAAGCATACAGGTACAGCAGGTAGTGAAGAAGGCTAATAGTATGCTGGCCTTCATAACAAGAGGGATTGAGTATAGAAGCAAAGAGGTTCTTCTGCAGCTGTACAGGGCCCTGGTGAGACCACACCTGGAATATTGTGTGCAGTTCTGGTCTCCAAATTTGAGGAAAGACATTCTGGCTGTTGAGGGAGTGCAGCATAGATTCACGAGGTCAATTCCTGGAATGGCAGGACTACCTTATATTGAAAGATTGGAGCGACTGGGCTTGTAAACCCACTCACCCATTGTACTCTATGCTACTTTCTCCCCACCCCCACCCTCCTCTAGCTTCTCTCTCCACGCTTCAGGCTCTCTGCCTTTATTTCGGGCTTTTGCCCGAAACGTCGATTTCGCTGCTCCTTGGATGCTGCCTGAACTGCTGTGCTCTTCCAGCACCACTAATCCGGAATCTGGTTTCCAGCATCTGCAGTCATTGTTTTTACCACTCTGGGCTTGTAAACCCTTGAGTTTAGAAGACTGAGGGGGGATCTGATTGAGACGTATAAGATTATTAAAGGTTTGGACACTCTGGGGGCAGGAAACATGTTTCTGCTGATGGGTGAGCCCTGAACCAGAGGACACAGCTTAAAAATAAGGGATAGGCCATTTAGGACAGAGATGAGGAGAAACGTCTTCACTCAGAGAGTGGTGGCTGTGTGGAATGCTCTGCCCCAGAAGGCAGTGAAGGCCCAGTCTCTGGATTCATTTAAGAAAGAGTTGGATTGAGCTCTCAAAGATAGTGGAATCAAGGGTTATGGAGATAAGGCAGGAACAGGATACTGACTGAGGATGATCAGCCACAAGGGATGAATGCAGATTTCTCCAGCTTCCTCATTTCCCCTCCTCCCACCTTGTCTCAGTTAAATCCCTCGAACTCAGCACCGCCTTCCTAACCTGCAATCTTCTTCCTGACCTCTCCGCCCCCACCCCCACTCCGGCCTATCACCCTCACCTTGACCTCCTTCCACCTATTGCATTTCCAATGCCCCTCCCCCAAGTCCCTCCTAGCTACCTTTTATCTTAGCCTGCTGGACACACTTTCCTCATTCCTGAAGAAGGGCCCATGCCTGAAATGTCGATTCTCCTGCTCCTTGGATGCTGCCTGACCTGCTGTGCTTTTCCAGCAACACATTTTCAGCTCCCCTTGATGAAGCCATGCTGATTTTGCCCTATTTTACCATACACTGCCCAGTATACAGAAATCATTGGCATAATCAGGTAGTCATGTTCTTCATGATTCAACCAGTAGTCATGCTACTGAGCTACTTGTGGTGCTGGACACTGAAGTACCCCAAACTGGATTACATTTATAACCTTTGTTACCCTCAGTACTCCTTCCAAGTGGCATTGAATTAGATCTCTGGGTTACTTATGCAGTAACATTCCCAGAGATCCGACAAAAGGTCACTAACCTGAAGCTTTAACTCTCTCTCTCTCTCTCTCTCTCTCTCTCCACAGATTCTCATTTGAGATTTGCAGCATCTGCACCATTTGCTTTTGTAATGTTTTCACGCTGTTCCAGTTCCCTGTGGTTATGAGTACATGAGCTGAAGATGGGATCCAATATGCTGGCCAATATTCCAGCTGTATCAAATGTCAGAACGTTCAAGGCCAAATGCCGGAAAGTGGGATGAGTGTATGTGGGTCAGCACAGACTCGATGGGCCAAACATCTGCTTCTGTGCGGTATGACACCACGAGTCTATGATGTTGCAGACTAACGTGAGCTAACTAAAATGCGGTCTTGCTCCATTTAATCAGTGTCATTTGCCTCCAACAATAAGCTTTGGCAACTGGGACAGATGACTTCTCGAGTTCAAGCAATGTATTTGCTATTTTTAACCCATCTCCCTATGCACTGATGTTAACTTACCTACTTACAGGAGCTGCCCATTTGTTTGCTGGGTCCTACTGTCAGTCTCTTATATCTATCTCTTTTGCTATGCATTTGCCGCACTGACTGAAACTCTCCACTGACTTACTTGACAGATTGACTGAATATAAATCTACCTTTTTATGACCCTGCTGTTTCTTGATTCAGATGCACATAGAAAATAGGAGCAACAGTAGGCCATTCAGCCCTTCGAGCCTGCTTTACAGAGATGTTCTCATCCTCTTTCCTCTGATTCTTTTGCCTCCATCCTGCCTCTTATGAGCAGTTAGGGCTATGCTGTACATTTCTCAGCACCAATAACACTGGATGACAACCAACTGATTAGCAGAAAAACTAATAAAGCATTAATTTAATTTCACTGTCATAAATAATCTGTGCAGCATCAGTGGTTACCTTGTATCTCAGTTCTCAGATAATGGGATCTAGGTATGTTTTACATTGAGGTTCCTAGACTACTCAGTTAATAATATGCCGTGGGCAAAGACTAGCAAACTAGGAATTGGATGAGCTGCACAAGGGAGACCAAAGTCATTATAGAGTTATATAGTCATAGAGATGTACAGCATAGAATCAGACCCTTCGGTCCAACCCATCCATGCCGACCAGATATCCCAACCCGATCTAGTCCCACCTGCCAGCACCCGGCCCATATCCCTCCAAATCCTTCCTATTCATATACCCATCCAAGTGCCTCTTAAATGTTGCAATTGTACCAGCCTCCACCACTTCCTCTGGCAGCTCATTCCATACACATACCACCCTCTGCAAGAAAAAGTTGCCCCTTAGGTCTCTTTTAATCTTTCCCCTCTCACCCTAATCCTATGCCCTCTAGTTCTGGACTCCCCGACCACAGGGAAAAGACTTTGTCTATTTATCCTATCCATGCCCCTCATGATTTTGTAAACCTCTCTAAGGTCACCCCTCAGCCTCCGACGCTCCAGGGAAAACAGCCCCAACCTGTTCAGCCTTTCCCTGTAGCTCAAATCCTCCAATCCTGGCAACATCCTTGTAAATCTTTTCTGAACCCTTTCAAGTTTCACAACATCTTTCCGATAGGAAGGAGACCAGAATTGCACGCAATATTCCAACAGTTGCCTAACCAATGACCTGTACAGTTGCAACATGACCACGCAACTCCTGTACTCAATGCTCTGAACAATAAAGGAAAGCATACCAAACGCCTTCTTCACTATCCTATCTACCTGCGACTCCACTTTCAAGGAGTTATGAACCTGCACTCTGAGGTCTCTTTGTTCAACAACACTCCCTAGGACCTTACCATTAAGTGTATAAGTCCTGCTAGGATTTGCTTTCTCAAAATGCAGCACCTTGCATTTATCTGAAATAAACTCCATCTGCCACTTCTCAGCCCATTGGCCCATCTGGTCCAGATCCTGTTGTAATCTGAGGTAACCCTCTTCGCTGTCCACTACACCTCCAATTTTGTGTCATCTGCAAACTTACGAACTGTACCTCTTAGGCTCGTATCCAAATCATTTATGTAAATGACAAAAAGTAGAGGACCCAGCACCGATCCTTGTGGCACTCCACTGGTCACAGGCCTCCAGTCTGCAAAACAACGCTCCACCACCACTCTCTGTCTTTTACCTTTGAGCCAGTTCTGTATCCAAATGGCTAGTTCTCCCTGTATTCCATGAGATCTAACCTTGCTAATCAGTCTCCCAGGGGAACCTTGTTGATCTTCATCGTGAACCTCAAACTTTGCATCCTCGGCACTGATTCCATTGCTCTCCACAGCCGTTGTCTGAGAGAGGATCAGGCTCTTCACACCTTCACTTTTCACAACTTTTCACACCAGGACATTGGTTAGGCCACTTTTGGAATTTTGCGTGCAATTCTGGTCTCCTTCCTATCGGAAAGATGTTGTGAAACTTGAAAGGGTTCAGAAAAGATTTACAAGGATGTTGCCAGGGTTGGAGGATTTGAGCTATAGGGAGAGGCTGAACAGGCTGGGGCTGTTTTCCCTGGAGCATCGGAGGCTGAGGGGTGACCTTATAGAGGTTTACAAAATCATGAGGGACATGGATAAGATAAATAGACAAGGTCTTTTCCTTGGGGTCGGGGAGTCCAGAAGTAGAGGGCATAGATTTAGAGTGAGAGGGGAAAGACATAAAAGAGACCTAAGGGGCAACTTTTTCACGCAGAGGGTGGTACGTATATGGAATGAGCTGCCAGAGGAAGTGGTGGAGGCTGGTACAATTGCAACATTTAAAAGGCATTTGGATGGGTATATGAATAGGAAGGGTTTGGAGGGATATGGGCCGGGTGCTGGCAGGTAGGACTAGATTGGGTTGGGATATCTGGTCGGCATGGACGGGTTGACCGAAGGTTGTGTTTCTGTGCTGTACATCTCTATGACTCTATGAGCTTCTGTGCCTATTTTACCTGAGAGGAGGTTTTGCCTGTGTTATCTTCTCAGTCACAAAACTACACATTTCCACCTCAAAAACATGAGACATTGCCATTCCTGCCTTTCTCACCCCTTAACTGGACTAATTTAGAGCTCATTAGCCAAGACCTCATCTCACACCCTCCGTAATCTCCAGCTCATCTATAATATACCATGTCCCACTAACTATCACCCCTGTTCTTGCTGATTTACATTGGCTCCCAGTACAATCACACCTCAGATTTGATATGTTTATGTTCATATTCATGCCCATTTTCAGTTAATCTCTAACTTCCTTGTTCCTTACAACCATCATCCAACTCTTCAATCCCTCTGCCCCATGTTTGGAGGCTCTGTCCTTAAATCTCCAAGTCGTATACTTTGGATTCCCTCTCAGATGCAGACCACCTACCATTCCTCCGTGTCGAATGTGCTGAGAAGTTGCTTTGTCACAAAGTAGAGTCATAGAGTCCTATAGCATGGAGACAGGCCCTTTGGCCCAAACTGGGCTAATCAATGCTAACCCCATTTCCCTGCACTTGGCCCATATCTTTCTAAACCTTTCCTATCCATGTATTTGTCCAAATGCCTTTTAAATGTTGCCAATGTACCCGCCTCAACCACCTCCACTGGCAGCTCATTCCATATGTGTACCACCCTCTGTGTTAAAAAAGTTGCCCCTCAGGTTCCCTTTTATTCTTTCCCCTCTAACCTTAAACTGATGCCCCCTCGTCCTCCATTCCCCAACCCTGGGGAAAAGGCTGAGTGCATTCACCCTAGCCATGCTTCTCATGATCTTATACATTTTGATAAGATTCCCCCTCAGTCTCCTACACTCTAAAGAAAAAAGTCCTAGTTTGTCCATCCTCTCCCGACAATTTACACTGTTGAGTCCTGGCAACATCCTTGTAAATTCTTCTGCACTCTTTCAAGTTTAATAACATCCCTCCTCTAACAAGATGACCAAAACTGAACACCATACTCCTCGCCAACACCCTGTACAACTGCAACATGACTTTCTAAATTCTATACTCTATGCCTTGACTGATGAAGGCCAGTATGCCATAAGCCTTCTTCACTGCTCTGTCTACCTGTGGCTCCACTTTTAAAGAACCGTGCACCTGAACTCCAAAGTTCCTCTGTTCCACTACACAGTTTAAGGCCCTACCATCACCATGAAACTTGATTTGACTTGCCAAAATACAAGCCCTCACACTTATTAAGTAAGTACAGACTAAGAATTCCTACATTCAATCTCTGGTCTGTACTGAATGATGAAACAGAGGAAGTGTACATCAGTACCCAAGGATAACTGTCCTCAACTGATTTGGAGATGCCGGTGTTGGACTGGGGTGTACAAAGTTAAAAATCACACAACACCAGGTTATAGTCCAACAGGTTTATTGGAAGCACTAGTTTTCGGAGCGACGCTCCTTCATCAGGTGGTTGAAAGCTAGTGCTTCTAAATAAATCTGTTGGACTATAACTTGGCGTTGTGTGATTTTTAACTTTGTCCTCAACTGGTACAATAACTGCTGCAATGGGGCTTAGCAGTAGTGGAGTCAAGTACTAACCTATTCGGTTCATCTGTCCAATCAGGACAGGTACTGACCTATAGAGCTCCCCCTGTACCATTAGGACAGGTACTGACCCATAGAGCTCCCCCAACCCCATTAGAATAGGTACTGCCCAAAGAGTTCCTCCTGTCACACCAGGACAGGGACTGACACATAAGGCTCCCCCTGTCCCATCAGGACAGGCACTGACCCATAGAGTTCCCCCTGCCTCACCGGAACAGGTAGTGACCCATAGCATTCCCCCTGTCCCCTCAGGACAGATACTGACACATTGAGTTCCCCCTGTCTCACCAGAACAGATACTGACCCATAGGGTTCCCCCTGTCCCATCAGGACAGGTACTGACCCATTGAGTTCCCCTTGACCCATCAGGACAAACATTAACCTATAGGGTGCCCCTGACCCATCAGGGCAGGTACTGACCTATAGAGTGCCCCCCTGACCCATCACTGACCCATGTAGAACCTGATATTCCATTCAGACTGGTCCAGATGATCCTCATTCGATCATTCAGTGCAAAATTTAGAGCTCGAGTTGACTGGAGGCTGTAATTTCTATTTTAATCACATCGACTGTGATGTGACTATAATGAAGACAATAGTGGTGACAAGTTGAGCATCCTTTCAATGTTGCTGATTGATGACTGAGGCAATTGTGATCTTATCTCTGAACAATAATTCTGCCTTGTAATTCATATCAGAGTTTAATAAGGGAGTTATTTAATCTTCCTAAAGGAGAGCTATAAAGTTTAAAGAGGCACACACTGATTACATAACTTCCAAGAGTTCTTAGGTGGCCTTAGTGAGGGCAACATTAACATCAATCTTTGTTTTTTTCACTCTTAAGTGGACTGTAAATGAACAGATTAAATTTATTCTGAATTTCGTGGACTTAGCAAAGAATTGAGAGCTCCCTTGAGCATTACAATTTTCAAAGGATTGTATCACGTAATGTGTGAAAGAAGAAAAGATGCCTAGAATTTATATAGCATCTTTCTTGACCAAACTAGTTTTTTTTTTGTTGTAGTCACTCTTGTTGTAACAACATGCATTTATATAGCTCCTTTAACAGTAAAATGACCCAAGACAATTTATCCGAATGAAACTTCATACGACAACAAGTCACATAGGGAGATGCTCAGACTGATTGCCAATGCTCAATCAATAAAGCAGTGTTTAAGGAGCATCTGAAAAGAGAAGATGATCAATATGTTTTAGGAGAATTTCCAGAAAGTAGGCCCTCAGCAGCTGAACAAAAAGTCATCAATGGTGGTAGACCTTAATATCAAGAGCGTGCCAGAGTCCAAAACTAGAGAAGTACAGATATCTCGGGGGATATTAAAGTTGGAGGGGATTACAGAATTAGGGAGCGGCAACGCCATGGAGGGATTTGAAAAGGATGAAAACTTCAGAACTGGCCAACTGGTAGCCAATGGAGGTCAGTGAGCACAGGAGTAATAAGTTCAGGGAACTTGCTGGGAGTTAGGATGTGAGCTTCACAGTCTGGAGCACATTAAAGTCTATGCTGTAACGTAAGTAAGCTCAGAAATCCACCAGTTATTCGGAATTACCCTGCTGTAAGATATAACTTCTTGAGCTAGACAGGATGTTGCATTGGTTGAATGGCCTACCAATAACCCTAATCTGGACTCACATATAAAGAATGTGAGAGTTGCTGTATCCTGAACATTTCTGAGTACCAGTTTGATGTGGCAGCCATTTACCTATCTATTGGAGTGCCAGGGGTTTAACATTTAATCAACATTGCAATCCACAATGTTGCAATCACACATCGCAAACTATAAGCACTAACAGATTCTGATCCAGTTTAGGATTGTTCACCAAGGGCTGAGAGCACCAACCATGATCCTATTCAAAGCTAAATTCAGTGAGGACAGTATGAAATTAAACTAAAAGGGGAAAGCCTCCAGGCCATACTAGGGTACATGGTCATGTCTGGTCATTCCCAATCTGTGTCCATGTGTTGATATTAATACACAGATAGCATAGTGCATATCTACATAACACATACAGACTCTCTCTCTCTCACACACGCACACGTGTGAACACACACATGCACACACTCACATGTACACACACACACACATACTCACAAGTACTGACATACATTCACATATACACTCACACAGTGCTACAGAAAGCAGTTGAGGCCAAAACATGAAGTAAATTCAAGAAGGAGTTAGATATTGTTCTTTATGTTAAAGGGATCAGAGGTTTGGGGAGAAAGTGGGAACAGGTATCAGTTAGATTAACAGGCATGATCATATTGAATGGTAGAGCAGTCTCGAAGGGCTGAATGCCTCATTCCTGCTTCTATTTTCTATGTTTCTACATTTTGCACACAGATGCTTGCATGTACTCATACATGCACTCACACACACAAACACATTCACACACAAATGTACTCACATCCACACTTTCTGACACATTAATATGTACATGCACACATGTGGGTGGCACGGTGGCACAGTGGTTAGCACTGCTGCCTCACAGCGCCAGAGACCCGGGTTCAATTCCCGCCTCAGGTGACTGACTGTGTGGAGTTTGCACGTTCTCCTCGTGTCTGCGTGGGTTTCCTCCAGGTGCTCCGGTTTCCTCCCACAGTCCAAAGATGTGCAGATCAGGTGAATTGACCATGCTAAATTGCCCGTAGTGTTAGGTGAGGGATAAATGTAGGGGTATGGGTGGGTTGCGCTTCGGCGGGGCGGTGTGGACTTGTTGGGCCGAAGGGCCTGTTTCCACACTGTAAGTAATCTAATCTAATCTAAAAAAAAATAAGACTATACAAACAGACACACACAAACTACGCAATATTCAAAACAACACAAGCATACACACTCATGTAAACACGCACACACAAGCACATAATGCTGTACAAACACACGGCACATAGACACACTGCACAGCACTCTAAACACACACACACACCCTCATTCGTGTACACGCACATACTCAAACAGCCCATCTGCAAGTGCAGACGATATCAAATCAGTTCAGTTAAAACAATCTATCAATTATGATGCAAATTATACCCACACTCCAGTAATATATTCAGCAAATGATTAAACATCTTGACTATGATCTGACTGGTGCATATTTAATCAGGAAATGTAACAAGACTCAGGGCATGCTGGTGCTTTGTGAAGAGGTGATGGGGTTGCCAGGGTGGGAGGGTGATGAAGATAGGGGGAGGGGAAAGGTTCACTTGACTTTGGTGTCATGCGCGAGGTGACTTGCTGGTAGGAATTTCCACTTGGATGACTTCATCGGGAGACCAATTTTTACTTGTTGCCGGGATCCGTGTCATTATCAATTTAATTCCGTATGAGTCCTTTGCTGAATTGCGGCATCATTTTACAAGTCACGCTGTCCTCATTCGCACACTGTGGCACAGATCGTGTTGAGACCTAAATATAGGTCTGTGCCTGAGCTAAGAAACAGGTCACTGAATTCCCCCAGATTTAAAAGAATATTACACTACCGGTCGGTCATGGTTGTTTCTGTCAGACTGCCACCTGTGGATTTAGGAGTCTACAGTTTACCAAAAGGTAAACAAGATACCAAAGCTTAAATATCACAGTTTGCAAGATTGGTGCATATTTACACACAGTTCCTCTGCATGCCCACATAACAGGGATGTCCAGGTTCACAGTCACTGAAGTGTACTCACTGGTACCCGATTAAAAAGAGGGAAAATTTGTATAGCGAGATCCCAAAAGTAGCAATCCATGAACAATCGGTTTAATTATTTTGGTTTGAAGGATAAATGTTTATCTGCAAACACGGAGGTAACTTCCCCATTCTTTTCCAAAACAGTGTCATGGGATCTTCCTTTTCCATCTGAGGATGGCGGCGCCTCAGTCAAACAACTGATCTGAGAGATGGCGTGGTTTCCCTTGTCTGACCTTGTGACGTGCCCCCCGTTACAATCCACGCCAAACCTGGCCCAAGACGTTGCTACATAAAGTGCAATCTGTTTTTCCCTGGTGCTGATTTCTTTCAACTTTGGTCAGCAATAAAATGGATAGACGCGTAACATTTGAAGGCAACGGACATATTTGGGATAGCAGTGCCCGAAGGACTCTTGGGATAGTGTCCTTACGTCTGGTCCAGGAGGCCTGGGTTCATATCCCACCTGTTCCAGAGGTATGTAATAACATCTCCAAACAGGTAACTTTAAAATATCTTGCACTGCCTGAATCCCCATACCTTAACTTTGCACTGTCCTGTTCACTCGTCCCCACTCCAACCCCTCCTATGATGACTAGCCCACAATGGTTCCTTATCAAGCACTGGCTTGAATTTAAAATGCTTATTTTCAAATCCACACCATGTTTGTCCAATCCCTGCCATGGTCCCAGCTCTCCATGTCTCTGTAAGCTCGTTAATCTGAACACCTCTCTGAGGTGTCTATGTTTCTCCAAACCAGCTCTCTTCCCAATCCTCAATTCTCTTGCTCATACACTAGCAGCTGTGTTCACACCTGCCAAGGCCCTCGGCTCAGGAATTCTCAGCCTAAATCTCTACCTCACTCCACCTCCCTCCGTGCCTTTAAGATGCTGTTTTCCTCTTATTTCTTTGACTAAACCACCCATCCTAACATTCTCTTGTGTGGCTATACACTTGAGTTTGTTTGGTAAGTCTTCTGTGAGGTACCTTGGGTTGTTTCACACAGTTGGAATCGCATTTCATGTAATTGCACATTGCTGTTGTTACACAGATATAATACGACTATCACAATGACTATGAATATGTCAATGAGTATATAACCTGCTCTGTGCATCTGTGCTCCCAAAACTCCCCAGTTCGGGGATTGCCAGTTCATGTGAATTTTGGGCTACTTCAGTGTTGTGGATCCATGTCAAAAGGAGCTCATGTCAGTCCATCCCAAATTCAATTTGCTCAAGCCCGGCTTCTAACAGTTGGGAGATGGAAAGACTTTTCTGTAGAAATCCTTCCTCCTTGATTACAAATCTCTCAAAGTTCTGGCTTCTCTCCAACGCTGTAACCTCCAACAAAATCACTGCACGACCTCAATTCCAGACTCTTGCCCGTTGCCCTTTCTTACCAATGGCTCCATCAGTGGTGGCCATGCCATCAATACTTAGGCCCCAGTTTTGAAATGTCCCTCCCTCAACCACTCCAGTTCTTCCTACCTTTAAGACACTGCTTTTGAAGTCTAGTTCTTTAACCAAACCATTGGTCACCCTTCCTAACGTTTCTGCTGCTTCAGTGTCAATGTTTCTATCTGGTAAAGCTCCAGGGAAGCACCTTATCATAGAATCGTTGGATGGTCACAGCACAGAAGGAAGCCATTCAGCCTGTTGTCTCCATGCCAGCTCTTCTCAAGTGCAACTCACAAAGTCTCATGACCAACCACTCCCATTCCCTTTTTACTCCATACCACTGCAATTACTTACTTTTCAGACACAGGATAGTGAGAAAGGCATTTGGCACGCTTGCCTTTATTGATTTTTGCATTGAGTATTGGAGTTGGGATGACATATACCTGCAGTACAGGACATTGATGAGGCCACTTTTGGAATTCTGCATTCAATACTAATCTCCCTACAACATGAAAGATGTTGTTAAACTTGAAAGGGTGCCGTACACTGCCAGGGTTGAAGGGTTTGAGCTATACGGAGAGGCTGAATAGGCTGGGGCTGTTTTCCTTGGAGTGTCGGAGGCTGAGGGGTGACCTTATAGAGGCTTATAAAATCATGATAAGCATGGATAGAGTGAATGATCAAGATATTTTTCCCGTGGCTAGAGGAGTCCAAAACTAAAGGGCATAGGTTTAAGGTGAGAGAGGAAAGACTTAAAAGGGATCTAGGGGCAACTTTTTCATGCAGAGGGTGGTGCGTGTATGGAATGAGCTGCCAGAGGAAGTGATGGAGGCTGGTACAATTACAACATGTGGATGGGTATATGAATAGGAAGGGTTTAGAGGGATATGGGCCAAATGCTGGCAAAGGGGACAAGATTATTTTAGGATATCTGGTCGGCATGGACAAGTTGGACCGAAGGGTCCGTTTCTGCCTCGTATATCTCTATGACTCTATTGGCCAATTCTCATTTGGAAGCATTGGTGAAATGTGATTCGATCACCATCTCAGACAGCATATTCCAGATCCGAACCACTCACTGCGGAAAAAAGATTCCTATCTCTTTTTGGCTTCATTTTTGCCAATTATCAAAATCAGCATCCTACGATTCTCAATGTATGGAAGTTGGAAACCTGCTGGATTACAAAAGTTTTCCCTATCTACTGTGCCCAGATCCCCCAGCATGCAGATGGGAAAGCAAAGATCTGCAGATGCTGGAAATCTGACACAACAAGATAAGACGCTCAGCAGAGTCATCACAAGCCTGTTTAACTTTACACCCTGTTTTCTCTCCACAGATACTGAGCTTTTCCAGTATTTTCTGATTCTATATAAAAACAACTTGTTTTAGGTGCTTGATGAATTAAAAATCTGAGTGCGAATTCACAGATAAAATTACAGCCAATTATTTAGACACAGTCATAGAGGTCTACAGCATGGAAAAAGGCCCCCTGGCCCAACTTTCATAATTTAAACTTTTTTCCCTTTTGCCGGTGTTTGGTTCATATCCCAGCAATTCATCAACTTCACCAAAACATTCCACCCTGACCTTAAATTTTACCTGGACCATCTCTGACACCTCCCTCCCCTTCTTGGACCTCTCCATCTCCATTAGTGACGACCGACTTGACACTGACATTTTTTACAAACCCACCGACTCCCACAGCTACCTGGATTACACCTCTTCCCACCCTACCTCTTGCAAAAATGTCATCCTGTATTCCCAACTCCTCCACCTCCGCCGTATCAGCTCCCAGGAGGATCAGTTCCATCACAGAACACACCAGATGGCCTCCTTCTTTACAGACCTCAATTTCCCTTCCCACATGGTTAAAGATGCCCTTCAATGCTTCTCGTCCACATCCCGCACCTCCGCCCTCAGACCCCACCCCTTCAACCGTAACAAGGACAGAACGCCCCTGGTGCTCACCTTCCACCATACCAACCTTTGTATAAACCAAATCATCCGCCAACATTTCCACCACCTCCAAAAAAGACCCCACCACCAGGGATATATTTCCCTCCCCACCCTTTTCCACCTTCCGCAAAGACCGTTCCCTCCGTGACTACCTGGTCAGGTCCACGCCCCCCTACAACCCACCCTCCCATCCTGGCACCTTCCCCTGCCACCGCAGGAACTGCAAAACCTGCGCCCACACTCCTCCCTCACCTCCATCCAAGGCCCTAAAGGAGCCTTCCATCAAAGTTTTACCTGCACATTCACCAATATAATTTATTGTATCCATTGCTCCCGATGCGGTCTCCTCTACATTGGGGAGACTGGACGCCTCCTAGCAGAGTGCTTTAGGGAACATCTCCAGGACACCTGCACCAATCAACCACACCGCCCCGTGGCCCAACATTTCAACTCCCCCTCCCACTCTGCCGAGGACATGGAGGTCCTGGGCCTCCTTCACCGCCGCTCCCTCACCACCAGATGCCTGGAGGATGAACGCCTCATCTTCCGCCTCGGAACACTTCAACCCCAGGGCATCAATGTGGACTTCAACAATTTCCTCATTTCCCCTTCCCCCACCTCACCCTCGTTCCAAACTTCCAGCTCAGCACTGCCCCCATGACTTGTCCTACCAGCCTATCTTCTTTTCCATCTATCCACTCCACCCTCCTCCCGCCCCCGACCCATCACCTTCATCCCCTCCCCCACTCACCTATTGTACTCTATGCTACTTTCTCCCCACCCCCACCCTCCTCTAGCTTATCTCTCCACCCTTCAGGCTCACTGCCTTTATTCCTGATGAAGGGCTTTTGCCCGAAACGTTGATTTTACTGCACCTTGGATGCTGCCTGAACTGCTGTGCTCTTCCAGCACCACTAATCCAGAATCATATCCCTCCATACCTATCCCACTTGTCCAGACATTTCTTAAATGACAAAATTGTACTCAATTCTTTGGAATGTTGACCTCACTGAGAAAGCTGGAATTTGTGGGCCATCTCTATCTGCCCTTTGACTTGTTAGGGCCATTTCCAAAATATGGTCCAGAGACAACTACATTGCTGTGAAGTCACGTGTAGGCCACACCAGGCAAGAACCGCAGATTTCTTTCCCAACAGACATTAATGAGCCAGATTACAATTGGTAAGAACTGTCACGAATACTGTCAGTAATTTCAAATTTTGTTAATTACATTTAATTTCTACCAGCAGCCCTGGTAGGATTTGAACCTTCATCTTACAGCATCTGGGTCACTGGTGTAGTGACATTGCCATGACACCAACACCTTCCCATGACAGCACAGCTCATTAATCAGCGGGGGAGAAATTTGTTTTGCCACTGCAAAGTACTTGAAAGGATGAATCTTGAGTTACATGGGTTGAGTTTGCAGCAAATACTGTAACTCTGTCTAAAATCGTTGCGAGCTAATGTTGGCTTTATAACAGGCTTGGGATCTTTTCCAAGTTCAGTTAACTCTTAGCTTCTCCCAGGAAGCTTTGCTGAAAGTCACATTCATAGAATCCCGAAGAGTGGAAGCAGGCCACTTGGTCCATCAGGTCCACACTAACACTCCAAAGAGCATCTCACCCAGACCCCCACATCATCTCCCTCTAACTCTGCATTTACCATGGCCAGTCCACCTAGCATACACATCCCTGAACACTATGGGCTATATAGCATGGCCAATCCACCTAACCTGCACAACTTTGGATAGTGGGAGGAAACCAGAGCACTCAGAGGAAACTCACACAGAACCAAGGAGAATGTGCAAACTCCACACAGCCAGTCACCCAAGGGTGGAATTGAACCCAGGTCCCTGGCACTAAGAGGCACCACAGTGCTAACCACTGAGCTACCATGCCACCCATTCAGAGAAACCTACAATGGGTCATCTACCAACTTGCAAACCATCAACAGCAGCATTACACAGGAGGTGCCCTCCCCACAGAATAACCTTTCACCCTGTAGACCGTAGCCTGTCAGCCTGGAGATCACAGGTCCCACCCACCTTGTTGATCACAGTTGCTCCTATTCAAAGAAACAACAGTATGAGAAATGCTGACCCCTGAAACCTGCTCCACCAGCCAATATGATCATTGCTGATTGGATTGGCCTTTCTCGCAGAGAAGAAACTCTTTAACACCATTTTAAGTGAAAGACCATTTTGATGACTCTATGAACCCTTATGATGTACACTTGTGATGTTAAGGCAAACAAGATTACGGGCTAAGTGCTGGAAAATGGGATCAGAATAGTGAGGTTGCTGCTTTTGACTGGCACAGGTTCGAGGGGCTGAAGGGCCATTTTCTGTATTGTGGATCTCTATGATTCTATGTTGAAACTGTTCCTCTTCATTACAGATGCTTCCACAACATTTGCCAATCCCTAATTGAGGGCAGTTCAGAATCAGCCCCATTGCTGTAGCCCCATCATATGTAGGTCATACCAAGTAAGGATGGCAGTTTCCTTCCCTAAATGAAATTAGTGAATCATGTGGCTTTGTCTGACAACCAGAAATTATAATTAGATTCTTAATCCTATTCCTCACCATCTCCGCCTTGCAAAATGCACCAATTTGCCACTTCTGGTCTCATTGTCACATTCTGCAAATTTCATAGTTCTGAGATAACATACATGGAAATATTCACCCAGCTTCCTTCTGTGATTCCCTAATGGTTGCTCGGGAACGAGAATACTTCCTTCACGTACCTGCACATGATTTCATGAGTGAGGAGTACCCGACACATCTCTGGGTTCTTATCCTGCCCTTCATATATGATTGCCTGCAGTATAAGAGAAAAAAATAAATCATTAGGACAACATTAACCTGTTTGTAGGCCATTAGGTTCCCAAGCGGTACCGAGGGAGTGCTACACAGTCAGAGGTGCCATCTTTCAGATGAGACACTGAACTGGGGCCCCAGCTGTGCTCCCAACTGAATGTAAAGAACCCCAAGGCATTAGAGAAGAGCAACTTTTTCATTTGGCGTATCTACCACATACAACTGATACAGTAAAAATGAGACAGCATTCCTCCAGGACTGAGGGTGCTACATGAACAGCACGAACTACATATTCGTACACGGCATAAAGTGCAAAACACGCAAGTGCAAAACACGCAAGTTACAGTGTGATAAAAGAATGATAAATTATAGACATTTTTCTAGAAGCAATTTGACTTTAAAGGTGGGAGGGGAGAGCTCTGTCCCAACCCCTACTCCTAGGGTCCTGCCCAAAATGGAACCTTCAACCAGCATCCGAAAAATAATCAGATCATCTGGTCATTAGCACATAGTCAAATGTGGGAGCTTGCTGAGTGCAAATTGGCTGCCACAGATACTTTATTACAGCAGTGACTACACCTCAAACATGTTCAAGTGACTGCAAAGTGCTTTCAGGCACCTTGGAAGCAATCTAAGTACAAGCTCTTTCTTGATAGGTTGTGCACCTGTAATGTTGAACTGGGCTATGTCATTGTAAAATATTCCCCAAGTTCAGTAAAGCTAGGGGACGTGATGGCCTACTGATATTACTGCTGCTGTTAATCCAGAGACCCGGGTAATGTTCAGAGGAGGAGAAAGTGAGGACTGCAGATGCTGAAGATCAGAGTCAAGAGTGTAGTGCTGGAAAAGCACAGCAGGTCAAGCAGCATCCAAGGCGCAGGAGAATCGACATTTCGGGCATAAGTCTGATGAAGGGCTTATGCCCGAAACATCGATTCTCCTGCTTTTCGGATGCTGCCTGACCTGCTGTGCTTTTCCAGCAACACACTGGCGACTCTAATGTTTGGAGGACCTGGGCTTGAATCCTGCCAGGGCAGACGGTGGAACATGAGTGCAATAATAATCTGGAATCAAGAATCTAATGCAGACTGATTGTCAAATATCTGTGTCATTACTGCCCTTTAGGGAAGGAAATCTGCCATTCTTACCTGGTCCGGCCTACAGCAATGTGGTTGAAATGTTTTGTCATTTATCTCAAGAGGGTTGGAATATAAAAGCACCATTGTGCTACTGAGACTTTATAAAGCTCTAGTTAGACCCCCATTTGGAGTACTGTGTCCAGTTTTGGTCCCCACAACCCTGGAAGGACATATTGGCACTGGAGCGTGTCCAGCGGAGATTCACATGGATGATCCCTGGAATGGTAGGTCTAACATACGAGGAACGGCTGAGGATCCTGGGATTGTATTCATTGGAGTTTAGAAGATTAAGGGGAGATCTAATAGAAACTTACAAGATAATACATGGCTTGGAAAGGGTGGACGCTAGGAAATTGTTTCCGTTAGGCGAGGAGACTAGGACCCGTGGACACAGCCTTAGAATTAGAGGGGGTAAATTCAGAACAGAAATGCGGAGACATTTCTTCAGCCAGAGAGCGGTGGGCCTGTGGAATTCATTGCCGCAGAGTGCAGTGGAGGCCGGGACGCTAAATGTCTTCAAGGCAGAGATTGATAAATTCTTGATGTCACAAGGAATTAAGGGCTACGGGGAGGATGCGGGTAAGTGGAGTTGAAATGCCCATCAGCCATGATTGAATGGCAGAGTGGACTCAATAGGCCGAATGGCCTTACTTCCACTCCTATGTCTTATGGTCTTATGAATGATAACTGCCCTCTGGGCAATTAAGGATGGGTTATAAATGCTCATGCAGCCAGCGATGCTTAAATCCAGTGAATGAATATTTTTTTTAAAAGCTAGCTGACCTTAGCCAGAGTGGATATCAGTGTGACTCTGTTTAAAACCACTCAGCTGGGATTGTTTGAAGATCAGCTGGCTCTCTAAATCTAGTGGCTGGGAGGATGGATCACTGGCTGATTCGTACACTCTTACCCTGATCCTCAGGTTTTAACTGTAACATACTTTCTGCAGTTAAACTGAATGAGTTCTGTGAAGCCCTCTGGGGCAGGCCCTCTCAGCACCTTCAGTGAGTCTGACTCGATGTGGATGCCTGCATTTTTCATTAACCACCGAGTCAGAGCCGGAAGGTGTGGAGAATATCTAAACTGCACAGCATCGTGGTACAAGTCTGACTCTGTCAGGTGCCCTCAGAAGTATTAAAACAGATGGATTGAAATGAAGGAATGAATTGGTGGAGTTAAGAGCAAATGAAAACTATTAGGATTATACACATGCAATGACACTTGGCTTATGAAGAAATATGGCTTCTTGCCTCCAGGACCTGGATCACTGAAAGCACACAGCGACTAAACGATATATGTCAGAGGATGGAGATTTTACATCTTATTGATCCTTTCTACACCACTTCTCTCTCCATGTGATATTGATCCATCTATCGGTATTCCTATCATTCATTAATCTAAGCGTGTTCCAGCCTTTCATTCATTTATTAATGTGTTCCTATCTGTTTAACTGTCGGTTCAGCTACCCTTCCATTTAGATATCTCTTCAGCTATTTGCATATTTATTTGCCTATCTCTCTAGTTCACGGTTTAACTCTCTGACTGGATATCTATCTATCTATCTATTTGTCCGTCTGCTTGTTCACTGCCTCAATCTATATTTCAGCTTATCTCTTTATCCCTCTGTTTTCTATTGCATCATTCTATATTTATCTATTTGTTTGCTCTAACTGTATCTATCCATGCATTTATTAATCTATTTATAAATGTTTATTTATATCGCCATTCATCTGCCTATATCTATCAACCTCTCGAAATAGATCAATGTCTTTCTATCTAAATAAATCTAGCCCTAACTACACACCTGTAAAAGTATATTGAATGTCCTGTATTTCTTGCTCTTGACCAAACTGTCCCTCTACCTTTCCATTTCATTTTTAGAAATTGCAACATTTTGAACTGAGCTGAATGACCTTGTCCTTCGGCATTACTGGAGCGATGCACAGTTCAGAGGCATGCGAGAGAAAGAGAGAGGTGATGGGTGAAAGACTGTGACTAATTGGACAGTTTTTTTTTAAAAGAGCTGGCATGAGTACTGGAGACTGAATGGCCTGCGTCTGAGCTGCAAGATTTTATGATCTCATGAGGAAGTGAACAAATACAAAACAGAGTAAGATATTGCAACTGCTTGGAAGGCCAGGATATAGAATCCCTACAGCGTGGCAGCAGGCCATTCAGCCCATCAAGTCCACACCAACCCTCCAAACAGCAGCCCACTCCCCCACCCTATCACCATAACCCTGCATTTCTCATGGACAATTCACTTAGCCTGTACATTCTTAGACACAATGGGCAATTTAGCATGGTCAATCCACCTAACCTGCACAACTTTGAGTTGTGGGCGGAAAGCGGAGCACCCAGGGGGAAAACTATGCAGACACAGGGAGAATATGCAAACTCCACACAGTCACCTGAGGGTGGAACCAAACCCAGGTCCCTGGTGCTGTGAGACAGCAGTGCTAACCACTGAGCCACCCCAGATAGTTTTCTTTATTCACACATGGGCTGTGGGCATCATTGGTTGAGCCATCATTTATTGCCCATCGTCCCAAAGACAGCCAGACATCAACCACATTACTGTGGGTCTGGAGTCACATGTAGGCCAGCAGTTTCCATAAGACCATCAGATATAGGAGCATTCAGCCTATCTGCTCCGCTATTTGATCATGGCTAATATGTTTTCCTTCCTAAAGGGTATTACGGTGAACTAGATGGGCTTTCCCCCTGACAATCATTTGATTCTTAATTCAAAATTCTTTTTTAAAAAAATTCAAAGGCCACCATCTGTCATGGTGGAATTTGAACTTGGTTCTCGAGATGAATAGCCTAGCTATAATACCACAAGACTGCTACCTCCAGTACATGGCTCCAGTTCCTGTCTGATCAGAAATACAAAGTACAAGGTCAGGCTCACTGTGCGCGATGCATCGGCGATTTGTGAGAGACTTAAACAAGGTGAACTGGCACTGAAATGACATCAAGTCACTTGCAGTTTAAAAAGGGCAATCTCTACAGACTGGCCGAATGGCCTGGCAGCTTGGCAAAGGCCACTGACATTCTCCACGAGGCCATATGTCCGTGGGCAGCACAGAAACAAGCAACCTAGATGTGACAGCAACAACACGTTACAACAACAACAGCCTGCTTTCCTATGACCTGCCAGCCATGCCAAAGGGGGGCACAGGCTGAAAGCAACACGACATAGCATGAAGAGCAAAGATCACAGAAGGGCAGAAGGCTTGTTTTTATAGTTTAGTAACGGCACAGTGATTGGCGCAGGCTTGAAGGGCCTGTTCCTGTGCTGCACTTCTCTTTTGTTTGTTCTGTTCTTTGCCTCATCCAGATCTCAGTTGTTGCTGGGATTGGGTTACTGAGTGCGAGAGTGGAAATTTATAAAATCCTGCAATCTTTGTAGGAACAGTCGGACTCCACAACTGTGCTAATGGAAAGTCTTTTTTATTGACAGAGGGGGGAAACCATCCTTCGGCATTCCTGCAATTGCGACTTTTCCTGGGAGAAAGTGAAGGAAAATGGGATAAGGAACCAGCAGTAGGAAAAGCCGAATCAAGGATTGCAGGTTGGTCGCTGAAAGCTCCCATTCCTAAAACATTTCTGCATTTATTAAAGGGAGGCATTATGATGTGGGGACTGAAATGTTTGCGACTAAAATGTGGATGGGAGCTTGCTCAAAGCTGCCTCAACTTTCAAAGAGCACCCCCTACTGCAGCAGCCTGGTAATTCCATACCATTTCCCACAATAGAGGCTTCGACCAGAGCTTTGAAGTGGGCACTGAATACGGGATGGTTTTACACTGTGAGCCCTTGCCCACTCCTAGTTGAATCAACACCACCCAAGTTCACCAAATGAACATAGCTATGCAACGATTCCCGTAAGACCTGTTAGGAAAAGTAAAACCCCATCGATCTTGAAGGCATTTGTCTGCTCTGGGCTTAAGCATATTCTTATTGTCATGCTCACATTGTGGTTATCATCAGCAAAGCCTGGCATTTATCGCCCATCCTTAGCTGATCTGAGAAAGCAATAGTGGAAGCTTTCTTGTTGAACTTCGCATTGAGCGCAGACGGTTTCACAGAAGGCAAAGAATTGTTCAGTCACTTCAGAAATGACAGGACTGAGAATAAGAGATTGGGATTAATTTTCAAAAAGCCAGCAGGGGCACATTGGACCAAATGGGCTCTGTCATTCCATGATACTCTGAAAGGCACCATGTAAATGCAAATTGGTCTTGTCTGTTTTCTCTCTTTCCTCTCCCTGTCTGTTTCCTGTTCATACAATCTCCAGCATGGACAATAGCCAGGCGCCGACACAGTGGTAATGTCACTGGATCCAAAATCCAGAACCCCAGACTAATGACCTGGCCAGGAAATTGGAGAATGCTGGAGAAACTCAGCAGGTCTGGCAGGATCGGCAGAGAGAGGAACAGTTTCAAGACCAAAATGACTCTGTTTCGGAACTGGGGACAAGGGTTCAAATTCCGTTGTGGCATTTCAAATCAACAACAAATTTGGAACTGAAAGCTGGTGAAGGCAATGAAACAGACTTCGAGTGCGATTAAAAGAAAAATCCCATCGGGTTCACTAAAGCCCTTTAGGGAAGGGAATCTGCCATCCTTACCCAGTCTGGCCAATGTGACTCCAATATGGTTGACTCTTAACTGCCCTCTGCAATGGCTGAGCAAGGCACTTAGTTCAAGGACAACTAGGGATGGGCAGCAAACGCTGACCTTGCCAGTAATGCCCACACCCCATGAAAACATAAAGAAATATAAAGCAGAAAGGATTCGTCATATAGCACAGCACAGCAAGGGAGCAGGCGTGTGTGTTGACACTGGATGTGTGAATAGGAAAGAAAGGAGAAGAGAAAGACAGAAAAAGAAAGGAGAGGGGGGATGGAAGCAGTGAACTGATAATAAAATAGGTGAAGGGACACATAATGAGCAATGAATATATAATGCTGCAGATACACAAATCCATGGGTTTATAATGTATTCTTTAGCACTGGATTGAAGCTATTAGGGCTGAACACAGGCAATGACACCCAGTTTATGAAGAAAAATGGTTTCTTCATCGCTAGAATCTAACGTTGTGTGCAGTAGCTGGAGACAGTATCTATCTACATAATAAACTGTCAGGGAAAGGTCGTTGGTATCTGCTCCCTGTGCATCTCTCTATCTCGCACAGATACTGCATGGAGACAGATGCACAGTCAGGGAGAGGTACATAAGCACCACAATCCTTCATCTTAACCTTTCGACACAGCCTCAAGCCAACTCTTCTTGCTTCACAACAGCACACCCCCAAAACCCATTGTTCCTGGAACTGGAATTCCCTTCCTCCTCCTCCTCCCAAGCAGCTACACTTCATTGGTCAATTGAGGGACAGCATGCTAGTCGACTGTGGAAGGTATCATATCCAGTTTGCCTGAAGTTATACATGCAAAGCAAACCTTTTCGCTGTTCCTAAGATTATGTGACAATAATAAATTAAATCCAATCTAGAAAAAGGTTAGCAGGTACAAACTTTCCATCAAGGGATAACTGCTTCAAGCAGAGCAGTGTTTCACCAGACACTCACTAGCACAGCAGTGAGAGTCCTAACCAACATTAACCAGTACAGGAGCCCAGTATATGACTGGAGAAGGCTTCTCCAGTTGAAGACATAGCACCGGTGCAATTAAGTATAACAGACTGGCTGAACTCTTCCTGTGTTGTATTTTCTACATTTATAAAGCAAAGCCCATTGGCTCAGCTTTCAAAATATTCATCAATGTTTCATGACCTGTCAAATAAATCCTAGCTTCAGCTAAACGTTCCGATAGCCCAATAGGCCTTCATTCTGTCCTAAGAACAGCCGCAAACATTTGTTCTCTTATCCAATCGACCGGAGTATCCAGTAAAACCCACAAAAAACAAAAAAGGAGCTCCTTTGGAAGAACTTTGAAAGTAATGTTATTTTATGAACCTCTTGCAGCTGCTTTCTGGAGTTCATCTAGGAACTCCTCCCAGCTCATCCTTTCCAATCTTGTAGATCAGCTTCCTTGCTGTCCTCTGTACAGGTCCATGTTCCACTGGGGTGGCACAGTGCTTAGCAGTGTTGCCTCGCCACACCAGGGACCCAGGTTCAATTCCAGCCTTGGGTGACTCTCTGCATGGAGTTTGCACGTTCACCCTGTGTCCGGGTGCTCCAGTTTTCTCTCACAGTCTGAAGATGTGCAGGTTAGGTGGATTGGCAATGGGAAATTGCCCCATAAGGTCCAGGGATGTGTAGGCTAGGTGGATTGGCCATGATGGATAGGGTGGGATGCTATTCAGAGAGCAGACTTGATGGGCTGAATGGCCTCTTTCTGAACTGTGGGGATTCAATAATATTGTATATCCCTTGCTCTGTACCGAACAAACATCATAAAGCGAAGTCTGACTTTCTGGAGAAGTAAACACAACTGCATCAACTTCACAGAGTTACAGTATTGTTCGAGCACAGAAGGAAGCCATTCAGTCCATTGTGTCCGTGTTGGGTCTCAAAAGGGGAAATTCACCTTGTGCTGTGGCTCTACACATTCTTCTTTTTAAAATAACAATCCAGTTAATTGTTAAATGTCTCAACTGAACCTGCCTTTCCCCATACACTCAGGCAGCACCAGAAGTACTCACTGCATGAGAAACATTTTTCCTCGTGTCACCATTGTTTAGATGTTGGGGTTGTTAGGGTTAGGGTCAGGGTCAGTTGTTGGAGAAGGTGATGACTTATTGGTATTATCATGAGACTAAAAAGGGGTAAAAACAATGACTGCAGATGCTGGAAACCAGATTCTGGATCAGAGTGGTGCTGGAAAAGCTCAGCAGTTCAGGCAGCATCCGAAGAGCAGGAATGTCAATGTTTCGGGCAAAAGCCCATCATCAGGAGTATCATTACTCTGCCTGTATCCATTATCATGAGACTATTAATTCAGAAACTTAACTAATGGTCCGGTGACCCGGATTCAAATCCTGCCACAGCAGATGGTGGAATTTAAAATTGGCTAAAGAATTTGCTGAAACCATTCCTGATTAGCAGAAATGCCCATCTGGCCCATTAATATCCTTCAGGGAAGGAAGTCTGCCTTCCTTACCTGGTCTGGCCTACCTGTGACTCCAGACCTTCAGTAATCTGGTTAACTCTCAACTTCCCTCTGAAATGGCTGAGCAAGCCACTCAGTTCAAGGGTAGCTCGGGCAGACATTAGATGCTGGCCAGCCATGTCTCATGAGTGAATTAAAAAATATTGCCTTAAATCTGCTCAAACCTTTCTCTCAAGCCTTCCATCGACCCCATCCAGAAACCCCTACCCCGCTCATGCTTTTGAGCAAATCTCATGAAGTCTCCTGTCAAGTGTCACGCCCCCAAGGACCACGGTCTCACTTTCTCCAACCTTTCTGCGAAATGAAGGAAGCTCTCACATGAATCTTTTCTGCCGTCCTATCCAGTGCTCCACATCCTTCCTAAAGTGTGCTCCAACTGAGGATGAAACTACGTTCTACACAAGGCCCCCGAGCCATTTTGCAGATTCTTTATCAGGTACAATTTCACACCGAGTCGCGTGAGGAAGCCATATGACAGATGATGGAAAGTTTAATCAAAGAAGTATGCTTTATTAATTTGAAAATGGTAAGTTTGATTAATCAAATGGACCGATTTAATCAATCAAAGGGGTAGGTTTTATTAATCAAAGAGATTTTAAGGGCAGTCATAAGGGAGAAGGGGGTAGAGGGGCCTAGGGATAGAATTCCAGTGCTTAGTGCCTGGACAAAGTGGTTCCCTCACTTGCTTAGGGAGAGCAGGACACTGAGTTGAATGACCAGTGATGATCATATTAAATGGTTGACCAGGCTTGAAGAGCTAACTGAGAAGTTGATGGCCTAGGGGTACTATCGCTGGGCTATTACTACAGAGACTCTGGGGACCCAGGTTCAATTCCTGCTATGGTAGAAATTGAGTTCAATTTTGGGGTGGCAGGGTGACTCAGTGATTAGCCCTGATGCCTCACACCACCAGGGACCTCGGTTCGATTCCCGTCTTGGGCGACTGTCTGTGTGGAGTTTGCACGTTCTCCCCATGTCTGCGTGGGTTTCCTCCGGGTACTCCGGTTTCCTCCCACAGTCCAAAAATGTACAGGTTAGGTGAATTGGCCATGTTAAATTGCCCATAGGGGAATGGGTCTGGGTGGGTTACTTTTTGGAGGGTTGGTGTGGACTTGTTGGGCTGAAGGGCCAGTTTCCATACTGTAGAGAATCTAATCTAATCTAATCATGGCCTACTCCTGCTTCTATTTTTTGCTATGATTCACCACACTACCCTACCTTCAGCTGCCCAGGGCATGCAACACTGAACTCTCCTCCCTGGAATGTAAGGACATTTATGTGACACCTGATACTTCCTCGGGATTGTCCAAAGCATTACATAGCTGAGTAAGTACTTGAGTGTTGTTACAAAAATGGAGACAGGTTACTGAAGTTTTTCACTTCTGCATTCAACAGGAATCATGCAAGAGGTCAAATTTCAAAGGGAACACCAATTTACACAGCTTGAGCTGAGAAAATGGTGATCACCTCTGATTAGTCAAGGTAATTAAATACTGTTGAAATCCAGTCACTCTGAGTATGAGACAAGACAACACCTATATAGAAAGGTGTCATAATAATGGAAGGTGAAACTTTGATCTGATCATAACACAAGATGAAGACTCTTTTTAAAAATGTATTCACGGGATGAGGGCATCGCTGGCTAGGCCAACATTTATTGCCCATCCCTAATTGCCCAGAGGACAGTTAAGAGTCAACCACATTATCATCAATCTGGAATCACACATAGGCCAAACTGGGTAAGGATGGCAGTTTCCTTCCCTAAGAAGCATTGGTGAACCAGATGGGTTTTTCCTGTTAATCGTTAGATTATCAATCTAATCTAATGAATTTGTAGACTTTTGATCACAGATTTTCATTTAATTCAAATGCCATCAATGGCTACAGTGAAATTTGAACCCACATCCCCAGACCATTGCCTGGGCTCTGAATTTACAAAAACCAGCGAAAATACTACTAGGCCAACACCTCACCTAACCTTCAGGCCATCAGTTCCGTACATTACTAGCAACAGAACCTGTGGCTTGGGGACAGGCTTTGCAATAAGGGCCGAAGGCAAGAGCTTCAATTTAATTGGAGGAAATTCTGGCTCATCCAAAACTGCACATCAGACAAGTAGTCTGTGAAAAGAAACACAAAGGTGTAAAGTGCAGGATTCTCAAGTTTATTTAAAACCCGCGTTCTTTGCCTAATGGAAAAATTCAGTCCATACATTAGCTGCAAACCACAGACTTTTGTCTGCTGCTAAGAAAAACAGCAGAAAAACAGATATAGCATGGGAAACAAAGGGTCATAACTTTGAGCACTGCAACAGAAAAATGACAGAACAGGCTCCCTGTATTATACATTCCTGAAGAAGGGCTTATGCCCGAAACGTCAATTCTCCTGTTCCCTGGATGCTGCCTGACCTGCTGCGCTTTTCCAGCAACACATTTTCAGCTCTGATCTCCAGCATCTGCAGACCTCACTTTCTCCCTGTATTGTAGTCGAGAGGCATACATCTCTAAAGCTGGACATACAATGTTACAATCAAGGGAGAGACAAGAGGTAAAAAGAAACAGATATTTTGGGGACATTGCCCACTCTTCTTCCAGACCAGTCAGTCCCACATTTTGACTCATACCCTACAGTTATGAATGGAACTTCAATGTGTCATTCATTATTTATCAAGCAAATGCTTAGTTAAATGAATACCAATTTCAAGAGTTGGTTTCATTCTTTGATTGTATGCAAGAGTCCCTAAAATGTTTGTTTCCCTTTCCTAATTGCCCTCAGAAAGCAACAGGGATCTGTCTTCTTAGAAGGATAGAAAGTACAAGTCATTTGGTCCATCGAGTCCGCTCTGCGATTGTACCTGACCTAGCTCAATGCTGCTCTCACTCCTGCTCTCTCCCCAATTCCCATTGATGCCTGAAGCTTCGAGAAATCTATTTTATCTATTTCTTTCTTAAATGTCTTGAGCTCTGCATCCCTCTAGTGCAGGTACTTTCTGAATGCTGATGGATTACTTCCTCAACTGTCAGGACAAATCAAGATAAATGGTCAGAGCCATCCTACTCAGGGGTGGTGACTGGTCGATGTACATATGGAACCTGGCACTGTGTCCTTGATGACATTTTGGTGAGAAACAGGATGGGAACAAGAACTGATTTATAGGGGAATGTGGTGTTTTGCCTCACAGCTAGAATACAGTATATTTTTAAGAGATATGTTCATGATCTCATGTGACTTGAGGATATAAAGGTCTCAGACTCCATCTTAACTGGAGCCATTTGAACCACGAAATGCTGGTGGAAGTAGGCCGTGATATCAAGTACAGGGGATCGGATGGACCCTGGTGCATGTGCCCACAGATCCTTGAAGGCAGCATGATAAGGCAGATAAGAAAGTTAAGAAAGCACTTGGGATACTTGCCTTAATTAGTCAAAGCACTGAATACAAAAGCAGGGAGGTTATTATAGAACAAAATCAGAATTTGCTGGAAAAACTCAGCAGGTGTGGCAGCATCTGTGGAGAGGAAGCAGAGTTAATGTTTTATGTCCAGTGACCCTTCTTCAGAACACCCTTCTGAAGAAGGGTAACTCTGCTTTCTCTCCACAGGTGCTGCTTGACCTGCTGAGTTTTTCCAGCAATTTCTGATTTCCCACATCCGCAGTTCTTTGTTTTTGTTTAGAGGTTAATGATGGAGTTGTATGTGGTGAGAGTTAGACCACTGTTGCAGTTACACTAAAGGGTGCTACTGTACCAGAAAGGATGCAGAAGCGATTTGCCAGGATGTTGCCTGGACTGGAACAATCCAGCAATGAAGAGAGACTGGATAAACTCAGGTTGTTTTCCTTAGAGCAGAGAAGGCTGTGGGGGTGGTGGGCGGTGAGGTGGGGTGTGGGATCTAGTTGATGTGTTCAAAATTCAGAGGGCCATTGATATGGTTCCAACCAACCCAACCGCCCTGTGGCTGAACACTTTAACTCCCCCTCCCAGGTCCTTGGCCTCCTCAATCGCCAGATCATGGCAACATGACACCTGGAGGAAGAGCGCCTCATCCTCCGCCTAGGAACCCTCCAACCACAAGGGATGAATGCAGATTTCTACAGCTTCCTCATTTCCCTTCCCCCCCACCTTATCTCAGTCCCAACCCTCGGACTCAGCACCGCCTTCTTGACCTGCAATCTTCTTCCCGACCTCTCCGCCCCCACCCCCTCTCCGGCCTATCACCCTCACCTTGACCTCCTTCCACCTATCACATTCCCAATGCCCCTCCCCCAAGTCCCTCCTCCCTACCTTTTATCTTAGCCTGCTTGGCACACCTTCCTCATTCCTGAAGAAGTGCTTATGCCCAAAACGTCGATTCCCCTGCTCCTTGGACGCTGCCTGACCTGCTGCGCTTTTCCAGCAACATATTTTTCAGCTCTGATCTCCAGCATCTGCAGTCCTCACTTTTTCCTAAACCTTTTCCCCAAAGTTGAGCAGGTGTTTAAGAGGGGACTTGAAGGGAAAAAAACATTTAACACGGAAAGCTGTGAGTATCTGGGAACTCACCACCTCAACAGTGATAGAGGCAGGAAACCTCAAGACATTCAATACCTATTAGGTGAACATTTGAAATACTATAACATACAAGGGTATGAGCCAAGTGCTGGAAATGGGTGTAGAATAGTTGGATGTTTGAAGACTGGTGCTGACACAATGGGCTGAAGGGCCAAATTCCATGCTGTAAAAACTCCACGACTCCATGGCTGTGAATTGAGGAGAACAAAGGATGGTTCATCACAGCAGATGATAACTTTGAGAGTATTATCAGTGCTGTGGAATGGGAAGACATTTAATTGGAGAGGTTCAAACATTGTAGGAGATGTGGGAAAGAGAGGGCAGATAGAGAATCGTAGGATCCCTAGAGTGTGGAAGCAGGCCATTCAGGGACAAAGTGAGGACTGCAGATGCTGGAGATCAGAGTCGAAAGTGTGGTGCTGGAAAAGTACAGCAGGTCAGGCAGCATCTGAGGAACACGAGAATCGACGTTTCAAGCATAAAGTCTTCAGGCCATTCAGCCCATCATGTCCACACCAACCCTCTGACGAGCATCCTACCCAGAAACACCTCCCTACTGTATCCCCATAACCCTACATTTACTGTGGTTAATCCACTTAGCCTGCACATCTCTGGGCACTATGGGACAATTTAGCATGATCAATCCACCTAACCTGCACACGTTTGGACTGTGGGAGGAAACCGGAGCACCTGGACAAAAGCCCCACAGACACGGGAAAATGTGCGGACTCCACACAAACTGTCGCCTGAGGGTGGAATCAAACCTGCGATCCTGGCGCTATGAGGCCTGGCGCATTGACCACTCAGGCACCATGCTGGCCCAAGCGAGGCAGTAAGATTAAGAGATGAGCCCTTTCTCAATTTCTTTCACAGGACATGGGCAAAATGATCCTGTCCAAACAATACAGGCAGGGTGCCAGCATCTTGGAGAGGCTGTAGAGGCTATTTGTTCGAATACAGCACCAGTTACATAGAGAGAAAGTAGAGGCTGAGGCTGTCCTCATCAGACATATTCAAGATCACAAATTGTTCTAATAAAATAAATGCAGAGAAATTGTTTTCAGTAGCAGGAGCTCCAGCAATGAAAAGGAACTTGCTGATTAACCTGAACAGTCTTGACAGGATGGATCTGGAGAGGCTGCTTCATCTTATGGGAGAGTCTAGAACCAGGGCTCACTATTTTAAAATTAGGTGTTGCCAGTTTAAAACAGATTAGGCAAATTTATTTCACTCTTTCAGAGCTGAGAGTCTGTGTAACTGTCGTCCTAAAAAAAAAGATGGAGAAATGCTCGAAAATATTTAAGGTAAAAGTAGATAGATTTGTGTCGAGTGGGGTCGGGGAGTTGTGTAGATTTGACATTACAATCAGATGGACTAGGCTTCAGGGGCCAAGTGGTTTATTCCTGCTCCTTATTGACACATAAAGAGGTGACTGACAAACAAAACAGAGGCCATGTGAGGAAATATTCTTTTACAGAGCAAGTTATAGTGATTTGGAGTTCATTGCCTGAAGAGGTGATGAAAGCACATTGAGTGCTAACTTTCAAATGGGATTTGAATAAATATTTGAAGGGCTGTGGGGATAGTAGGGGAAGGCAATGGCAAGTCACCACCGCTAAAGCTGCCAAGAAAAGCAGCTCAGAATGAAGAGTCAGCAAACAAGGAGCCAAGGGCCTGGCTTCAGACAGCATACTCAGGAACTGCACGGAATAAGGAAAGGGACTAACTGGATAGCTCTACCGTGGAATTGGCGCAGACACAATGAGTCAAACAACCTATTTTGCTCAGCATCATACTACGATCTTGTAATAGTAGCACTGCTAAAATATACGTTCCCCCGAGACGGATGTGAGACGCAAACTCTCGATATTCATCAAAGAGGACAACTGTTCGATCTGCTCAGCTGTTTCTGTGCGTTCAACATGTTACAATCTCCGTCTAATTAACACATTACAAGTTGAAGCAAGTATTTGGGCCCTGGACGACGGTTACAAAGGTAATTGCTAATATCAGGCAAACAAATCTGTGAACCCATCATTGCGCCTACGTATGAATTAATTCCCCAGTTTGCTCGGCTCTACTGGCAGGACAGACTTGAGGAATAAAAGAAGTGATCATTTTGGACAGCAGTATTTTTATATTTTCTCTTGTCAAAGCAAACAGCTGTCTTGATTCTCGGAAAGACAGCATTTTGCGATAAAAAGTGAGAATGGAATTCATCCCAAGATAACAATTCTTAAGTTTTAGGGCAGAAGCAAACTATGCGCTTCCAATGTTCATATCTATGTTTAAAATGATCTGTATTTCTCTTTAGTGCTTGCCTTTCTTCAATTATAACACAGAAACTGGAGAAATCCATCCAGTCCTTCAAACTTGTTCCACCATTCAATTGACTCGTGATTTCTGTAATCCTGAGCACATTTTTCCAACAAAAGTCTATCAGTCACAGTTTGTCCTTTTCAATCGACCACCAACAGCTGTTTTATGGGAGATTGTCCAAATCTCCACTAGCCATTGTATGAAGAGGTGTTCCTGTTGTCACTTCTGAGGAGACTGTCTCTAACCTTTGAGGTTATGCCACTCAGCACTGAACTCAGTCCTCCCGCCAAACACCGACAAAGGAAATGGTTTCTCTTTGATTACTCTCATGTAACCATCTGAAACAGCTCAGTTAGACAAATCCTAACCAACATGAAGCTTGTTGTGCCCACTGCTCTTGGATTCTCAAATACTTGTAAAAGATTGCTCCCACAAGATCGAAGTGAAATCCAATCCATGGTGATGCAGCCTGCTCAGAATTGGACCCCAATAGCCAAATACAAATTCAGTGCCAATGACCTTAAAATAAAGTTGCTTACATTCACTAACCAGCAACACACAAATCGTTCCAGTTGTCATTAACTTGCAAAACTGACGCATGGAGATTGCACGCCTGAGAGTTAGAAACACAAAAATAAAAGGAGACTCTACTCTGCAGCAATTCCTCTGTATCTGCCCAAGGCTGTCTGATGGGGACAGTGGAGAGTGAGATTTACTCTGTCTGTATCTAACATGTCTTCCACCGTGTGTGTGTGTCTCTGTCTGTCTGTCTGACCGGTCTTGGGAGTGTTTGTTGGAGATAGTGCAGAGAGGGCTACATTCTGTATCAGGGAAGTTGGAGGCATGGTGATCATTGGGTTAGTAATTCAAGGTAATGTTCACGGACATGGGTTCAAATCCTACCCTAGCAGCTGGTGAAATTAAACAAGATCTAATAAAAATCGACAATTAAGAGCCTGGCTATGCTGATCGTGGATTGTCTTTTAAAAAATCTGGTTCACTAACGTCCTTTAGGGAAGGAAATCTGTTGTCCTTACCTGGTCTAGCCTAAAATGTGACACCAGACCCATAGCAATGTGGTTGCCTCTTAAAATCCCCCCTGAAACAGCCTCGAGAGCCCATCAATTCAAGAACAACTAGGGGCCTTCAAGAGATGTCTACACCCCTGTTAAAAAAAAAATTTAAAATCTAATCTTGCGCTGTACCTGCATGAGTGGGGCAATGTTGAGAGGATAGCAAACTGGAAATGTGAAACTGCAAGGGTGAAATAGAACAAGAGAGCTCTACTCATTCTTTAACCCATGTTGTAGCTGCCCTGGGAGTATTTGAATCAGACAGTGTAGACGGAGTTTTAGTCTTTCTTAAATTCAAGCTGCACATATTCTCATGTTTAATGGGGAAATGTTTTGGGCTTTGATCTGTGCAATGTCTGTCCTGAAGCAGTGAAGAGAGATCTTTTCCCTGCATCTGACAATGTGATGTACCTGAGATTGGGAGTATTTGGCGTTGGCATTGATTCTCTAAATTGGAAGCAGTAAGGAGTTTTCCTCATGATTAAAATCCCTCAGAATGAAGACTAAAAATAAGTGACAGAATAAGAAAATGTCAGCTAAATATGGGAGTGCTTTATACCTCAATAACAATTTGAGTAGCATGGTTCTGGAATCTTGTAACTGGTAAGGAGAGTAATGTGGAATTATGTTTCACATTTATAGTTAGCTGAATTTAAAATTTAAAAGCTGCCTTCAAAGAAAATCATTAGAATATTATTTAAAGAGCCAATGTTAATGTCTTACTTTTTGTTACAAATCTCTGATCTACAAAAAAAGTGAATAAATCTCTCATCACTTTCTTACAACTGTCCTGTTCATAATTCAATCCAATAAAAATTAAGTAACTGGACTAAATATTCTGTGATTTGTGACTGTTACGGTAATTTCCGATGAGGGGATCGATCAGTTCTGACTTGCATGTCACGCGATTACAGAATGTGCGGTAAAACCATGCAGCCCCTCATTGCAGCATTGCGACAAAGCTGTGAATGAGCAGACAACACCCCCGGGGGGGGGGGAAGAGAAGAGGAGGTTGGCATGTTGGCATGGAAGTGGTGGCAGGAGAATCCTTCCGAAGTCAAAATTAATTTCAGTGGCGCCACTGAAGGGCGCATCTTGTAATTATTGATCAGCCAAAGAAAAACAGAACACAACAACAGTTCAATAGTTCGACGGATCACCCTGTTGCTATTAATAACAAATCGAGGCAGACCCACCACATCAGTGGTTACGTTACCCGTTTCAAAACATAATTCAATTTGAAAAGCAGGCGAGGTAGCAAGACAAATCATTGCAAAAACATGCCTCTTTTCAGATAAGAAGAAATGTCAAAATGGTTGTGTTTATAAATGAACCAGTTTGGTTTCTGCCTGGATGAATTTATTAAATTGAGAGGTATTATTGATATTTAAAATTGTCAGCAGTGAATTATCAGCCAGATTTGTTGCTTACAAATGTGACACAGCCAATCCACTCTTACCTGTTTGGTCATTGAGTCGATGAGCCGTACAAATAAATCCTGCTCTGTTCGGATTCCTGGGGGGAAAAAAAAGCATGAAGTAAATTCAGGGACATGTTCTTTCAAATTTTTTGTATCCCTCAGATCCATCTCTAACCATAACATGACAGCACTATTATTTTTATTTGAGGGGAAAATGCCATTTCAGTGTTTTACGAAAAAAAAGCTTCTCTTCAGCCAGGACAAAGAGAATCACCCAAGTTTAAAAAATAAAACTGTGGCCATTCAAAGTTTGTGAAAGAAGTGTTACAGTGGTCAAACGTTAAACTGTCTATTGTTCACAGCTGTTTCCAAATCTGCTGTATATGTCCAGTGCATTTTGTTATTTCAGATTGGTAAATTTAAATGTTTTACGTTTAATTCCACCCCACTACCCTTCTCTACCTCTTGTTCACTTTTTCCCATTCTTTCAAACTTTTCCTTTCCCCCAAAAATCTTTCTCTCCTGCATATTGCTGCTTTCTTTCCGCGTCCTTATCCCATTATCTCTCTCTCGTTCTATTTTCCCTTGCAGCTGCACCTTTTTCCTTTAACTGCCCTCTCCATTTTCCCCTCCCTTTGCTACATCGTGAGCAGTCACTGGTTCTCCATTCCCTTGTTTGAATACTTTCAGATCAGGATGGCGGGGGGGGGGGGGGAGGGATGTCAAACAGTTAAATCGAATTTCAATCCCAGACCACAAGTCTCCCAACTCTGGCTGTAACCAAACAGAACAAGTGGCATTGTTCAGTTCGATATTATTACTGTCTTGCGAACTGGAAGGCAAGGTACGGTTTGTGTAACGGGGTAGAAGTCGGTTAATTCAGCAAAAGCAGTTTGACAATTGTGTGTGTATGAGAGAGAGAGAAAGAGAAATATTACAGGACATGTATTAACGGTGCGAGTGAATTCGGTACGGACCAGTTAAATCTCTCTCACACACAAACCTCTGCATAAAGAAATCTAGCATCTTACAGATTAACTACACGATTTTAAAACATTCTCAGAATTGACATCAATAAAACAAATGACAGCGCGATTGATAACAGACCGACGTCAATGTCAAGCTAAATAAGGGCAGCACAGACTCTTAGATCAACACCTCCTGCTTAAGACTCGAACTTAGGTTTACACGCCCGTGACCAATCGTAACAATAATTACTTCTTAAAGCAAAGAAAATCTCCAAAACGATTATGAAATCATTATTTCTCTAAGCGTCGGAAAGCCTATATATATAGCTACTTTTTTTTAACAGCTTGGTATAAAGTTTTGCACAGAAGTTTTCAGATCATTTCATTGTGTTCGGAAGATGAGTCACTGCATCCGACGCATCAACTCTGCCCAGATGCTGCCAGACCTGCTGAGATTTTCCAGTAATTTCTGGTTTTATTTCTGTCTTCCAGCGCCCGCAGTTCTTTTGGGGTTTTTTTTTAAATTTCATTTTCAGTCTTGTGCAAATCGCCAACTTTAGACCGAAGCTGTTGCGATTGTTTTAGAGCTGAGTAGATAAACATGCCAACAATCCCAGATTATAAATATCAACATCAGCAGCGGGGAGCAGCGTGTGTCCTGGGCGCAAGTTCCTATCTCTGATTGACAGTGTTTTTTATTTCAGGAGTTTTCAACACAAATTAATTTTGAGTAGTTTTTGGGAAAGCAAAGACTATTTTTGCCATGTGCATTTTTCTTTCTGAATAATACCTCAGCTCCCCACTACCAAAAGATTGAAATGAGTTTTGTTGATTTGCACAATGCATTGAAAAAAAATGTTTGCAATTGACACGCCTTACCCAATCGACACTGTTTAATTATGTGATTTATTTACGTAACTCGATCTTGAAACAAGCTGTCTCTCCGTGCAATTAAACTCTGATCTAAAAGATGGCAAATTGTGTGGTTTTTTTTTGGGGGGGAGGAAGTTTGTGGGTTTTTTTGTTCATGTTTCTGGTACTGTTTGTTGCAATCTGGGGGTAGAGAGTGACTTACCGTTGCTGTACAGGAGCTGTAATTTATAGTGAACACCGTTGTTTGTTTTTTCCCCGTTCTGTTCCTGCGGGCGAAAGCACAAAAGGCGTTAAGTTCGGATCGAATGCAAGCTGCATTCGCATGCCGCCTGAACGCAACTTTGAGTTTTACTCCCAACATCAACAAAAAGGTGTAACGAGAGGCCGATGAATTTCGCGCGTTTGTCGAGCTGAGACCAGAGCAAGCTTTTGCTGAAATGTGCATTACAGGCTGAAGTCAGACACTGACGGCGAGCAATTGGTATCAACGGGTCTCTCTCTCTCTCTCTCGACCTCCTGTACCCAAGATTTGGAGATGCCGATGTTGGACTGGACTATCACCTGATGAAGGAGCGTCGCTCCGAAAGATAGTGTGCTTCCAATGAAACCTGTAGGACTATAACCTGGTGTTGTGTGATTTTTAATCCATTATCCAACTCCGAGTATGTGGGATATCGGGTCTGGAGTCAGTAAAGGAGCAGATTTTGACAAAACAAAATGTGAGGAGTTTATGGGGTACAGTAAAGGGACAATTTACTGTGAGATTTTTTTTTAAAAGGTATCAGTTTTGAGGATCTGTGAGAAATGGGAAAAGGAAACACACAGAACTGCAGAGAGTTTCAGGCACGTTCACACTCAGGGGCAATAACTAAAACCAGAGGAACTGACATCAAAAAAACTTCAGCTCAAAATATAAGGAGTTGTTCACAGGGGGCCCGAGGAGTCGTAAATGGAAAGGGGGAGATGGAAGGGGACAGTAAGGACGGGAATCGGGTGGGAGAGGAAAGGAATGGAAAGGATAGGCAACTTACTTTATCTTTCTCTACGAAGTCAACAAACGCTGTCCTCTCAATCTCCACCGGCTGGCCTTGGCGGTCGTACAGAGCCAAGACGAAGTGGAAGAAATTGGATTTACGCAGGTTCGAAGGCGGCTGTTTCTCGAAATGTGACCGGGCCAAACCGACTCCACTGCGGGCAAAGCAAATCACAAGCAAGGGCTTCGGTTAACGGCGTTTGTACAAGGCGGTTTTTGAAACAACTGGAAGTTAACGGGAGAGGGAGGGGACTTGAATCGGTTACAACTTGGGGAAAGTGAAATCAACCTCTTTATTTACTTGGAAGTTTGGATAATGATCCTTAGAAGCACGAAATTTTTTTAAAGGGTTAGATTATATCAGCGGCGGCAGTGATGTTTCAGATTTTTAACACCGATTAATTAAATGTTTCTTTAAAAATAACCCACACATCTGCTAGTTTTAAGTAAAACTAAGCGGGATGGGTTTTTTTTAAAAAAGCATTCCGTCTTCATTTTCTAAGTTATGGAGAATAATTTGCAAAACGGAGAAGGTTGATATAACTCGAAAGGAGAGATTACTGAAGAGGGAAATTTAACGGATAAAAGATTGAGGAAACTTCTTGTTTTGCTCGGGACGTTATTTTTTAGGGATTATGAATTGTGCAAAAGAAGCGGGGGGGGGGGGGGGGGGGAATTAATGGGAAGCAAGGATAACATTATGAGAACTCTAAACGAGATCCCAGAAGTCGAGCGGACCGTTTTATACAATGTATTTCGCTCAAAGCTGATTTATTGTCAACAAAGGACGGAAAGCCTTCGAGGCACGGACTTCTGAGAGGGTAGAAGTAAGTAACAGATTCCAAAATTCCATTGTTAAAAGATTTACTCAGAAAATGAGGGAGGGAGGGGGGGAGCGCGAATTTTGAAAAAAAAAACGAGAAAGAAAGAGGTAAAAGTCAGAAAGAAAGAGGGACGGAGGGAGGGAGAGAAGCAACAGAACTGCACATAAGAAGGGGAAGGAGAGAAAGGGATGGAGAGAGGGGAGAATAGATGGGAAGAAGGGAAGGAGAAAGAGGGGGAGAGGTAGAGAATAAGGAATAAGTGGAGAGAGGAAGACGCAAAAAGCAACTAAATACACACCGGGTGGGAAAAATAACCTGGACCTAAATATCGAATTTTCCCCCGGACAGAGGATTTTTTATAATGAAACACGACGAGGAATAATACAGAAACACACATTGAGAGAGTTAGCAGCTCCAGATCACACGGGCTGGCAATAAACATTGGAAATTGGTATCTGGGACACAGGGGTAACAAGAGCGCGGGGGGGGGGGGGGTGAAATATGACAACAATGTAGGAGCAAATTACTGCAGATACTGTAGTGAAAACACAGCAAGAAGCACCCCTTCTGCCTGGAAACGGGGGGGGGGGGGCGAATAATAGGAAGTATGAAGCGTTCGAACTAACCTCTGAGCCGCGGTGTTCGCATCCAGTATCCCGCCGGAATGTATCCAGGTCCTAACAGGATTCATCCCAGTAATCAAAGGTTCTTCCTTCATGGCTAGACCCCCTCTTGGTATGGTGTCCTGGATGGCGAACATCAAAGCAGCCTTCTGTTTGTCTTGTCTGTCTGTCTCTCTCTGTGTGTGTTTGCTGTCTTGTGCGTTTCCAAAGAGAAACACAATAGTTAATTCTGCAAGGCTGTGTGTGTGTGTGGCGTATCACTTTCAGTGCAAACCTTTCCCCGTCTTTCGCTGCCTATCGGCTGAGCAAAACAGATCCCGGACAAGTCAATGGATCTGCTTCTCTCTCTCTGAACGGAGCAGAGTTGATTCTGCACTTATACAAGAATCGCTTTCACTGAGAAATTAACATGTTGGCTTTTTTGTCCCCCCCCCCCCCACTGTTTCTCCGCTTGGAACAGAGATCTTCAAATTCAGCTGGGTAAAGTTGAAAGCGGCTGCATGTAATATGTGGGGATTGATATGTATCTAGACAGAGAGAGGTGTAAAATGTAACTGCAGCTCCCGTACGAGGGCAGCGCTGTCAATAGTGAGTTATCCATATGAGATCCAAAAGCTGAGGAGGGTTTTTCTGTCTTGCATTCCCCCCCACCCCCCTCCCTCCCTCCTCCCTTGGGGGAGACCAGCGTAAGCTTGCAAATCTACAATTGCCTCCTATCCTCTCTCGCACAGTTTCTGTCCCCCCCCCCCCCCCCCCCCCCCCCGAGCACTCAAACCCCCTCCTCCACCTCCCGTCCAGGTCCCTCCCTCTCTCCCTTCCCCGAGTCTTTGTGCCTCCCCTATCCCAGAGGAATGCACCTTCTCCCGGGCTCCGACACTTGCCAACTCTCCCTCCCTCCCTCCCACCCCGGGGAGAGAGAGAGAGAGAACGGAGCGAGCGAGACAGACGCTGCTTCTCTCCTTGATTGACAGTCAGGAGGTGGGGTCACACTCTCCAAATTAGGAGATCTTTCTTTAAATCTCCCCTGGCTGACTTCTCCAGGATTGGCTGCAGGTTGAGGGGATGGGGGTGGGTTCTCCACAGTGACATCAGGCAGCACCCTCGTCATCACCCTCCCTCCCCAACTCCCCTCGTTCCAAATAAAAAGTGAAATCCCAGGTAGGATAAAGTCCTTTTTCTTTAACTCTTGGAGGACCGATTTAGTCTGCAACTAAATCACATCTGAACAGAACAAGGCAGAAACAAGGTACTCTCCCCCAGAATCCGGCCCTTTTGTGAAGGGGCTATCCCAAGGGCATTTCAAATGAAGGGCAGGAGGATACTCTGAGCTCTTTTTTTCATCCAAAGAGTGTTTGGACTGCTAAGCCTGGGAGGGTAGTTGGAGAGGGAAACCTCACAATTTCTTTTACAAAACTATTTAGATAAGCACTTGAGATGTCATAACATAGAATCCCTACAGTGAGCAGAAAGAGGCTATTTGGCCCATCGAGTCTGTACCAACCCTCTGAAAAGCATCAGATCCAAATTCACCTTATCCCTGTAACCCTACATTTCAATCCACCTATCCTGCATATAGAATCATAGAGTCATAGAGATGTACAGCATGGAAACAGACCCTTCGGTCCAACCCATCCATGCCGACCATGCCAACCCAATCTAGTCCCACCTGCCAGCACCTGGCCCATATCCCTCCAAACCCTTTCAATTCATATACCCATCCAAATGTCTCTTAAATGTTGCAATTGTACCAGCCTCCACCACATCCCCTGGCAGCTCATTCCATGCACGTACCACCCTCTGCGTGAAAAAGTTGCCCCTTAGGTCTCTTTTATATCTTTCCCCTCTCACCCTAAACCTATGCCCTCTAGTTCTGGACTCCCTGACCCCAGGGAAAAGACTTTGTCTATTTATCCTATCCATGCCCCTCATAATTTTGTAAACCTCTATAAGGTCACCCCTCAGCTTCCGACGCCCCAGCCTGTTCAGCCTCTCCCTGTAGCTCAGATCCTTCAACCCTAGCAACATCCTTGTAAATCTTTTCTGAACCCTTTCAAGTTTCACAACATCTTTCCGATAGGAAGGAGACCAGAATTGCATGCAATATTCCAACAGTGACCTAACCAATGACCTGTACAGGAAGAAACCAGAGCACTCAGAGGATACCCACGCAGACACATGAAGGAGCAGCGCTCCGAAAGCTAATACTTCTCAATAAACTGTTGGAATGTAACCTGATACTGTGTGGTTTTTAATTTTGTCCAACCCAGTCCAACACTGGCAACTTCACATCATGTCATAACATTCACAACTATGGATTGGCACAGTGGCTCAGTGGTTAGCAGTTAGCACTGCTGCCTCATGATTGACAGGGAGCCAGGTTCGATTTCAGCCTCTGGTTACTGTCTGTATGGTGTTTGCACATTCTCCCCGTGTCTGTGTGGGGTTCCTCCCACACTCCCAAGATATGCAGGGTAGGTGGATTGGCCATGACTACATCGCTCATAGAGTGCAGGATAGGTGGATTGAAATGTGGGGTTACAGGAATAAAGTGGATCTGGGTCTGATACTTTTCAGTGGGTTGGTGCAGACTCGATGGGCCAAATGGCCTCTCACTGCTCACTGCAGGGATTCTATGATTGACAACCAAGATCATCATAACATGCACCATTTACTGGAGAATAATTGAACTACTCCCTTTGCACGACCACACTTACATGGAGTTCACATAAATTTGGCAATGAGTATACAAAACAGGCAAGTTAATATCAATTCTGAGTTATGGGGGTGGCTGGATAGACTGAGACTCTTTCCCTGGAGTGTAGAAGGCTGAGGGGTGACGTTATGGGGTTTATGAAATCATGAGGGTATAGCTAAGGTAAATAACCAAGATCTTTTCACCAGGGTAGAGGAGTCCTAAACTAGAGGGAATTGGTTTAAGGTGAGAGGGAAAAGATTTAAAAGGGACTCAAGGAGCAACTTTTTCACACAGAGTGGAACGAGCTGTCAGAGGATGTGGCAGATGCAGATACAATTACAACATTTAAAAGAGATTAGGACAGATACATGGATAGGAAAGATTTAGAGGGATATGGGCCAAACACAGCAAAATGGACAAGTTCAGTTTTGAAAAGCTTGTTGGTATGAATGAGTTGGGCTGTTTCTGTGCTGTATGAGTCTATGACTCTGTATGTGATAAACTGGAAGAGTATCCCAGTAGAAGCACTGAAAAGTGGAACATACTGCATGGAGATTAAGCCAAACTTTACTGCACATTCTGCAGTTTTCAAGTTGAAATGTTTTGACATGCATTTTTATAATTTTTTTATGAATAAAGGATATTAGGGGCGTAAACTGGTTATCTGTTTATGTTAATATCAAAGCATTGACAAAATAATTCAAATCCCTCATTATGCAAACTTGAATGATGAGAGTGACTTTTTTTATCGTGAGTTACTATATGCAAACTGTTTTGGATCCGTCTGGAAGAAAGATTGTGGTTATGTCAAGAACAGAGATGCTGGACAAACTTAAAATGTCTGGCAGCCTCTGTGGAGAGAAACAGAGTTAACGTATGACTCTTGTTCAGAATTTTATATCATGTTTTTCCTCACTTTCTAAGGTGTTTTTGCCTGAAAAATTTGAACAGGAGAAGTCCATTTTACACCTTCAAGATTCTTCATTATTCAGTAAGATCATGGGCAATTTGCATACAGCCATGATGTGGGTTATGCCTGAAACATTGACTTCCTTGTTCCTCAGGTGCTGTGCTTTTTCCAGCACCACACTTTATCAATTCTGACTTCTCCAGCATCTGCAGTCCTCACTATCTCCTGCAGCCTTACCTCTACATTCCTGCCTATCCTCCAGAACCCTTGATGCACTTCAGATCAGTAACCTGTCTACCTCAAACCTGATATGTCCAGTGATCCAGCCTCCACTGCCCTTTGGGGTGGAGAGTTCAAACTATTAATGACCCTCCCTAACAAAGGAAATCCTCCTCACCACTGTTGTAAATCAGAGACCCCTTGAAACTGTGCCTCTTAGTTTGCTATGCAAACTGCTATTTGCAAACTGGAAACTGCAAACTGGATTCTGCTATGCAATAGCCAACAAGGCACTTTCAAGTATAGTTAATGCCTGTCTGCACACAGCAAGGTCCCACAAATAGCAGCGTGATAATAAGTGGATATTTTGTTACTTAGTGATGCTACTAGAAGGATGAATATGGGGCAGTACTTTAGGGATAGTTCCCAGTTCTTTATCAAATAGTGCCATAGGAGCGTTCAGAGGTACCTTAGAGGTCGGAGGGATCTTGAACATCTCAGCAAAAGGGCCTCACCTCAACAGGACATGAACTAACAATTTCTAGCAGGTGGGCATAAGCACTTTGGAGGTGTCACTACTACTTTGGGTAGAATGTGCCAACAGTGCGGTGAATGGACCTACATCAAACGGGCTGTGGCAATTCAAGAAGGCAGCTCATCACCACCTCGTGCAGGGCAATCAGCGATGTGCAACAAATACTGGCCTAGCCAGCAACATCCACGTCCCATGAATGACTTTTTGAAAAGTGCTATCAGCCAGGTCAGTGCTGCCATTGCCACTAATGCCAGACAAAGCAAATGTTCTGTCTTTCATAGACTTCCAGAGAATCCACTGAATAGAAGTGACACAATTTGAGCCTCCTTCTCTCACCGTACCTCATTTGTCCGACATGATGTGACACATGGAAAACAGAAATTGCTGGAAATGCTCAGCAGGTCTGGCAGCGTCTGTGAAGAGGAAGCAGAGTCTAGTGGCCCTTCTTGAACTGTCACACATCTGGGCAGGCAGAACTTGAATCCAGACTTCCAGGAGGGATGCTACCACTGTGTTGCAACAGCCTTTTCATACAGCTTTATCACATTTGGAGTGATGTCCCTTTAAGAAGTCAAAATGCAAACCAACCCAAGTACCAGAATGTTGTCACATGCCTAGAGGCCTTGGCTGTCGGCTCTGTAGCACCTGAGACACAGGCTGTTTGTGGGCATTATTCTGTAAAGTATATATCAGTTTAGCTGGTAAGAAACATCCAGAGGTTTTTAAGTACCCAGAACCTATGTACTGCATTTGTATTCATTTTAATAACGTAGCAATATTATTGCATGGGATAATTTTTCTTCAAAAACATGTTTGAAGGCCAAGTGGGCAATTGCAATCAAAATATAAGAGTAGTCTCAAAGTTCCACAGTACAGCAAACAAAGAAACAGATTTCTTTGCAAACTATGAATCCCTCCAAATTGACTGAGTTAATGCCAGCTGAATTAATTTTCATCAATCTAAAAGTTATTTCAAATTTGCAGAGCCAATTCCAGTCAGTCCATGTTGAACTAAGTGAAGGCATGCCGAAATTCAAATGAAGTAAAGAAAGTGGCCAGCATTTAAGAGCAGTACAGAGTCAACAGTGCAAATCCTAAACCAAGTTTCATGCCAATAGACAAGCAGCACTAAGTGGAGGCTTGGAAGGGTGGCTACCAAATCACCCCAGCATTTACTGGAGAGCTGTTGATCTATTAGGCAAGATTAACATTTCAAATAAAGGATGCAGCTATGCTTTATAGTCCAAACAGTTGCAGAATCGGCTAAACAAGCTGTGACGTTACTAGCAGTAGTCAACAATGAGGAGTTGCACAGAGTCAATACCTCTGAAGAGAACCTGAAAGATCCCATAGAAATATGGAAAGTCCCAGAAAATTAGCCTCATGCAAGAGTCAACTTGAGAACATATCATTTCAAATTGATTCTTTATAAGCAAAAGCCCCTCTGCATTTCAGGCCATCCAGTTTGTAGGAAGTTCAGAGAAACAGCCCATTCAGAGCCAGAGTAGAACAACTTCCAATTGTGTCTGCACCATCTAAATGTCAATACTGTAACAAGACAATGAGTGCAATGTTTGTAAAGCTGATTTATCGAAGTGGATAATGGAGTTAGTGATTGAGTCCACACTGACTGAGGCATTCCAAATAGGCCATTTGGTTGAAAAGAAAGGGCACAGCTGTAAGGCACTGCTTAACAGAGCATTAGGTGCATCAAGCTGCTTTAACGCTGTAGCTAGGACTCCAAAAGCAAACAAGCAGTGTGGTATGTGTGCTCTATTACACCCATCATGAAGTTATCCTGCATTTGGAGGCCCATGCAAAGTATGTGATATATATGGAGAAAGTGAGGACTGCAGATACTGGAGATCAGAGTCGAGAGTGTGACACTGGGAAACCACAGCAGGTCAGACAGCATCTGAGGAGGAGGAGAATCGATGTTTCAGGCAAAAGCCCTTCACAGGGATTCTGCTGATTCTCCTGCTCCTCGGATGCTGCCTGACCTGTTGTGCTTTCCCAGCAACACACTCTCAGTGTGTGATATATATGGACCACCTATGCAAGAAGTCTAGTTCCATAGATGCCGACAGAGACTACAACAAGGCATAACTAAACAGGAGACAGATGCAACAGTAGGGCAACAGCAGCAAGGAATGTATCAGAGACCTGCATAAATGTAAGTTGTTGTAGCATGGAGGGAACGTCACTGCACTCTGACCAGACCAACGGGTGCTCACTCATCAGAGAGAGAGGCGACTGACAGTCATTTCAGCTGAGGGTCACTACGTGAGGGGAAAGGTTGAGAAGGCGAGTCCTTTGTGGTAACCTCAGCCAGTGCAGGAATTGAACCCACATTATTGGCATCTCTCTGCATTGCAAGTTATTCAGCTTATAGGAAGTTCAGAGAAACATGAAATGAGTCAAAAGCCAGAGTTGAACAACTTCCAATAGTGTCTGCACCATCGAAGTGTGACCTGCTTTAATCAGGAATAGCAAACGATCTAAAACAGAAGGGGCCATGGAATGCTGTAATCGAGGGTGGCCAGATATTCTCCAATGTTCTTGGCCTAACAAGTTTAGGCTCAGTATCTTGAGAGACACTATCTTCAAAAGAAAGCAAGCCCTAGAGCCCAAAGCTATGTGCACTGGGAGATATTGCCACACCTACAACCAAGGAGGTATGGGCATAGAGCAAGTGAGATGACTAGCATATCATATGTTCAATTGGCCAGAGATTAACAGTGACATTGAAAAGTTAGCGAGGATGTGCGAGGCATGCCAGAGCCAGAGTAACATCTGGAGCCAATGCACCAATACCAGATTCTGTCCGTCCTTTTTTCCCAAAATCGCCAATGATCTATTTTCTGTGAATGGGCTGAACCTCCATTCATATCAACTATTTTTTCTCCAAATTTCCAATTTTCAGACAAGAACACTTCAAACCACATCATTGAGTGGCACATTCAGACTGTTTGGTGCACCTGAAAGAATAATTTCTGACAATGGGATGGAGCATAAGGGTAGACCTTTCAATGATATGTGTCAAATGAGGTGTGATCCATGAGTTCAGAGCTTCAGATCCATGATCTCAGAGCTTCACCTTTGGACACAGGATTACCAGTGCCTGTGGAGATTATGTTCAGAAGGCAAGTGAGAATAACATTGCTAAACCATCACCTTTTCAAATTCTTCAAGATGCAGGATGCACTCCTCGACAAACAATGGAGGATGAAGTTGCCACGTGTCCAACAGGCAGGATCAGAACTACTCAACAGCACATCGGTCAGAAAGTCAGAGTCACGTATTTCACACTGGGCACGTTGTTACCCACAGAGATTTCCAAATTACACAGTGATCCCCAGCCTTCTGAAGTCACAATAAACAATAGATCAACTCTGAGGAAGAACAGAAGTCAGCTCAGGGAATTGTACAAAATGCCAATTGTGCATGCTGAACAGGAAGGAACCCACCCAGATGATGACAGTATGATGAAACACCAGGCTAATAAACAACACAATTAGGACACATCTGTAGACCAAGAGCAGCCAAGAGGGAAATCCAAACTTCCAGAGGTCACACCATAACAAGATCTGGATGAGTTGTCAAACCGCCAAAATGATTTATGAGCTCCTCGACTTCTGTACTTACAAATATTACAATCCCTACCTCTTTGTAACTAACTTTTTTTTATTATCCAACGTTTAAGTGTCATTACTTGTAGCTACCTTTGGGAAAAAAATAAGTGGGATGTTACATTATCACCTTTGGAGTGGTATTCCATTAAAAGATTAACATGCAAAGAAGCCAAGTACCCAGATGTTGTCACATGATCCCAGGCTCTCTGCTCTTTAGCATCTGAGATTACTATATACTGTGCACAATAGCTTAGCTGTAAATAAATCCACCAGAAATCTTCAAGCAAATGGAATGGACATAGCTAGTTTGTGTTACATTTAGTTAACACAACATTCTCTTTGCACTTTGTACTGCTGCCTTCTGTGTCTCTATTGCAGCAATATTCTGTTTTTCTATTCTTCTTGCCAATCTCACATTACCCACTCCCAGGCTTTTGCATCCTGGTTCCAAAGGAATTATTTTGGTCATCGTTTGACAACACTTGTACAATCAGTGCAATAAACCTATCTTGTTTCAATAATGGATGTAGCACACAATTTTGCTCCCAGTATCATAACTTTAACCTGTCTGGTGGTTTTCCAGTACGTATGAAATAATATATATTGGTTGCTTGCAATCATTACACGGAAAGCTTGGGGCATTTTGGATAACACATAGCAGCAGGTTTCATGAGCTGAACAGGAGGTTCCACAAATTCTCAGATGTGATTCTGGAGCTCCTAGTGGAGAGATGGCCTTTCCTCGTCTTATCCTCCTTACCCTCCTGTCCCTTCTCTTCTGCAGTAACTGACACCATGCTGGCTGGCCTTATTCCTTCCTCCCATTCCTCACCCAAATCAAGCAAGATATCCAAAAGCCCAGCATTCCCTTTCTCCTGGTCTCTACCATCAAGGTACCTTAAGGTGACATCTTGATGAATTGAAAGTGTTTTATTTGAAAGTGATGAAGTTTTAGAGAGCTACAGAGATAGGGCTAGTGAGTGGGTCTAGGTGGGGAGGGGGAGGGGGGTGGGGGTGGAGGGTGTGGGGGTGGGGGTGGACTTGGGGGTTTGTACACGACATTCGGGGGTTTGTACACGGCATTGGGGGGTTGTACACGGCATTGGGGGTTTGTATACGACATTAGGGGGTTTGTACACGGCATTGGGAGTTTATACACGACATTGTACAGACTCAGTGGGTCGAATGGCCTTCTTCTGTATTGTTAAATTCTATTATTCTGTAATTCTCCTCATGAGTTCTGGATATAGTCTTCACAGCTTCAAAAGCAATTAACTTGAAATGATGAGTATCCCTTTAAGTGGTGTTTAAATCAGCATTAACACCATGTTTACTTCCTAATGGCTACTCACTATTAAAAGACAGCATTCATGAGCCTACAAAAATACTGTGCAGCCTTTGAATATACAGGCAGGAATTTTAAGTGGAAATCATTAATTTGGAAAACTTCTGAGTTGTTCAAAATGCAGGCTTCAATTCCTTTACAAAAATGGTGTTGCACACTAAAGCCAGGCTTCACATTTTAGCATCAGAACCTTGGCCATGTCTTCTTTAGTGAGCGAAAATAGTCCATTTATTCCCAAAATTACAGTCTCTGTGGGCTATGAATCCAGTCCACTGGATTATTAGTCAGCAAACATAAGCACTATGACACCATACCAACACATCATTTGTCGGCTAATACATCAACGTCAAGCAAGCTAATGGGAGCCAAGGTCATCAGTGGAAATGAGTGAAGAGCAAATTTGGAATGAATATGAGGAAGATTGTGGGGGGTTACCCTCAGAGCTTTTCTTGCTCGGTGGGTAAATACAGAAGTCCATCAGAGGCTCCATTAACACAACGTGTCTCAGCAGAGCTGTCAGCTGTGCCATGGAAGGAGGAAATAAAAGGAACATGTTCCATTTGTGTACACGTTAACGTTGTCTCACTGAAAGGTCCCACAACACCCCAATTCTCTGTCTAAGCACCCTATGACCTGAATGTCCTTGTCTGCTATGATCTGCCTGTCCTGCTCGCAAAACAAAACCTTTCACTGCATTTAGGTACATGTGATTATAATAAACCAAATCAAATCAAAATCAGTTGAGTTAATACTGTAAGAAGGTGCATATTCAATGCTGAATGGCCTCTTGTCAAAATCAGGAGCCCAACTCTTCACTCTCCATCAGAAGTGTGTGGGCTTGAGACCCACTTTACTCAGATGTGAGCACACAATCCAGACTGACATGTCAATGTAGCACTGGAGACATGCTCTCCTATCAAATACATTCTCCTTCTGGTCAGTATTGAAGCCAAATCCCCGTCTGTCCTTTCAGATGAATGTAAAAAGTCCCTTGACATGATGAAAAATAACATCACTGCAAATCAAATTGTCCTGACTGTTCTCACATTGCTCTTTGAAGTTTCTTGTTACAGGCAGCAGCACTTCCTAGATTAAAACACAGACTACACTTCAAAACTGGGCCAAGTGATCACTTTGTCCTTTTCACCGTCAAGTCAGATTACCTGAACCTCCTGGGGATTGGATTTGAAGGGACCAGGCGTGTTTTGGAAAATGAACATAGTAAGTAGCAATGCCAGACATTGAGAGTGAATAGTTCTACACAATTTCCAGCCCCTTCTTTGCAATACATCTGAAAGGTCTTAGACATTTGCTTTACTCCACTGGTTCTCTGCGACAAGAATTAGTGCAATCTTGAGCGTGTTGTCCTGGACCGGGGAATGTCGAATCCGTACCACTCAGTCGAGGGCAACACTTTGTTAGTTTTGGAGATTGAGGTATTTCAGGTGGAGCATTCACTTCCTTGTACATTTCATTGCACTTTCTGCAGTCAAATTAAGATGCTTTGGACTGAACACCCACAGATTTTGTGAATGGGGAATTTTAAAAAAAGTCAATCGATCTATTTAGTCTCAGGTTGTGAGGCCACTACAATGGGTGGAGGGGGGGGGGGGGAATTATTTGCAAATACTGTTTGGCCTCTTCTCAATGGCATCATCCTTGTCTCTCAACAAAGGATTGTGGTTCAAGTTTCCCTCCAGAAAGCTGAACACAATCGAGACTGACATATCAATGCAATATTGAAGAAATGCTATTTCTTAATCATTCATGGGATGTGGGCATCGCTGGCTGGGCCAGCATTTATTGCCCATCCCTAATTGCCCAGAGGGCAGTTAAGAGTCAACCACATTGACATGGCTCTGGAGTCACATACAGTCATTGAGTCATAGAAATGTACAGCATGGAAACAGACCCTTCGGTCCAACCCATCCATGCCGACCATGCCAACCCAATCTAGTCCCACCTGCCAGCACCTGGCCCATATCCCTCCAAACCCTTTCAATTCATATACCCATCCAAATGCCTCTTAAATGTTGCAATTGTACCAGCCTCCACCACATCCTCTGGCAGCTCATTCCATGCACGTACCACCCTCTGCGTGAAAAAGTTGCCCCTTAGGTCTCTTTTATATCTTTCCCCTCTCACCCTAAACCTATGCCCTCTAGTTCTGGACTCCCTGACCCCAGGGAAAAGACTTTGTCTATTTATCCTATCCATGCCCCTCATAATTTTGTAAACCTCTATAAGGTCACCCCTCAGCTTCCGACGCCCCAGCCTGTTCAGCCTCTCCCTGTAGCTCAGATCCTTCAACCCTAGCAACATCCTTGTAAATCTTTCTGAACCCTTTCAAGTTTCACAACATCTTTCCGATAGGAAGGAGACCAGAATTGCATGCAGTATTCCAACAGTGGCCTAACCAATGTCCTGTACAGCCGCAACATCACCTCCCAACTCCTGTACTCAATACTCTGACCAATAAAGGAAAGCATACCAAATGCCTTCTTCACTATCCTATCTACCTGCGATTCCACTTTCAAGGAGCTATGAACCTGCACTCCAAGGTCTCTTTGTTCAGCAACGCTCCCTAGGATCTTACCATTAAGTGTATAAGTCTTGCTCAGATTTGCTTTCCCAAAATGCAGCACCTCACATTTATCTGAATTAAACTCCATCTGCCATGCAGACCAGACCAGGTAAGGATGGCAGTTTCCTCCTTAAAAGACATGAGTGGACCAGATGGTTTTTTTTTCCTGACAATCAACAATGGTTTTAAGGTCATCATTAGACTCTTAATTCCAGATTTTATTTTATTGAATTCAAATTCCACCATTTGCTGTGATGAGATTTGAATCCAGGTCCCTGGAACATTACCTGTGCGCTGTCAGAAAAAGTTTGCTTTTATAGGTTCATCATCCTTAATGTTACTTCGCCCTCTACAGATACTGTCTGGCCCACTACTTATTTCCAACACTTTCTCTCTACATGTCAAGTCCTTTATTTTCCTCTTATGTTTCTGATCTCCTGAGGTATGTATTAAATATTTGTAACAATAACGTTACTAAGTGTGATAGCTTCAGCCCTGGTCCAGTCATAAAGCATTGGCTTAGATATTGGTTTGCATCAAATAAGTCATTTTTACGTTTTCCATTTCTACTTGAGGTTTTTATTGATGCTTTGGGGATTGTATTCTGCAATTTCAACCACTGGTAGTTAGGGCTGCTGGTTTAACTGTAGCTGGATAAATTGAACTCCATCTTACATGCCGGGGAATTTTACTGATCTTTGGAGGATTGCATTCCACAGTTCCACTCCTCCTGCCTGCAGAAACTGAAGATCCGCGGCATATGATTATAATTAGTATTAATAAAGATTTTTATCATTAATAATGTATAGTTTTGATATGCTAATATTACTTACAAATCTGACAGCACCAGTTGTGGTTAATTAATGAAAAAAATGGATCATTAACAGCAACATGTAATAATACTTGTGAATTATAAATCATTGGCAAGTGCATCATTTTAATATCAGAGAGAAGAGCTGATTATATTAATTATCAGAATGGTTCTTAGTATTAGTAAATAAGGACAGGAATGAAGAAAAGTGAAACTAGACATAACTCCAATAAACAGTTCACCTAGCAATACTGTCCCTGTTAATGTAGACTTTTGGTCAACTGAATCTATTCATCTGGTTTGGACAAATGCTGGCATTTACTATGGAGATTGTTAATTATTTCAATAATATTAAGAATAAGGAATCTGTTTTCACTAATGTTTGCCATTTAGATTGAAGATAGTTAAATGTTGCTTATTAATGTTTTACAATGTTATTGAGATGCAAGTGTTTACTTTGCCAGTAGTGATTTCTAAATGACTGAAGCAAATATTTTGAGTTTGACTCCCACACAGCCAGAAGGGTAATTTTTCCCTCCTCATCCTTGTCAATTTCACTCCAGCATTTAGCTCAGTTAGTCACATTATATTCTTCCAAAATGCTTCGACTTACCTTCCATTTGTGTGGGACTTCTCTCATTTGGCAACATTCTTATTTTTCGATAATGAGAAAATGACTTGAAAATGACCTCTCTTCCAGCTTCTTCTGAAATTCCCAAGAATCTATCCTCTTACTTAACTACATCCTACACCTTGGCATCATCAGCCAAAGACAGACCATTAGCTTTCACACAGGTCTACCTCACCTCTGCCCATCTTGCCTCCTTCAGATCCAGAACTGGATAGGTGACTATTTTATCAAACTGATAACGGGACAACTGAAACCATTGCATTTAGCTCCCACTTCAACCGTCATCCCATTCCCCTTTTTGGCTGCAGTAGGCTTTAAAGCCAATCTGTTCACAAGTTTAGTATCACAAGCGAAAACATTCTGACCATTGCTCATGGCATCACCATGACTACCTATTACCACTTTCATTCCACAGTTCAGGCTTAAAGATAATGAGAGTCAAGGAACCAATAGTTAAGAAAGGTGAGGACATTGAAATATTGGAATACAAAGTTTAAGTCAAAGTAGAACTGGGAGACATCAATGGAATAGTGGAATAAGTCAGAGAAACTCATGCTCAAAGTGCGCAGTGTTTGGGTCAGACTGCACTTTGGGGATCAGTTGTCAGCATTCTTCTCTGAGGTACCATGAAATCTTACACACCTGAGGCATGGTGACCCATACATTACACTCACCACCAATTCTGCCCTCTCTAATGAGACTTTGGGACTTAGGGTGACTTTCATGTCATTCAGCCTGTGTCTGTCCCCAGTTATGGTCACTTCACAACAAGGGAGATGCTAAAAGGAGGATAGAGAAATGCTGCAGATTTAATCCCTATCTATTTGCGAGTAGAGAATGACAGCTTAACTGTTTCTCAGTCTCTCATCCTCTCAGTTTTGACTCAATCATTCTCTATTCTAATCTCTCTCAGTTCTCTTCAGTACCTCTCAGTGTCTTTATCTCGCACTCATACTTTACAGTATCATTTTAATGTCAGTATCCCACAAGAAGCTGGTCATTTTTCATCCTCACCCGATATTATTGGTTACCAAGATTGGTGGAAATTAAAATTAGGAGGGCTATTAAACCTATGACCTGCTGTTGGCTTTCCACTGGGGAGAGTTAGGTTAGAATCATCCACTCTGTTGCACTCGCTGTCTTTCTATAGTTCTCAATTTCACGGTCTATCTTTGCCTTCGCAATCTCTCCGTATCAACCTCAATCTATGTTTCAGTATTTTTATCTCTCCACATGTCTAAGCATCAATATCGCAGCATTTTTATCTCTCCTATCCTGTCTACCTCTAGAGGACCCAATTTTAAACTCACACAAAAGCCATTCATTTAGAGAGTTTTGAAACCTCTGCCTGTGCCTCTCAAGACTTTTGTCTATTTCTATTTTTGTTTCCCCAACGCTGCCCTCTCCCTCTGTGTCTACATATTGTCTCAGTGCCTCTCTCTCTCTCTCTCTGTCTGGCTCTCAATCTGTCAGTGTCTTTCTTAATCAGTTGCTCAGTTTGTCTCATTGTTTTTTCCCATCCCTGCCTCAAACTGCCTCTCAATGGCTCCCTCTCCTGGTGGCTTTGCTGCATTTCTGTCTCAGTCTCTCGGTCACTCTTCACTTTGATATGCCACAATTTATCAATTACTGTGAGTTTCACGCCATCTCTCCATTCCCGTACTTCTCTCTGTCTTGATTGATCTCTTCTAGTAATGATATCAATGGCTGTATTGTTGAGTGGTCAGCAAAAGAGCAAACAATCACCTGAACATTTCCTGTTGAGAAGTTAAAGTGATCCCTTATTCTCAAAGGCTGTAGTTCCACAGTTTCTCTATGCACCACAAAAATCTCTGTTTGTGCTATTGGCCTACATCAGAATTATTAGGTGCAGTACCTGATTCAAATCAATGTTGACTGTGGCTTTCACAACATGAGTGGAACAACAAACACTGGGGAAGATGAGATTGCATGAAGAATAATGACCAGAGGAAAGACTTAGAGAATGAAAATAATGAGTGCTAGACATATAGTGGGGTGGCCTGGTGGCAGTGGTTAATGTCTCACAGCACTAGGGACCTGGGTTCAATTCCAGCCTTGGGTGACTGACTGTGTGGAATTTGCACATTCTCCCCATGTCTGCGTGGGTTTCCTCCGGGTGCTCCAGTTTCCTCTCACAGTCCAAAGATGTGCAGGTTAGTTGAATTGGCCATGCTAAATTGACCATGGTGTTAGGTGCATTAGTCAGAAGGGAAATGGGTCTGGGTGGGTTACTCTTCAGAGGGTCGGTATGGACTTGTTGGGCTGAAGAGCCTGTTTCCACACTGTAGTGAATCAAATCTAATCCAATTTAATATATATATATATATAAACTCCAGCTGGAAGTAAAACCAGTCTGACTCCAGGTTGAGACACAGTCAGACTCCAAACAAGACCTCACGCCTGAAATACATTATCTGACCTGACCTCTTTTATACCGATAAAACCTTAAGTTATCTCGGGGCAGTGCTTGAAGGATATTCTGAGATTTGCATATTTATCAATCGAAACCTGTACCTCCATTCTAAATGATTAAAGATTTAACAGCCATCTTAGATGTGTTCAATTTGTTCGCATCAGTCGTGTGACCCTTTGATCTTTTACATATAAATTCCATGACAAAGATCTCCATCTTCCACTAGCACCTGATGAAGGAGCAGGACTCCAAAAGCTTGTGATTTCAAATAAACCTATTGGACTATAGCCTGGTGTTGTGTGATTTTAGACATAACATTGACTTATGTGAGGGAGCAGCATAGAGAATAATGAGTATGAATTAGATGGATAGAATGACAAACTAATGGTTAGATTAGATTAGATTAGATTCCTTACAGTGTGGAAACAGGCCCTTCGGCCCAAAAGTCCACACCGACCCTCCGAAGAGGAACCCATCCAGACCCATTTCCCTCTGACTAATGCACCTAACACTATGGGCAAATTAAAATGGTCAATTCATCTGGTGTGCGCATCTTTGGACTGTGGGAGGAAACCAGAGCACCTGGAGGAAACCCACGCAGACACGGGGAGAATGTGCAAACTCCACACAGACAGTTGCCCGAAACTGGAATCAAACCTGGGTCCCTTGTGCTGTGTGGCAGCAGTGCTAACAACTGAGCCACTGTGCCGCCCTATCAAGAATATACATTGCTGGAAAAGCTCAGCAAGTCAGGCAGCATCTGTGGAGAGAATCCGAATTAAAGTTTTGGCTTGAATGACCCTTCCTCAGAACTTCTCTCTCCACAGATGCTGCCGGATCTCTTGAGCTTTTCCAGCAATTTCTATTTTTGTCTTTGAATTTCAGCATCTGCAGATCTTTTGGTTTTTATTTAAACAATGGTAACCCTTGGGCTTGGGCTTCAGGTAAAGTGAGTGTCTTGGTGCATTATCAGTTGCTGAAGACAGGCTGGTATCATTGGAAGTTGGAGAAATATGTGTGCTGTTGAGGGCTAAAGCATGAATAGATTAGAATGAATGGTTCTTCAAAGTTTCAGTACAAAGATATTCCGAATTCAATTCTTGGAGGTCACTGAAACCACAGTCTTAAACTTGCTCAGAAACAGAACAGAAGCTCAGCAGATCTGACAGGTCTGTAGGGTGATCGCAGGGTTAGTGTTTTGAGTCCAGTGACTGTTCATCAGAACTCTGTAGTTAGGATTTTCGCAGGTGAGTCATTGGGCTCGCAATGTGATCTTTGCTTTCTCTCTACAGATGCTGCCAGGCCTGCTGAGTTTCTCCAGCAATTTCTGCTTTTGTTTCAGATCTCCTTGTTTTAACATAACAATGCCCAGATTAGATAAATTATCTGTTGTATTTACACTTTAAAAGTACACTTTGCACCAAGGTAATTCACACAGGATAGCTACCAGCCTTTGTAGGACGGGTTAGAAACTAGAGTTTATCACGACCCCTCTTTAAGGAATTAAGGGCTACAGGAAGAGTGCGGGTAAGTGGCGTTAAAATACCCATCAGCCATGATTGAATGGCAGAGGGGACTCAATGGGCCGAATGCCTTACTTCCACTCCTGTGTCTTATGGTCTTATGTCTTATGGTCTTATGCTCTACTGTGGACACACTCAACCTACAGAATGTATACACTGTTACATTGTCAGCATTTTCCCTCATTTCATCATCTACAAACCAAGGAAAACGTGGGTACACAGTCACAAGAACACAAGAACATCTCCATATCATCATAAAAGATGATATCACAATCTTTGAAAGAGGTATAACAAGGTGTTGATTGATTGGCAAGTTGAGGCGGTATGGTGGCTCAGTGGTTTAGAACTGCTGCCTCACAGCACCAGGGATACGGGTTCGATTCCAGCCTCGGGTGACTGTATGGCATTTGCACATTCTCCCTGTGTCTGCGTGGGTGTGCTCTGGTTTCCTCTCACAGTCCAAATATGTGCACGTTAGGTGAATTGGCCGTGCTAAGTTGCCCATAATGTTCAGGGATGTGTTAGGTGTATTAATCATAGGGAAATGGACAGTAATAGGGGAATGTGTCTGAGTGGATTTGCTGGGCTGATGGGCCTGTTTCCACACTTAGGAATTCTAAAAAAAGTTGACTTTCATCTGACCTGTGCTCCAGCTTATCTGTGATCCCTTGCTATGGTAATGCTGTGGATCAATCAGTGAAGGGAGAACGTTACAGTATATCTAACTCTTGCAACCCTTGGCACAAAGTCAAACATTGTTGAAGAAACTCAGCAGCTCCGGCAATGTCTGTGGGGAGAGAAAGTGGAGTTAATGTTTCAGGTCTCGTGACTGTTCTGAAGAAGGGTCACTCGACATAAAATGTTAACTCTGCTTTCTCTCCACAGATGCTGCTCGACCTGCTGACTTTCTCCAATAATTTCAGTATTTTACTTCAGAGTTTCAGCATCTGCAGTTTATCTTTTTCATGCCATTCTTGAACAAGTAATAGATAGCATATCCAGGGCTTTACTTTATGTAAATCCAGATCTAATCCTGACCTGGGGGTGTTAATGGAGAATGTAAAGGGAGCTTCACTCTGTACTTAAATCAGGCTGTACCTATCTTGGTAATATTTGATCGGGCAGGATACATGAGTTTTGCTCTGTATCTCACCTTGTCCTGTATCTCTCTTTGGGAAGTTTAGTGAGACATTATCAAGGGAGTGTATTTAGCCTGGGTGGTATCTGTCTTAGAGCATTTGATGAAACAGTATTAAAGGTGTTCCCTGTCTTCAAGTGCTTCAGAAAGTAATAGAGAGCAAGTTTTACTCTGTATCTTTAGAATCCACTATGTTTTCTCTAGAATTTGTAAAGTTAAGGCATGATCTGTTTGAAGTAATCAAGATAATTACAAGAAAATAGAGCATAGATAAAAATTAAAATTTCAGTTGGTTAGGGATTTTAGAACTAAGAGGCATACTCTAGAATTAGGGTGAAATCATTAAGGAGAGATATTCAGAAGCACTTCTGCACACAAAGGCTGGTAAATATTTGGGACTCTCTTCCACAAAGGGCAGTGGATGTAGGATCAGTTGTTAATTTTAACTCTGAGATAGATACATGTTTTCTTAAGCAAAGGTATTAAGGGATATGGGCCAAAGGGCAGGTATCTGGAGTTAGGCCACAGATCAATTGTGATCTGGTTGAATGGGTTGAACAGGATCGAGGGACTGAATGGCTTATTCCTGTCCCTATGTTTGTATCGAACCCATGCTATCCCTATCCAGGAACAGTTTGAGAGGACAGTACAGGGGGCTTTACTCTGTATCCAAACCAAGTTATACCTGCACTGAGAGTGTTTGGGAGGGCACTGTAGAGGTCTTGCACTCTCTATCTATAACCTTGATGTGGAGGTGCTGGTGTACGACTGGGATCTGACCTGATCTATAACCTCTGCTGTTCATAACCTGTTAAGTGTTGGTAAAGGATAATGCAGAGGAATTATTCGTATCTGCCCATTCTCACCCTTTGATGTGTATTAGTATAAAATCTAGGAGCCCTTCAAAATTGCACTCAATACATTTTCAAAATTGAAATCATGATTAATACCTTGATGATAAATTGAAAGCAAGACAGAGATATATCAAGATAACGATCGACAGGGAGATAGGAATCGATAGAGAAAGCTAAACAGAGAAATAGATAAATTAGATCTATAGCCACATAGATTGATCCCTTCCGAACAGTGTGCCCATATACATACCCAAAGGAGTGCAGTGGTTCACAAAGCCAGCTCACCACCACTTTCTCAAGGGTAATTAAGGATGGATAATAAATGTTGAGTTAGACAATAATATCACATTCTCTTAATGAATACATTCTTAAAAAGAAAGTAAGATTGATTGATCTGATGACATTTGGTAGAATATATATGTAGGTATAGGGAGGAAGATATGTAAACCTATAGTTAGGGTGATACCGACACAAATGATCTAGAAATGTCTGAACATATATTGATTGATAAAGCAAATGGATAGTTTCCATATAGACAGACCTGTAGAGACATATTAAGGGACAAAGGTGGATATTACAATAGATCTGTAAGTTGAACCATAGATGAGACACTGAATAAATAGTTGCCGACAGAGCACAGATACAGATGAATGAAAGAAAAGGTCTCCCCTATCAAATGATTTGAATAGAATAATTAGGTGGGATAAATTTATACATAAAAATATAAAATGGATTTATTAAAAATACATTGCAATCTTGCCCAGATTCATTTAGATTGTATATGTAACACAGTTATATAGTTACATAAAATGGTATGTACATAAATGTCTAATACATTCTGGAAAAAATCTAGAGAGCTTTGGAAACAGTAAGGAGTGAGCCCTCACTCAACTGAGAACAGCATGTGTCCAGAGTGTTCCCCCTGCCCTTGCTCGGAAATTAAATCTTTCCCTAGACACCTTGTCCGTGGGAGCTCTTACTAAGGTGCTGTTTCACAATTGTATTGTGATAAAGTAAACCCAATCATTAAAATGCGATCTCAGCGTTGACGGATTGTTAAAAAAAAAACTCAAATCAAGTCGCGAGCATTAATCACACATATACATACACACAGACACACATACATACATGCACCTCGGCAATATTACGAGACGGTTTCAGAATGAAAGGGATTAAAGAATAAGAGAGGCAGGTACAGATCGAACTCTCCAGAACGTGGGGAGGAACATTGCAAAACTTGCTGCTGTTTCTCAGTTACCTCCAGGTGCATCAGAGCTTGAGTAGAGGGGCGAGAGAGGCGCCGAATGGGTGAGAGAGAGAGACAAAAGAGGTAGTTTGTTATTTATTCCTGGGGAAAACGTGATGCATGTATGCCCAGCCTTTTAAAATCGAGCTTTTAAAATATATTTCCGACTGGGGGGGAGGGGGACTGCAGGCCAGGGTAGGAATGGCTTGGACGTACAGCAGGAGCTGATGAAGGGACCGGTCCCAGGTATGAGATCTGATCTTGTGGGAACCGTGTGGGAGCTGAGAATGGGAAACCCGTTCTGTTCATCTGTTTAACTCCGAAAGTAAACATGCTAGCGCGAGATTTGTATCGCCTTTGCATGTATCGGATTCTGGTATTAAAACCTTAGATAAATATCCTTAATACTTTTTTTCAGGAAAGTACTAGACATAAAAGCATATGTCATTTTATAAACTTATAACTATAAGTAATCTATACAATCTAAATAAATCTGCACAAGATTGTGATGTATTTTTAATAAATACACTTTATAAATTTAGGTATACATTTATAAAATCTATCTTGTCCTTATATAACACACTTGGAATATATCTGCAAACGTTGTATTGTAGTTTATACAATTCAATTTATAATGTATAATCTATAATTCATACATAATCTATAAATCGATTCTAAATATATGAAATTGGATGATGCATTGTAGCCGAAAGAGGTACATTCATCTTATTGAGTAAATGTCAATGGAGTCAAGGCAGTTTCAGGATCACTTTCTTCCTGTCTAAAATGTGTTGTAAATATTCCGAGGAGTGTTGCTGTTTCAACCGAGCTCTGGACAGAAAGCAATCGGACAGTGTTTAAGCTGAGGCTGCTCTTGGCGGGGCTGGCACGGAGGAAGGCACGGTTTATTCTCATTTTATTTGTTTGTTGAGCAGGAGAGAATACGTGGGGATTTGGAAAGGTGTGTGTGTGTGTGGGGGGGGGGGAGGTCCAGGCTGGAAAATACCAGGAAAGTGTCAAAATTTTATCTCGGTGTTTTCTTTCCCCGCTGAGAAATCAAGTTGCAATTAAGAGAGTGGAGAAGTGAGAGAGAGAGAGAGACCTTGCTGACTTTCACTTTGATTAGAAGGTTTCAGAAGATACAAAGGGTGCCCTGAAACGGAACGAGTCCCTCACCCCAAATTAGAGGCAACTACGGAAGCCACGAGGACGATTTAAGAGAACGTTTCACCCCTTAAAAATAAATTCAAATAGAAACACGATACATTCAGCGGGAAAATAAAGGATGGTGAAAATCTGGACGCGAAACGGAAATTGTTGGAGAAACTCAGCAGGACTGAGTTATAGCGAGAGGCTGGAGTGTTGGAGGCTGTGGGGTGACCTTATAGAGGTTTACAAAATCATGTGGAGCATGGATAGGGTAAATAGACAAGGTCTTTTCCCTGGGTTGGAGAGTCCAAAACTAGAGGGCAGAGGTTTAAGGCGGGAGGGAAAAGATTTAAAAGGGACCTAAGAGACAACTTTTTTCACACAGAGGGTGGTGTGTGTATGGAGTGAGCTGTTGGAGGCTGGTACAATTACAACATTTAAAAGGCATCTGGATGGATATATGAATAGGAAGGGTTCGGAGAGATATGGGCCACATGCTGGCAAATGGGACTAGATTAATTTAGGATATCTGATCAGCATGAACGAGTTGGACCGAAGGGTCTGTTTCTGTGTTGTATGGCTCTGTGATTTTAGGTTTGGCAGCATCTGTGGAATGAAAGCGGAGATAACATTTCGGATCCAGGAGGACAAAGTTCCAAAGACGTGTCACTAAAGTAGAAACATTAACTCTTGTTTTCTCCAGCACTTGCTGCTTTTATTGAGATCTCCAACATCTGCAGTCCTTTGTTATGGTTATGACAGATCTGATGAAAAGTGTCAGCCCTGGAACTTTAACTGTATCTTTCTGCTGACCAGCTCAGTATTCCCACCTCTTCCTGGAGTTTCTTTCTGTCAGATTTCCAATATTAGCAGTGTCTTGCTTTGAAATTGTGCTTGAGTCGTGAATAAAGAAGATGGTTCAATAATCATTCTTGTCTTGCATTTGCAGTTTGACTGATTTTAATTGTTTACCAGAGACTCGTCAACCGAAGTCTTTGTGAGTTTTCAGCTTCTGGTCAGTGTCTGGAATCAAACGAATATTTGTAACTAAACTTTCAGTGACAGATTTAATGTCAGAAACTAATTCACTCACTTCCACTATTTAACTGGTAACCTCACTCATTTACACTCTCATCTGTTGAAAGGGCACACACATCCTCCAGACACCAACTTCCATTCTATTTCTACAGAATACCTTTACTCAATACATGTACACCATGGGTAATTTCACATAATGTATACAAAATGTACACACATGGTAGCTGTATGAAATATGCTGAAACCATTCGCCCCTCAAAACTGTTCTTCCAGAGTAGACTATTTGGGGCTTTGAGCCTGTTCCATCATTCAATAGGATCATGGCTGATTGTTCAATTCAATCCCCATTCCCACTTTCTCCCTATATCTTTTGATCCTTTTAGCCCTAAGAACTATATCTATCACCTTGAAACATTCAATGTTTTGGCTTCAACCACTTTCTGTGGCACCAATTTCCACAGCTTTACATCTCTCTGGATGAAGACATTTATCCCCATTTTAATCCTAAATGGACCACTCCTTATCCTTAGGCAGTAACCACCAGTCATTCTTCCTGTATTTACCCTGTCTATTCCTGTTAGAATTTTAAAAGTTTCTCTGAGATTCCCACTAATTCTTTTAAACTCCAGTGAATATAATCCTACTTGCCATGACTTTAGAGGCAAGGGTGTTACCCACTGAGTTGCAGGTGACCCTGGAAAGATTTGATAGGATCGATGCAGGGAAAATGTTTTTATTTGAGTGAGAGTCCTTCAGGGGGGCATAGAATAGAAGAGGATAGGGTATCCTGCTAGAATAGTCGACCTTAACACATTTATCTTACTCTCTTCTAGAGTACTGTGTGCAGTTCTGGTCATCCTGTTATAATAGGAAGGATAGTACCAAACTGGAGAGGGTTCAGAAATGATTTACTAGAACATTGCTAGGATTGGAGGGGTTAAAATAGAAAAATAGAGTGGAAAGGCTGGGATTTGTTTTACTGGAGTGTAGGAGGTTGAAGGGGTGACTTTATTGAGGTTTATAAAATCCTGAGGGGCAGAGATAAGGTGAATGACAGGGGTATTTTCCCTAGGGTGGAGGAGTTCAAAACTCTAGTCCAGATATTTAAGTGAGAGGGGAAAGGTTTAAGAAGGACACAAGGGGCAATATTTTTACACAGAGAGTGGTTCGTGTGCAGAATGAACAGCCAGAGAAAGTGGTGGATGTTGGTACAGTTACAATGTGGAAAAGACATTTGGATAAGTTCGCAAATAGGAAAGGTTTGGAAGGATATGGGCCAAGTGCAGGCAGGCAGGGCAAGATTAGTTTGGGATTATGGTCAGCATGGATTGGTTGGACCGCAGGGACTGTTTCCGTGCTGTATGACTCTATACATCTTTGAATCTATTCTCACATCCCTTGATATCACAAAATCTATCAACCTCTGTCCTGAGCACACTTAGTTACTTCAGAGTCCTTCAGGGTAAAGAATTCTAAAGATTTGCCATATCAGAGGAAAAGAAATCCTCATCATCTCAGTCCTACATGGTCTTGCTTTAATTCTGAGGTTGTGTAACCTTGCTCCAGAATCCATCCCCATCCCTCTCCTCCACTACGGAAACATACAGATGTACTTATTTAAATTTAGTTTTATATAATTCAAGAAATTTAATACACACACAATATACATCCGGGCTCTCTCATGTATACAAATTATGGACATCCATTTAACATAGCATACACATCTCTGGACTTGCATATCTATGTATGCTAAACTGTAAGGGTATGCCTTTAAAACTATTCACTAATCATGTTACACAGCTGCCACCTAAAACATTTTATAATCTAGATTCTTATTTAACTTATGTGCCCTGTAACGCAGCTTGCATTTATACAGGACTTTGAGCATAATGAAAGGTTCCAAGATGCTTCACAAGCGTGTTATGAAACTGAATTTTCAATTCTCAACCGTGCAAAAAGTTATTAGGACAGTTGACCAGAAGCTTAGTCAAAGATGTAAGTTTTAAGGAGCATCTTAAAGTTGGAAAGCCAGTTGGAAAAGCGGAGAAGTTTAGCAAGGGAATTTCAGAGCTCAGGGCTGGGGCAGCTGAAGGACCGGTCACCAATGGTGGAGCGATTAAAATTGGGAATGCTCAAGAGGCCAGAAGTGGGGCTGGAGAAGATAGCACATGTGGTATGATATACTAATATCTGTAGTTCTATATCAAATGTTAGTGCATGCAAGGTCCTGTTCGTTGGATGAACAATCACTGTACCAAGTTTCATTATATGTCCTATCTGTACAATATTTTAAAGATGTAATTAGATAGAATTTTGGGCACTTCTTCATGGATGTGCTACTTCTGACTCATATTCTAACATGCAACAAAAACTGCAAACATGTGTAAAGTTAACTCATTGTCACAAAACACTTAAAGATTGTGGCCACAGCCCTCCCTTGCCTCTGTGAACCCAGCTGCATACTTCTCATTGAAACGCCTGCCGTGTGGCAGATACTGTACCCTTTGATTGCTGAAAACAAAACTGAAGCCTGATGCCAAGCAGGGAACAATCATCGCTGCTCTTCTGCGTGTTTGACACCCCTTTACGCTGAACAGATCTGAGCCTTCATCACATGCAATAATACCGACAAGAGGAATCAGCAATGTTGCTATCTGGACCATACTGCCCTGGCCCACCATTTATATGATGGAACAGTTAACACCTCTCCACATATTGAGGACTAGAGATAATAAATGTTCTTGTTAAATTCACTGAATTTTCTATACAGCAACCTGTCCTATGGCTCTGTAGGTTATAAATCTGTGATTCATTTGACATAAACAACATGCAAAGTCACGCATTTGCTGTTGTTACACAATAACACAAACGTGAGTGTTCCTGACAAAACCTGCAAACTCTTTGCAATCCTCCATAACCTGGAATGCATTGAGGTCTCAGGTAAAAAAAAATCATGAATTTATGAAAGAACTCCAATCCATTCTGAAGAGAAATGAATTGCATGATGTGTTAACCCAGTTAATGTGGAAATTGCTAAGAAAGCAGCAATGTTTTCCTCTTCACTCTTGTGTTTGTGCCAGATTGCATGCCAAAGAGGTTGGCACTATGCCATGTGCCTTCTGCAGTTCTCAAGCTGGCATTGAATGCATATGTCAGATATTTATTCCCCCATCTCTGTAACCTTCTTTAGCCACAAATCCTAGTAGGACTCTATGTTCCTGCCATTCTAGCCCCTTATATATTTCTCAAGGCCTTTGTCCCAGTTTGGGTAGCCTTTGGCGTCTTAAGTCCTGGAATTTCCCCCTCAAATGTTTCCCCTCTTTATCCCGCAAATGAAAGGACAATTTATGCCCCCACCCCCACCTCACCACACCCCTTACAACACGCACACACACACACTATCATACTGGAACAGATTCTTCGATCCATCCTGTCTGTGCCAACCACGATGATGTTCTAAACTAATTCCATCTACCTGCACATGGTCTATTTTCTATTTTCTATCTATTAGTATTGTATCTTCCTCTACCACTTCCCCTTGCAGCAAGTTCCAGGCATCCACTGCCCTCTGTGTAAAAACATTTCCTTTACACATCTCCTTTCAACTTTCCCCCTCTCACCTTGAACTTATGCCCCCTAGTTTTTGACATTTCCACTTTGGGAAAAAGACTCTGAGTAACCACCCTATCCATGCCTCTCATAATGTTAAATACTTCAATCAGGTCATTCTTCAGACTCTGATGCTCTAGCAAAAGCCATCTAAGTTTGTCCAAGTTCTCCTTATAGCAAATACATTGCAATCCAGGCAACATCCTGGTAAACGTCTTTTGCACCCTCTCCAAAGCTCCCTATTCTTTTTACAATGCAGTGACCAGAACTGCACACAGCATTCCAAATGTGGCCTGATCAAAATCTTTTACAGTTGCAACATGACTTGCCAACTTTTATACTCAATGCCAATTGATGAAGGCAAACATGACATGTGCCTTCTTTACCAACATATCCACCTTGTTGCCACTTCCAGGAAGCAATAGACTTGGACCCCAAGACCCCTCTATATATAATGGTCCTAATGGTCCTACCATTTACAATTTAAGAAGGGTAACAGGGATAATCCTGGAAATTACAGGCCTGTGAATCTCATGTCGATGGTACGGAAACTATTGGAAAAAATTCTCAGGGACAAGATCTATATGCAATTAGAAGCAAATGGACAGCATGGTTTTGTGCCGGGGAGGTTGTGCCTTACTAACCTAATCGAGTTTTTTGAGGAGGTGACAAAGATAAGAGATAAGTGATTGATGTTGTCTGCATGGACTTCAGTGAAGCCGTTGACAAGGTCCCTCATGGCAGACTGGTACCAAAGGTGAAGTCACATGGCATCAGGGGTTCGCTGTCAAGATGGATACAGAACTGGCTTCGTCATAGGAGACAGAGGGTATGTGTGGAAGGATTCCTTTCGGAATGAGGTGTTATGACTAGTGGTGTGTTGGTCTCCTTTGTCAGGTGAAGTGGAGGGAAGCCCTTCTGAAAGCTTGTGATGGCAAATAAACCTGTTGGACTATAACCAGGTTTGTGTGACTTCTGACCTTCTCCTGCCCAGGCCAACACTGGCACCTCCACATCATTGTTTCTTATGTAATGGCAAGGCTGCAAATGTTCTCAGAAAATGCTTGTAATGGTTTTAAGTTGCTTTCACTGGCTAGTTTGAGGGAGATTGAGAGAGGAAGAAAAGAGCTTTCAGTATCCATGCTGCTATCAGCCCATGTTGTTTTCATTCTCCTGTGTTGTTCTAAGGCAGTTGTCAACATGCCATTCCTTTGCAAATTCTGGTATCTGTGATATTGTACCATTCCAGTCTGGATAATCTTTTATCTCTCAATATATGCTATTATCATGCAAGTGTAGGTTAAATCAAGTGTACTTCTTGATGTCTCAGTGAGCTATTATGCCTCTTGATTAAAATGATAATTCACAAGGATCCTCACCAGCTTTTACAGATGCACCATAGAAAGTACTCCATCCAGGTGCATAATGGTTTGGTATGGCTACAGCTCTGCCCAGGACCATCAGAAACAACAGAACATTGTGTGCACTGCCCAGACCATCATGGAAGCCAACCTGCTATCCATAGATTCTATCTACACATTGCCACAGAGTGGCTACCAACATCATCAAAGACCCCCCCCCCCCCCCCACCTGATAACGCTCTCTTCCAACCTCTTCCATCAGGCAGAAGGTACAGAAGCTTTAACACACACACCAACAGGTTCAAGAACAGCTTCGTTCCCACTGTTATTAGACTGATGAATGGACTCTCTAACTTCAAATAATGTTGATCTTGCTTTGCGCAGCTCCTGTGCAGCTGTAACCTTATATGTCTCACTATTCTCAGCACCCTATCATCTGTATGTCCTTTTTTGATATGATCTGCTTGTACTGCTCGCAAAACAAAACTTTTCACTGTACCACAATAAATTAAATCAAATCAAATCAAGTATTTCCCAGATAGCTGGTTTAATATATTTCATGCAGGTTGTTTGGGCTTGTCAGACAATCACACAGCCATTGAGGTCAGTCGTGCCCCTTGTAATTACTGCTTTTAGCCCATGCAAATCGCGGGTATTAAAAATCAAATGGTGAACTTTGAATATTGCTGGTTCATTTTCACTACAATCACAGCATCTTGGACTTTAAAACCCAAAGGTTAACCTTAAACAATACTTGTCACTTTCTTTCTCCCACCCTCCACTCCTACCTTTTCAAGAAGTGAAGATTTGACCTGACTTTTAAATGAAGGAAAATGTTCTCTCGGCAAGCTGAGGCTGTCTTTTTCATTCTGGCATTGTCAGAAGATTACACCAATGTGTTACAGCTCAGTATCACAGCAGGAGATAATTAGAATACACTGTGAGCAGAGAGCACAGCGCCAGCAAAGTAGCAACCAACATTCAAAGTACATCTTCTTTGCTTTCTGATGTGTAGAGGGTATTTTGTTTCTAGTGTACATGAGGCCTGCTTTCTTGTACATATTAATTGGATGCCTTATAAAATTTACTCTGCTAGATATGCCTTGTTATTCCTCAGGCCTGCCAATCTCTATTATATAATCAGTACTGGCTGTTGACAATAGAATACACAGGGGCTACTGTTCTCTATAATATTTAGAGGGGCTGCTTTTCTCTTTCATACATTGGCTTTGATATTCTGCATAGCATACACTGGCTTCAAATTTTTATTATCTAAATGGGCTGATATTCTCTGAAAAACTTTGCTGGTTCACTAATGTTCTTTTAGGTAGGGAACTTGCCGTCCTTACCCTCTCTGGCCTCCATGTGACTCCAGGTCCACAGCAATTTACTTTACTTTACTTTACCAAAGTACTTTACGCAGAGGGTGGTGGTGCCTGGAACGCATTGCCAGCAGAGGTAACAGAGGCAGGCACGGTAGATTCATTTAAGGTGCAACTGGACAGATGCATGAGTAGGCGGGGAGCAGAGGGTTACAGACCCTTAGGAATTGGGTGATAGGTTTAGACAGTGGATTTGGATCGGCTCAGGCTTGGAGAGTTGAAGGGCCTGTTCCTGGGCTGTAAATTTTTTTTGTTTTTCTTTGTTTTTTGTTCAATGTGGGCAATTAGGGATGGACAGTGAATGCTGATCTAGCCAGCGACGCCCTCATCCTGCAAATTTGTAAAAGGAAGAAGGAAGTAAAGAAAGATAATACAGGCTCAAAGGTACAACTTTGAGGGGAGTACAGGAGCAGAGATACCAGCTGTTCACCTTCCTTGAAGGTGACCAGGTAAGTTGAAACAGTTGTCAAGAAGGGTTATAGGATCCTTGGGTTTATAAATAGAGACATGAAAGCAAGGATGTGATGCTACACCTCTACAAATCATTGACCAAATCAAAGTTGGAGGCTTGCATTCAGTTCTGGGCATCTTATTTATGGAAGAGTGTAACAGCCCTGGAAATATTGCAAAGGCGATTTATCAGAATGATACCAGGAATGAAGGATTTTATATGCAAGGAAAGATTAGTCAGCAAGAGAGCTAGATTAGCCAGCAAGCTTCGTCAGCAAGAGAACTAAGAATGAGATGAGGAGAAGCTTCCTTACTCAGAGAGTTGTTAGGATTTGGAATGTGCTGCCTGCAAGAATGGTGGATGTGGATTCGAAACGAGGTTTGCAAAAAAGAGTTGGATATATATTTGAAAATTAGGAATTTAGAGGGTGACAGAGGTAGGACTGGAGAATGGGTAGCTCTTTCGGGAGCCAGTAAAGATATGATGGGTCAAATGTCCTCCTTCTGTACCATAAGGTTCTATGATTATGTGCTATCCTTTCCAGAATGAGACGGCATAGGTTTCGGGTGAGAGGGGAAAGATATAAAAAAGACCTAAGGGGCAACGTTTTCACGCAGAGGGTGATACATGTATGGAATGAGCTGCCAGAGGAAGTGGTGGAGGCTGGTACAATTGCAACATTTAAGAGGCATTTGGATTGATATATGAATAGGAAGGGTTTGGAGGGATATGGGCCGTGTGCTGGCAGATGGGACGAGATTGGGTTGGGATATCTGGTCGGCATGGACAGGTTGGACCGAAAGGTTTGTTTCCATGCTGTACATCTCTATGACTCTATGACTCTATTTACACAAAGGATGCTTCTCCCTATAATGTGCATGAGTTATTTTTTGATATCTCATATACATTTACAGCATAAAAAGGAGGCCATCAGGGGAGATGGTGGCCTAGTGGTATTATTGCTGCACTTTTACTCCAGAGACCCAGGTAATGTTCAGGAGACCTGGGTTTGAAATCTGCCATGGCAGATGGTGGAATTGGAATTCAACTAGAATCTGGAATTAAGAGTCTAACGACAACCATGAATCCATTGTTGATTGTCAGGAAAAGCCCATCTGGTTCACTGATGTCCTTCAGGGAAGGAAACTGCCATCGTTACCTGGTCTAGCTTAAGTGGGACTCCAGACCCAGAGCAATGTTGCTGACTCTTAACTGGCCTCTGGGCAATTAGAGATGGACAATAAATGCTGGCCTAGCCGGCAATGCCCTCATCCCATGAACAAATTTTTAAAAAATTTGGCCCATTGTGTCCATACCAGTGAACAAAGAGCTGACTACACTAAGCCTATTTTCCAACTTTTGGCCATTGCACTGGAGGCGATGACAAAGTAAACAAGTATCTAAATAGTGTTTAAATTATGAGTTTTTGACTCAACCACCCTTTCAGTCAATGTGTTCCACTGGACAGACCTCTCAAATGTTAATTCTGATCTCTCTCTCTCTCCCCCCCCCCCCTCTCTCTCTCTGCACCTTCTCTGTGGTTTTAACACCTGAAGGGCTTATACTCAAAATGTCCGAAGCTGCCTGATCTGCTGTGCTTTTCCTGTGCCACAATTTTTGACTCTGTTCTGCTATCCTGATGTTCTTTGTGTGGCACATTCTGCCTGAATGGCATGCAAAACAACACTTTCCACTGTATCTTGGTACATGTGACAACAATAAATCAACCAATCAATCACACTCCCACCATCCTCTGAATGAAAACATTTCTCTGAAACTGACCCTCAGCCTTTACCCTTATAAGATATCTATGCTCCTCATTATTGGTCTCTCTACTGTTACAGCACTGGTTGAACCCTCCTGCTTAACTTAAAACCAGCAGCACAGCATAGATTTATCCCGTGCAGTAATCTGTAAACCTCCGAGTCGCCAATAAATATTTAAAGTAAAAATTAACAACTTTATTTCTTAAACTATAACAGAGAATAATTAACTAACAACTATTTACAATTTCTTCCTCTAACCTATCTTTTATCTTCCCTTCTATAATAAAGTCTGATAAAGCTCCCAATTAAGATTTACAAAACCACACTTCTCATCTCAAAACCAGGCAGCTTTTGTGCTTCTATTCTGATCTTCCTGCGTTTTCCTTTCATTTTCTTAGGAATTTCTGTGTCACAGGATACTGATTGAAAAGCTACTTTAAGAGAGCTGTTTTTCAAGCAGTTTGTTTACATGCTGGGCTTGGCAGTTCTCCTCTCAACTGTTCAATTTTCCCCAGTCTTACATCCCCCAAAACAACGGATTGTGTCATTGGCTTTTAAGATTGTCAATATAATCCATTCAAATTGGATTGGAGTTTGATTTTTTTGGGGGGTATAATTTAAACTGATTGGTCGAATTCGAATTTGTGTTTTTGTCTCAAAGCAACTCAGCGAGGGCTCTTTGTACTTAATCAAATGTTACTTTGTAAATTTTCCAGCACTTGGTGTACTTGCCAGGTCTTTCACTTTCTTAAGGGTACACCCACATCTTCATAACACTACTAATGGAAAAATGCCTTCCTTTCCAATCTATCATTTCCTTATACACCTATCATAACCATATCCCTGCATAATCTTATACACCGCCATCTTTTGGCCTTCTCTGCTCCAAAGAAACCAACCCCAGCCTCTTCAAATTAGCTTGGACCCTCCAGTCCAGGCAGCATTCTATGAAATCCTCTCTGCACCCTCTCTAGTATAATCACATCCTTCCTATAATTTGGTGACCAGAACAACACACACTACACGAGTTGTGGCCTAAGCAGCATTTATAGAGTTCTTACATACCCTCCCTGCACTTCACTCTATGCCTCGGCTAACAAAAACAAGTATTGCATCTGCCTTGTCAACTACTTCATTGAGTGCCTTGCTACCTTCAGGGATCTTTGGATATGGACAGCAAGGTCCCTTTGAACTCACTCTGTTCCAGGGTCCTATCATCCATAGCGTAACCCTTTGCCATATTAGTCCTTTCCAAGTACATCTCCTAACACTTAACTGGATTGAATTCCAACTGCCGCTATCCTGCCCAGCAGGCCACTCCTCATTATTTACTGCCCTATCAATTTTCAAGTCATCTATACATTTGTGGCTCTGGTCACCTACTTTTGGGGAATGGAACATACACCCCCACAATACCACAGCTGACAAACCTGAGAGAGAGGTACAGTGCCTAGATCACCAGTCTCAGTGAGACTCATTAATCCGCTATTCAGTCCTATGTGTCTGCTCTGACATTTTATATGAACATGGCCGATCCTTTGATTTCTTTACAGCCTAACAACTAAATCAAACTCCTTTTTGGGAACATTTAACGGTTTGGCCTCAACAGAATCCTTTGGTATAGAACTCCATAGGTCCATCACTCAATGGGTGAGGAAATGTTTCCTCATCTGTGTCCTAAATGTCACTTCATTTAGTCCTAGCCCCTGGTTCTGCATTCCCTGGTCATTGGGAACATCTTCGTTCTGGTCACCAAATTATAGGAAGGATGTGACTCTACTACAGAAGGTGCAGAGACGATTTCATAGAATGCTGATGGTCTGGGAGGTCCAAGCTAATTTGGAGAGGCTGGGGTTGGTTTCCTTGGAGTAGAAATGGCTGAAAGATAGAAGTGTATAAGGTTATGCAGGGATAAGGTTATGATAGGTGCGTAAGGCAATAATAGATTGGAAAGGAAGGCATTTACCCTGTCTCGTGCCATTGGAGAGCCATAGTCAGTTTGAGAAAAGGTTACACAAACTTACGGCATGGCCTTGGAAATGTGGAGAGGTGCTCAGCATGGTTAAGGTTTTTCTGCCATGGAACATGTTGTCCTTAAGTTGATCTCCTTTCCTAAATGTGTTAATGATGACATTTAAACTCCCCCACAACCAAAGTTAAGCAATTCTCATCAGTGTGTATGCCTCGATTGTGATCAACCCTGATTATTTCTGACATGCTCTTTACTTTATGGCTGTGCCCCTAGATATCTTATGAACTTCAAACATAGTCTTTAGTAACTGACCACTAAAACAGATGATTGCCCAAGGATGACCTAAATTCCGTTGTGGATTCAAATCTTTCCAGAGGGGATCAAAGAAATATTTCAGACTGATCCTGAAACTAGTTTCTAATGTTTTGATGGGGAGCAGATTGAGGACAGCTTTGAGGAGGAACTTCTTCACCCAAACAGTTCTGAATCTGTGGAGTTCTTTGTGTAGTGAAGCAGTTGAGGCTACCTTGTTGAATGTTATTCAGGTAAAGGTAGATATTTTTGATAGTAAGGGAATTAAGAGTTATGATGAGTGAGCTGGTAAGTGCAACTGAGTCCATGAAAAGATGAGCTATGATCTTATTGAATGGCAGAGCAGGTTCGATGGGCCAGATGGCCTACTCCTGCTCCTAGCTCTAATCTTCAAAGGTTAGAAAGGGTATTATTGATTGAATCACAAAATCACAGTTTATCTTAAACTCTCAAGAGTTTATCCTGGATGGTGTCAAGTTTCTTGAGTGTTGTTGGGGCTGCACATTTCCAGGCAAGTGGGGAGTATTCCATCACACTCCTGAATTGTGCCTTGTAATTGATGGACAGGCTTTGGGGAGTCAGGAGGTGAGTTACTTACCGCAGTATTCCTAGGTTCTGACCTGATTTTGTAGCCATTGTGTTTACGTGGTGAGTCCATTTGAGTTTCTGGTCAATGATGACCCCCAGGATATTGATAGTTGGGGGTCGGGGGGTTCAGTGATGGTAATACTATTGAATGCCAAGGCGTGGGGGTTAGATTGTCTCTTAATTGTGATGGTCATAGCTTGGCATTTGCGTCGCACAAATGTTACTTGCCAACTTGTCAGCCCAAGCCTGGATATTGTCCAGATCTTGTCGCATTGAACATGGACTGAATGGTGCTGAACATTGTGCAAGTGAACATCCCCATTTCTGACCTTATGATGGAGGGAAAGTCATTGATGAAGCAGCTGAAGATGGTTGAGCTTAGGAGATGACCCTGAGGAACCCCTGCAGAGATGTCCTGGAGCTGAGGTGACTGACCTCCAAGAACCGTGACCATCTTCTTATGTGTCAGGTATGACTCCAACCACCGGAGAGTTTGCCCCCTGATACCCATTGAATCCAGATTTGCTAGGGCTCCTTGATGCCACACTCAGTCAAATGCAGTCTTGATGTCAAAGGCTGTCACTTTCACATTCACCTCTGAAATTCAGCTCTTTTGTCTATGTTTGAACCAAGGCTATAACGAGGCCAGGAGCTGAATGGCCCTGGTGGAACCTAAACTAGGTGACACTGAGCAGGTTATTGCTGAGCATGTGTTGCTTGATAGCACTGTAGATGACACCTTCCATCATGTTACTGATGATTGAGAGTAGACTGACGGGACGGTAATTAGCCGAGTTGGATTTGTCCTGCTTTTTATGTACAGGACATACTTGGGCAATTTTCCTCATTGTTGGATAGATACCAGTATTATAACTGTACTGGAACAGCTTGACTCAGGGAGTGGCAAGTTTTGGAGCACAAGTCTTCAATACTATTGGTGGAATGTTGTAAGGGCCATAGCCTTAGCAGTATCACAGCGGCTCAGTGGTTAGCACTGCTGCCTCACAGCGCCAGGGACCTGAGTCAATTCCAGCCTTGGGCGGCTATCTGTGTGGAGTTTGCACATTCTCGCTGTATCTGGGTGAGTCTCCTCCCATAGTCCAAAGATACGCAGGTTAGGTGGGTTGGCCATGGGAAAGTATCTGGAGATGTGTAGGTTAAGTTGATTAGCCATGGGAGGTGCAGGGTTGCAGGGATAGTCTAGGGGAATGGGTCTGGGTGGGATGCTCTTTAGAGAGGTTGGGTGGAATGGCCTGTTTTCACAAGGTGGGGATTCTAATCTAGCCAGTGTTTTATACCACATGGAGTAAATCAAATCGGCTGAAGACCGGTATCTGTAATGCTGGGGACCACTGGAGGAGACTGCGATGGATCATCCATTTGTTACTTCTAGCTGAAGAGAGCTGCAAAAGCTTCAACCTTACCTTTTGCACTGATGTGAAAATGTGTTGCTGGAAAAGCGCAGCAGGTCAGGCAGTATCCAAGGAACAGGAGAATCGACGTTTCGGACGTTTCAGGAAGAAGGGCTTATGCCCGAAACGTCGATTCTCCTGTTCCTTGGATGCTGCCTGACCTGCTGCGCTTTTCCAGCAACACATTTTCAGCTCTGATCTCCAGCATCTGCAGTCCTCACTTTCTCCTTTTGCACTGATGTGTTGGGCTCTCCTATCTTTGACAATGGGGATATTTGTGGAGCCTCCTCCACTTGCTGCTTATACTGTTTGGCATGTAAGTAGTCCTGTTTGGTGGCTTCACCAGGTTGACACCTCATCTTCATGTTTGCCTAATGCTGCTCCTGGCATGATTTCCTGCACTCTCCATTGAACCAGGGTTGATCCCCTGTCTTGATGGTAATGGTTGAGTGGAGGATATACCGGGCCATGAGGTTACAGACTGTGCTGGAGCACAGTTCTGCTGCTGTTGATGACCCACGACACCTCATGGATATCCAGTCTTGAGTTGCTAGATCGATTCGAAGTCTGTCCCATTTAGCATGGTGACAGTGCCACATAACACTGTTATTCTCAATGTGAAGGTGGGACTTTGTCTCCACAAGGACTGTGCAGTGGTCACTCTTAATCATACTATCATGGACAGATACATCTGCAGCTGGCAGATTGGTAAGTATGTTTCTCCCTCTTGTTGGTTCCCTCACCACCTGCCGCAGACTCAGTACAGTACCTATGTCCTGTAGCTAGGACCCAACCAGCTTGATGTGCACAACTGCTGCCAAGCCACTCTTGGTGGTGGACATTGAAATAACCCACCCAGTCCTTGGAAAGGGAATATGTGGTGTCTCGAAATATTCTCAATACCGTTTTGGATACTGTTAAGGGAGATGACTCACCAAGGGAAGGCAGCAGCAGCCGGGTTCATGGCCCAGTGGCTCTGCTGTTCAGAAGGGTGGGATAAAGAGTGGAAGGGCTATAGTCATAGGGGATTCAATTGTAAGGGGAGTAGATAGGGGACTCTGTGGTCGAAAACGAAACTCTCGAATGATATGTTGCCTCCCAGATGCATGGGTCGAGGATGTCTCTGATCGGCTGCAGAACATTCTGAAGGGGGAGGGTGAACAGCCAGTTGTCGTGGTTCATATAGGCACAAACGATACAGGTAAAAAAAAAAACGGGATGAGGTCCTACAAGCAGAATTTAGGGAGTTAGGAGCCAAATTAACAAGTAGGACCTCGAGGTAGTAATCTCAGGATTGGCACCAGTGCCACGCGCTAGCCAGAGTAGGAATGATAGAATAAGCAGGATAAATGCGTGGCAGGAGGGAGGGGTTCAGATTTTTGGGACACTGGGACTGGTTCTGGGGGAGGTGGGACTATTACAAATTGGACGGTCTCCACCTGGGTCGGACTGGAACAGCCGGGGGTGCTTGGGGGTGCTTTTGGGGGGTCCTTGGGGGTGCTTTTGCTAACGCTGTTGGGGATGGTTTAAACTAATGTGGCAGGGGGTTGGGAACCAAATGAGGTGAGAGGACAGTAAGACCTGTAAGGAACTAGATACTGAAATCAGCGTGATGAAGGGGAAGAGGAGGCAGGGAGCAGATGATGAATGCAAAGGGACTGGTGGCCTGAGGTGCATTTGTTTTAATGCAAGAAGTGTAGTAGGTAAGGCGGATGAACTTAGGGCTTGGATTAGTACCTGGGAGCTAATACTGAGACTTGGTTGAGAGAAGGGCATGAGTGGGTGCCAGACATCCCAGGATATCGATGCTTCAGGTGGGATAGAGTGGGAGGTAAAAGGAGTGGAGGAGTTGCATTACTTCTCAAAGAAAATATCCCAGCTGTGCTGAAGGAGGGCACTATGGAGGACTTGAGCAGTGAGGCAATATGGACAGAGCTCAGAAATAGGAAGGATGTGATAACAATGTTAGGGCTGTACTACAGTCCTCCCAACAGCGAACGTGACATCTTGACACCAAGAACAGCTACGTAAGAATTCTACTCATTGAGTATCGATTGCCTGATTAGCAAGTTTGCAGATGACACTAAGACTGGTGGAATAGCAGATAGTGAAGGGGTCTCTCAGAGACTGCAGCAGAATATAGATAGATCGGAGAGTTGGACAAAGAAATGGCGGGTGGAGTTCAATCCAGGCAAATGTGAGGTGATGCTTTTTGGAAGATCCAGTTCAAGAGCGAACTAAATGGAAAACTCCTGGAGAAAATTGACTTACAGAGAGATCTGGGTGTTCAGGTCCAATGTTCCCTGAAGGTGGCAACGCAGGTCAGTAAAGTGGTCAAGAAGACATACGGCATGCTTTCCTTCATTGGACGCGGCATTGAGTACAAGTGTTGGCAGGTCATGTCACAGTTGTATAGGACTTTGGTTCGGCCACATTTCGAATACTGCATACATTTCTGATCGCCACATTACCAAAAGGATGTGGGTGCTTTGGAGAGGGTGCAGAGGAGGTTTGCCAAGATGTTGCCTGCTATGGACGGTACTAGTATGAGGAGAGGTTGAGTAGATTAGGATTATTTTCATTCGAAAGATAGAGGTTGAAGGGGGACCTGACTGAGGTCTACAAAATCATATGAGGTATAGACAGGATGAAATAGCAAGAAGCTTTCTCCCAGAGTGGAGGACTCAGTTACTAGGGATCATGAGTTCAAAGAGAGAGGGGAAAGATTTAGGGGAGATATGCATGGAAAGTTCTTTACGCAGAGGAACGCATTGCCAGCGGAGGTGGTAGAGGTGGGCATGATAGCGTTAGTTAAGATGCATCTAGACAGGTACATGAATGGGCAGGGAGCAGAGGGATACAGATCCTTAGAAAATGGGTGACAGATTTAGGTAGAGGATCTGGATCGGCGCAGGCTTGGAGTGTTGAAGGGCCTGTTCCTGTGCTGTAATTGTCTTTCTTCTTTGTTCTTTGTTTTTTTCAGGGGAGCTTGAGCAGTTTAGGCCTACACTCTATGATTTAGAAGGATGAGTGGAGATCTAATTGAGGTATATAAGATCCTAACAGGGATCGGCCCAATCTAGAATGAGATTTCAAAGTTTTAAGTTCAAAAGTTGTAGGTTTAAAACAGTTGTTGCCTGGATTGGAGTGTATTAGCTATAAGGAGACGTTAGACAAACTTGAATTGTTACTGCTCGAGTGACAGGATCTGAGGGCTGACCTGATGGAAGCATATAAAATCATGAGATGCATGGGTAGGGTGGATAGTCACAGTGTCTTTCCCAGGGTGGAAATGTCAAATGTTAGGACCATAGGTTTAAGGGGAGAGAGGAAAAGGTTAAAGCAGATGTAACAGGCAAAGTTGCTTATACATTGGTGTAATGTGCTGCCAGGGGATGTGTTAGAAGCAGATACAATAGCAATGTTTAAGAGGTATTTAGACAGACACATGAACAGGCAGTGATTAGAGGGACATGGATTACATGCACCAGATGGGATTAGTTTCAAATGGCATCATTGTCAACAAAGATATAGTGGGCTGAATGGCCTGTTTCTGTACTATACTGTTCTATGTTCTATTCCAAAACCATCATTCCCAACTGATTTCAATTGACCTTATGGCCATTCCTTTGAGATCACTGAATTTTTATATATCTAGTTTCTTGTCCATCCCAATTTCCATTGTTTTACCATACTTGGTTGCATTGCCAACAATTTGCATCATTAGCTCCACAATTCATTTTATGAATCCCTCCACCTTTAAGGAATATTTTTATATTTGCTCCTGGGACATGGGCATCGCTGGCTGGGCCAGCATGCTCCCCCTATCCTTAGTTGCCCTTGAGAAGGTGACGTTGAGCTATATTCTTGTAGATGCAGTCTATTTCATAAGGCCACCTGCCATGCCATTAGGGACGGAACTCCAGGATCTTGAACCAGTGACACTGGACGAACAGTGATATATTTCCAAGTCAGGATGGTGAATGGCTTGGATGGGAACAAAAGGGGTAAAAACAATGACTGCAGATGCTGGAAACCAGATTCTGGATCAGTGGTGCTGGAAGAGCACAGCAATTCAGGCAGCATCCGAAGACAGGCAAAATCGACGTTTCGGGCAAAAGCCCTTCATCAGGAATCAGAACATGCAGGTGGTCATGTTCCTATGTATCTGCTCATCATTTGGGAGGGAAGTGGTCTTAGGTTTGGAAGGTATTGACTAAGGGGCCATTAGACCATAAGAAATAGGAACGGGGGAGGCTGTTTGGCCACTCATGCGTGGTCCACCATCCAATAGGTCTTGGGGAATTTCTACATTGCAACTTGTAGATGTCACTGCTGCCACTGAGTGTCACTGGTGGAGAGAGTGGGTGTTTGTGAATGTGGTGTCAATCAAGCAGGCAGCTTTGTCCCGGATAGTGTTTGAGGAGTCAGGAGGTGAGTTATTCATTGTAGAATTCCTAAGCTCCGATCTGCTTAGTATTTGTATGGTTAGTCCAGTTCAGTTTCTGATCAATGGTAAACTCAGAGTTATTAAAAGCTACCTCTTTAACCAAGTATATGATCATGCTACCTGAGTTCGATTCCAGCCTCAGGCTAATGTGGAGCTTGCACATTCTCCCCATGTCTGCGTGGGTTTCCTCCTGCTGCTCCGGTTTCCTCTCACAGTCCAAAGATGCGCAGGTTCGATGGCCATGCTAAATTGCTCCACAGTGTCCAGGGATGTGCAGTCCAGGTGGATTAACCATGGGAAATGCAGTGTTACAGGGACAGGGTAACAGAGTGGGTCTGGATGGGATAGTCTTTGTGAGGATTGGCATGGACTCAATGGGCCAAATAGCCTACTTCCACACTGAAGGGATTCTATGATCTGTGCTGGTAATGTTTTTCTTTTTTCTTTCATGGCCAGGTCAGGCTCATCCCTAACTGCCCTTGAGTTACGCACTGGAGTGCTGTGTGCAGTTTTGGTCTCCTTTACCACGTATGGAGTCAGCTATTACGAGGGGGCATAGCTTTAAATTAAGGGGTGGTAGGTGTAGGACAGATGTTAGGGGTAGATTCTTTACTCAGTGAGTCGTGAGTTCATGGAATGCCCTGCCAGTAGCAGTGCTGGACTCTCCCTCTTTATGGGCATTTAAACTGGCATTGGATAGGCATATGGAGGATAGTGGGCTAGTGTAGGTTAGGTGGGCTTGGATCGGCGCAACATCGAGGGCCAAAGGGCCTGTACTGCGCTGTATTCTTCTATGTTCTATGTTCTATGTTTACCCTCAGGAAAGATACCAATGCCATAGATGGAATGCAATGAAGGTTCTCCAGATGTGTTCCTGGAATGACGGGACTATCCTATGAAGGGACATTGGGCAAACTGGGTCGTGTATTCTTTAGAGATTCAAAAAACTTAAGGTGATCTCATTGTAACCTACAAACGATTAAAAGCAGATACTGGAAACTTGAAACCAAAACACAGAGAATGCTGGAGAAACGCAGACGTTTAGTAGCACCTGTAAAGAGAGAAACCAAGTGAATGTGTTGAGTCCAGTATGACTCTTCTATAGAACTGATACAATGTATATAATACTTTAAGGTACAGACATGGTTGACTCACTTAAAATGTCTCCCCTAGTTGAGGAATTGAGCAAAATTTTAAAACAAAATTTTGTAGAAATTTCTTTTTACTCAGAGGGTGGTAAATCTTTGGAATTCTCTAACGCAGAGGAAGCTCAGTCTCTGAGTATATTTAAAGCAGAGGTTGATAAATGTTTGATTATTAATTGCACAAAGGGTTATGGGTATAGTGTGGGTAAAAGGTTTTGGAAGTGTCCAATCAGCTGTGATCACATTAAATGGTGGAGCAGGCTCGATGGACTGAAAGGCATACTCCTGTCCCTATGTCCTTGGTGTCTTGGTGACCAGAGCAGACCATGGCAACCAGGTTACTTTTTGACCATTGTGTTGCACGATTTGAACAATACATTTCTCTGCCTTCTACAGTGCTGCTCTAACCGCACATAACCATGGACGAACCTCTCCTGCTAATTGCTACTTTGCAACTTGGCTGTCTCCCATCACATCTGCCACTTCCAGTAAGCCATTACTCTCATGTACACAACAACTGGCTGATCACAAAATGACTTAATATCGATTGAGATGGGAATATTAAAAGATTAAACTGCATCTGGAAAGGGACTGTGTAACACACTGGTGACTTGTTCTTATAATTGTTTTTCTTCTTGAGGATGAAGTCACAGAATTCATTAATTTTTAACAATGCAGGCACACAGAACAAGATGGCACCTCAACTGTGTCCAACAAAGATCACACAAATGGCAATGTGATAGTGACCAGATGTGTTCATTTTCACTGGCGCTAGTTAAGGGATAAATATTGACCAGAAATCAAATAGGGTTCTCATTTTGTCTTCCTAGAGAAGTGGCCATTAGATCTCATAGCTGTATCTGAGAGAGCCTGAATTCCCATTACCTACAAGCTGAGGATTACTACTGACCAGAAATGTAACTGAACTAGCCATGTGTAGTAGCTACAAGAACAGGTCAGAAGCTTAGAATCTTGCAGCGAGTAACTCACCTCCTTATTCCCCGAAACTGTCGACCATCGACAAGGCACAAGTCATAGAAACCTGACAGTATGGAAGCAGACCATTCAGCCCATCAAGTCCACACCAATACTTGGAAGAGCATCCCACTCAGACCTACTGCCCCCACCCCCTACCTGTAACCCTGCATTTCCCATGGCTAATCCACTGAGCCTGCACATCTCTGGCCACTATGGGCAACCTAACCTGCCCATCTTTGGACTGTGGGAGGAAACCCATGCAGACACGGGGAGAATGTGAAAACTCCATACAAGCAGTCACCTGAGGGTGGAATCAAACCTGGATCCACAGCACTGTGAGGCAGTAGTACGAACCACTGAGCCACTGGACCAACAGGAATGTGATGGAATACTCCCCACTTCTGCAGCTCCAATAACACTCAAAGAGCTCAGCACCATCCAGGGCAAAGCATCTAGAAAGGTGATGGGCCGAGTGGTAATATTGCTGGACCGATAATCCAAAGACACAGCTAACGTTCTGGTGACCCGGATTTGAATCCTGCCATGGTGGAATTTGAACTTAATAAAAATTGGAACTGAGAGGCCACTTTTGGAATATTGTGTGGTGTTCTGGTCTCCTTCCTATCAGAAGGATGTTGCAAAACTTGAAAGGGTTCAGAAAAGACTGACAAGGATGTTGCCAGGGTTGGAGAATTTGAGCTATATGGAGAGGTTGAATAGGCTGGGGCTGTTTTCCCTGGAGCGTCAGAGGTTGAAGGATGTCCTTATAGAGGTTTATAAAATCGTAAGGGGCATGGATAGGGTAAAGCGACAAGGTCTTTTCCTTGGGGTGGGGGAGTCCAGAACTGGAGGGTATTGGTTTGGGGTGAGAGGGGAAAGATATAAAAGAGACCTAAGGTGCAACATTTTCACGCAAAGGGTGGTGCATGTATGGAATGAACTGCCAGAGGATGTGGTGGAGGCTAGTACAATTGTAACTTTGAAAAGGAATATGGATTGGTATATGAATAGGAAGGGTTTGGAGGGTTATGGACCAGGTGCTGGGAAGTGGGACTAGATTGGGTTGGGATATCTGGTCAGCATGGACGATTTGGGCCGAAGGGTCTGTTTCCATGCTGTACAACTCTATGACTCTAAACATCCGTAAAACCATTGTCGGGGAAAAGCCCATCTGGTTCACTGATGCCCTTTAGGGAAGGAAACTGCCATCCTTACCTGGTCTGGCCCACCTTGTGATTTCAGAGCCACAGCAATGTGGTTGATACTTATCTGCCATCTGAGTAATTAGGAATACTCAGGCAATAATTAGGCAATAAATGCTGGCTTAGCCAGTGATGCCCCATCCCATGAATGATTTAAATAAAGCCCGCTTGCTTGTCACCCCATTAGCCACTTGAATAAAGATTCACTCTCTCTACTCTCAATGCACAGTGGCATCAATGTGTACCATCTGTAGCAACTTGTCAAGCCTCTTTCAACATCACCATTTGACCTTTGACTACTGACATCTTGAAATACAACGACATCAGAACAACAAGAATTTTAATTTCCCCTCCAAACCACGCACCAACCTAATTTGGAACTATATGGCATACCTTCACTGTCGCTGCGTCAAAATCCTGAAGCACCCCTCATCTCACCACCTGGGGTGTACCCACGCTCAGTGACTGCAGCAATACAAAAATGGAGCTCTTCCAGACAAGTTGGGAATTAGCAGTTAATGCTGGCTCAGCCAGTGATGCTCACATCTCATGGATCAGAAAATTCTGAATCAGAAACAAAAAAACCTCTTCTACCCAAGATCATAATTAAAGCTAACAGTAAGTTGGTCAAGTGGCCCAGGCACACTCTAAACAATTCTTTGGTGGTTCCGCCAGCCTTTGTGCTTATTCCTTAATTCCACTGAGTAGGCCATTAATAAGGTCACTTAGGACTCAGCTATGGAGTCACATGGAAGGCAGACCAGATAAGAATCAGGTTTCCATCCTGAAAGAACACCATTGCACAAAAATATTTCTCAGCGAAGATGATGCACCAAAACAACGGTGAATGGCCGTTTTATGTTCACTACTGTTGAGACGAGCTTTCAATTACGGATTCCTTTTCTACTTTAATTTAAATTCCACAAGTTGGCATGGTGGGATTTGAACTCATGCCCTAGTGAGTTAGGCAGGGCTCCTAGATTGCCAATCCCACTGCCAGTGAAAATGGATGCTCAGCTCAAGCTGTTTGTTCAGTTCAAGCTCAAGCTTTTGTTTCCAGCGTTTCCTGTCTCTTCCCACTTCATTGTCCTCAAAAGTCTCCCTCACCCTTTCTTCTGACAATAACACTGCAGACACTGCCTGATCCCTGAACACCTGCGATAAAATATGTATGGTTGCTTGTAAGGTGAACATTTTCAGATTGTACACCACATGATCCAATTCAGTCGAACCTCAAATGAGGAAGGTTTTTGTTTTCAGATTGTTCAATCCAATGTGAACCTCACTACCATGAAATGTCCACAATTTCAAACTGCTCACAAGGATTTGATGGTCTTTAGCAACACAGTGAGCTCTGATCAATGGGAGTGATTCCTGCATTGAGTTCCCGCTAGAGAACAGCTTGCATTTGTGTGGCACAGGAAAACATTCCAAGGCTCCTCACATGACCAACAAAGTTTGATGTCGAGAGTGTGGTGCTGGAAAGGCACAGCAGGTCAGACAGCATCCAAGGAGCAGGAGAATCGATGTTTCAGGCAAAAGCCCTTCATATCAGGAATGTGGTTGATTAACAAAGTTTGATACCAAGCTGCATCAGGTGATATCAGGAGACATGTCAAAAGGTTGTACAAGCTTCTAAGCTGAAGGATAAACTGACAGTGGAGTTTACAAAGGACATTCCTGACTTTAGGGCCTAGAACACTGAAAGTATGGCCCCCTAAAGATGGAGCCATTAACATTGAGAGTGCTTGAGAGGCTAGAAATGGAGGAATGCAGAGATAGGGTCAGGAAAGGCTATGGAGGACTGGAAATACTGAGGCACATCAGAAGCCTAATCTGGAGATCCATTTCTGTGATGAAATATGTAACTTTTTCCATAAACAGAGGAGAGGGGCGTGAGATTGGAGGAGATGACAGAGGTGGGGGAGGTGTGCAAGATCACACAACTTTAAGTTTTAAGCTTTAAGAGACATTACTTCATGAGTTGTAACAGGGGCAGCAGAGATTTGGATAAAATGAGTCTATCTGAGGTGAAAGACAGGAGGCTGGCCAGGAACAGCTGAGCCTACCTGGGACAAAGAGTTACAATAGCAGTTGGGCTAAGTTGGGGTTGAGATGACCACTGTCACAGAATGTGAAGGTGGGCAGTCCAGGTGAGGAACATGATGTGTGGCCTTAATGGCACTTGGATGAGGCATGTGGAGTACTGCGTAGAGCTTTAGTCCCTTACTTGAGAAAGGATTTAATTGCATTGGAGGCAGTTCAGAGAATGTTTGCTCGATTCATTCCAGAGACAAAAGGATTGTCTATGAGGAGAGATTAGAGATGGAGAGATTAAGCATCTTAAGAGTTTAGAAGGTTGAGAGGAAATCTAATTAAGGTTTATAAAGGGGATTGACAAAGGCAGAGGATGTTTCCTCGTGCGGGGCAATCTGGAATGAGAGGTCGTAGGTTTAGGATAACATGTGGCAGATTTAAAACAGAGGTGAGGAGAAATTACTTTTCTCAAAGGGATGCGGATCTGTGGACTTCATTACCACAGAGTGCAGTGGATACCAGGATACTTAATAAACTTACTGAAGAGATAGAGTTTTAATTAGAGATGGTTGAAAAGTTATAAAGAGTGGGTAGGAAAGTGGCATTGAAGCTGAGATGAGATCAGTTGTAATCGTATCAAATGGCAGAGGAGGCTTGAGGGGACGAATTGCCTCATTCTGCTTTTATGGTCTTATAATGGTCATGATATGGAATTCCCTTCCTCAAAAGGCAGCGAATGTAGAACTTTAATTATCATTAAGGCCGAGGAGATAGATTGGTGATTGCCAAGCTGGGTGAAAGGCTTCAGGGATATACAGGAATGAAGAGCTGAGATTGAAATTGGATCAACTATGATTTTGTAGAATCATAGAGTCACATTGTTATATAGCCTGGAAACAGACCCTTTGGTCCAACTCATGTTTCCATTCATTAACTCCATTTATATTTCCTGCTGCCTCAGGAAGGCAGCCAACATCATCAGAAACCCCTCCCACCCTGGTTAGACTCTCTTCTAATCTCTCCTGTTGAGCATAAGATGCAGAAGCTTAAACACATGTACCAATAGTTTCAAGAACAGCTTATTCACGCTGTGTTGAGACTTCTGAATGGACCTCTCAAATTTAATATTGATCTTGGTCTTTCTCTGGAGCCATAACATTGTATTCCTTGCTCTGTTCTATTTACCCGAATGCACTTTGTATGGTATGATCTGCCTGTACTGCACGCAACACAAAACTTCTCACTGTATCTTAGTACATGTGACGATAATGAATCAAACCAAATACAAATCACATATTCTAAACTGATCTCCTCCCCTTTGCCAGCATTTGGTCCATATCTGTCTAAACCCTTCCTATTCATATACCCATCCAGATGTCTTTTAAATGTTGTAATTGTACCAGCCTCCCCCACTTCCTCTGGCAGCTCATTCCAAACATGCACCAACCTCTGCATGAAAAGGTTGCCCCTTAGGTCCCTTTTAAATCTTTCCCCTCTCACCCTAAATCTATGACCTCTCAGTTTGGAATCTGTTACCCCAAGGCAAAGACCTTGACTATTCACTCTATCTAAGCCCCTCATGATTTTTATAAAGTTCTAAAAGGTTATCCCTCAGCCTCCAATGTTCCAGGGAAAATAACCCCAGCCTGTTCAGCCTCTCCCTGTAGCTCAAACCCTCCAACCTTGGCAATATGCTTGTAAATCTTTTCTGAACTCTTTCTAGTTTAACAACATTTTTCTTACAGCAGGGAGACAGAATTGAACAGAGTATTCCAAACGTGGTCGAACAAATATCCTTAACGGCCGCAACAAAACATCCCAACTCCTCTCAATGCATTGACGAATCTGTCAGCTTTTGGTCCACATCCCTCAAACCTGTCCTATTCAGGTAACCATCCAGATGTCTTTTAAATGTTGTTATTGGAAGCCTCCACCACTTCCTCTGGCAGCTCATTCCACACCCTCTGTGTGAAAAGGTTGCTCCTGAGGTCCCTTTTAAACCTTTTCCCTCTCACCTTAAACCTATGTCCTCCAGACTGGGACTTCCCTATCTTGGGAAAAGACCTAGTCTATTCACCCTATTCACGCTCCTCATGGTTTTATAGACTTCTATGTGGTCATCCCTCAGCCTCCGATGCTCCAGGAAAAAACAGCCCCAGACGATTCAGCCTCTCCCTTTGCATCAAACCCTCCGACCCAGGCAACATCCTTGCAAATCCTCTCTGAATCCTTCAAGTTGCACAACATCCTTCCTATCGCAGGGAGATCAGAGCAGACTCACATGGCCTTCTCCCGTTTGTTGTTCATTCATATGTTTGCAGATAAACTTAGGATTAAATGGGCATCTTGGATTGTGACCAGCCTGACTCAGCTTTAGACAATAACCAGGCGAGAGAACAGACAGCATAAATATGACTTAAAAATGGAATTGGAATGAAAATGTTAACAAGGAAAAGGAGAAATATGGCAATACAGTTTAATTATGTATCAGTTAGCAGCTAATTCCCTCATATCTGTATTGGCCTATTCAGAAAGATAGCGTTGGCACTCGGCCATCTTGTACCCAGCTGTTAGGTATAATTTCCCAGGATAGTAAACCTCCAGATTTGCTCTTAGTTTGACCTAACATCTCAGCTGCTTTCCCTTCTCTTTCTTCCAACCCCACCTCCCATCCACTCCCCTAACCCAAACACATCTCCTGTGTGCCAGCCTGGCACTGACCTTCTTGAAACAAGTAAGACTCTGAGGCAACGTGACAGGGTGGGATTTTGAGAGGATGTTTCCTGCTATGTGAAAGCCTAGAACCGAGGGGTGGGGGGGGGGGGGGGGGGGGCACAGTTTAAAAAGATGGGGTCTCCTATTTAAAGGTGGACGAGGAACGTTTTCCCTCAGAAGGTCATTCTCTGGGAATCCTTTCCTACTCCGTCCTTCCAGTGAGATGTGGAGCCCGCACCATTGAATATATACATACATAATTTAGAGAGATTTCTAACGGGCAAGGACATCAAATCTTGGGTGTTGGGGGGAGTGGAGGGAAGGGGAAGCAGATAGGAAGTTGGAGTTACAGCCACAATCTGAGCAGCCATGATCTTATCGCATGGCAGAATGGATTTGAGAGGCGGATTGGCCTACTACCTTGGCTATTCAGCCAACCTAAGCTCCTCATGATTCTATAAAGTGCTAAAAGGTTATCCCTCAGCCTCCAATGCTCCAGGGAAAATAAACTCTGCCTGTTCAGCCTCTCCCTGTAGCTCAAACCCTCCAACTGTGGCAATATGCTTGTAAATCTTAATTGAATCCTTACTAGTTTAACAACATTTTTCTTACAGCAGGGAGACCAGAATTGAACAGAATATTCCAAACGTGGTCTAACAAATATCCTTAACAGCCGCAACAAAACATCCCAACTCCTAAACTCAATGCACTGACGAATATGCCAGCATTTGGTCCACATCCCTCTAAACCTTTCCTATTCTTGTAACCATCCAGATGCCTTTTAAATGTTGCTATTGTACCTGCCTCCAGGTGGTATATTTGCTTCCCATCAGGGAGACAAAGGGCGTCCGAGCAAACATGCAGACCTCACCTGAGGAAAGGGAAAAAGGTTCAGAAAATCAATCCGAAAATGAAAACGATGAATCCGTTTCTGTGCAAATGCGCTACGCAATTGTGGGATGGCAGCATTAACGCAAAATCAAGGGGAGCTAGAAACCTGAAATAAAGCATGATTCGGAGATGCTGGTGTTGGACTGGGGTGTACAAAGTTAAAAATCACACAACACCAGGTTATAGTCCAACAGGTTTAATTGGAAGCACACTAGCTTTCTTTGAATTCGGAGCGACGCTTCCAATTAAACCTGTTGGACTATAAACTAGTGTTGTGTGATTTTTAACTTTGAAATAAAGCAGGTGACATCAAAAGTACCCAATGGATCAAGCAGCGACTGTGAAGAGAGCTGCAAAGTTAATATACAATCTTCATCAGAACTCAAACTTTCTGTTCACTTAATTCCCACCCATGGGTTCATGGGGTGGTATCTGTTGTATAAGGCTGTTCATACCTGAAAGGGTCAATTGACATGACAAAATAAATTCCTCTCGTTAGGATCTAAAGAACTCCTTTTGGTTGCAGCTAACCAGCTCTCCAGATGAATGGTTATTCTCACCGCTAACTTCACCTAGCTAATGTAGTAATGTGACCTTACTGTTATAAACCAAAGAACTGCAGATGCTCGACCTTAAACCTTAACTCTGTTCTCTCTCCACTGACGTTGCCAGACCTGCTGAATTTCTCTGGCAATTTCTGATTTAGAATGAAAATTTATTGCTGGGGTGTTTCAGTCACTTGATGTGACAATCATGTGTTTAAGATTGGTTAGGCCACACCTCAAGTATTGTGTGTGCATTTCTGGGGTCCATATGATGGGGGGAAGTAATTGCACTGGAAAGGGTGCAGAGGAGATTTATCAGGATGTTGCCTGGACTGGACAGTTTCAGTTATGAAGAGAGATTAGACAGATTGTTTTGAAGAAGGGTCATCAGACGTGAAATGTTAACTCTGTTTTCTTTCACAGTGGTTGCCAGACCTGCTGAGTTTTTCCAATACTTCCTGCTTTTGTCTCAGATTGAAGTATTCACAGTTGTGGGTTATTTTGTTGGACACACTAGAGTTGTTTTCCTTGGAACAGAAGAGATTGAGGGGAACATAATTGAGATGTACAAAATTATGAGGGACATAGATAGGAGAGACAGGAAGAAAGCTTTCTTCTTGATGGAGGGATCAGTGAAGAAGGGGTCATAGATTTAAAGTAAGAGGCAAAAGGCTTAAGGAAGATGAGAGGAAAAGTTATTTTTACCTGGAGGGTGAATCTAGAATCTGGAACTCGCTGACTGTAAGGATGGTAGAGGCAGATATCCTCATAATATTAAAGAAGTATTTAGGTGTGCAAGGCATACAAGGCTAAGTGGCCAAGAATGGGATTTGAATAGTAAGGTGTTTTTTTTTAGATTAGATTAGATTACATTACATTACATTACAGTGTGGAAACATGCCCTTCGGCCCAACAAGTCCACACCGACCCGCCGAAGCGCAACCCACCCATACCCCTACATTTACCCCTTACCTAACACTACGGGCAATTTAGCATGGCCAATTCACCTGACCTGCACATCTTTGGACTGTGGGAGGAAACCGGAGCTCCCGGAGGAAACCCACGCAGACATGGGGAGAACGTGCAAACTCCACACAGTCAGTCGCCTGAGGCGGGAATTGAACCTGGGTCTCAGGCGCTGTGAGGCAGCAGTGCTAACCACTATGCCATCGTGCCGCCCACCGTGATTGTTTTTGACTGGTGCAGACTCGATGGGCTGAAGGGCCTTTTTGCTGAACTGTAGCCCTCTATGACCCTAAACTAACAAGCTATTAAGTAATACGTAATGAACATATCCTGTTTAACCACGACTGAGCCCTCTTTGACAATAGACAATAGGTGCAGGAGTAGGCCATTCTGCCCTTTGAGCCTGCACCACCATTCATTATGATCATGGCTGATCATCCTCAACCAGTATCCTATTCCTGCCTTAACCCCATAACCCTTGATTCCACTATCCTTAAGAGCTCTATCCAACTCTTTCTTGAAAGTATCCAGAGACTTGGCCTCCACAGCCTTCTGGGGCAGAGCATTCCATACACCCACCACTCTCTGGGTGAAGAAGTTTCTCCTTAACTCTGTTCTAATTGGCCTACCTCTTATTTTTAAACTGTGTCCTCTGGTTCGGGACTCACCCATCACATTGACCTATGACATTGGTGGTCATCCTTCTTGGCATGTTATTGGCAGCTTAGTCAGCAGGAGAATCCACCAAAGACACCCCAGACAGTTCCAGCACAAACCAACACATTCTGGAACCTGTAGGTGGTGACCAGAACCTGGAGCTGGGTTGAGGTGGGAGGTAGAGAGCTGATACTTTGTCTGGATTTAAGAATGGGCGGTGGTAGAAGAGGAAGTGGTGGAGGCCGGTACAATTACAACAGTTAAAAGGCATCTGGATGGGTATATGAATTGGAAGGGTTTGGAGGGATATGGTCCAAATGCTGGCAAATGAGAATAGATCAGATTGAGATGCCTGTCCGGCACAGATGAGTTGGACTGAAGGGTCTGTTTCCTTGCACTATGACTCTATAACGTGGCCCACTTATGAAAGCAGAATCATACTTTTTGCATCTTATAGAGGTTGTCTTTAAGGACATAAGTAGTAGAATAGATAACAGAGGACCACTGGATGTGGCATATTTGGATTTCTAGAAAATATTTGATGAAATCCCACATAAGAGCTTATTTTGCAAGACTAAAGCAAATGGGATTGTTTGTTATATACAGGCCTGGATTGAGAATTAGTTGGCAGACAGGAAACAAAAAGTGAGAATAAATGGGTTAGTTTTGGTGTAGAATTTGGTGACTAGTACCATGCAGACCAGTACTTGAACCCCAGCTATTCACAATATATAGTCAATGATGTGGATGAGGGAATCAAGTGTAATATTTCCAAATTTTCCGATAACACAGAATTAGGTTGGATTGTGAGGAGGATGGAAAGAGTGCTCCTGGATTGAAACCTTGAGGATTGCACCTATTCTGGGTTAGTCAATGATCAGAAAGCCAATCACTGAGCTACTGCTGCCCTCTTGCTCTGAGGTGTATCAATAGAATCTCTACAGTGTGGAAATCAGCCCCTTCAGCCCAACACATCCACACCAACTCTCAAAGGAGTAACCCACCCAGACCCATTCCCCTACAGTTAACCCCTGACTAATGCACCCAACCTACACATCTCTGAACACTGAGGACAATTTAGCATGGCCAATCCAACTAACCTGCGCATCTTTAGATTGTGGAAGGAAACCGGAGCACCTGGAGGAAACCCACAGAGACAAAGGGAGATTGTGCAAACACCACACAGACAGTCACCTGCGGGTGGAATTGAACTGGGTCCCTCGCGTTGTGAGGCAACAGTGCTAATCACTGATCCACTGTCCCGCCCTCAGCTCAGCTCAGCTCAGCTCAGCTCAGCTCAGCGAAGCATCGACAGCTGTAACTATAGAGTCATGCATCAAGAAAACACAACCTTCAGTCCAGCTCTTCCATGCTGATCAGATACCCTGCAATATGCGGCCTTAATGTAGAATTCACCAGCTTCCAAATCTCCCCACCCCACAAGTCATCCCAGGTCCAGCCCTCCCCAAGTATCCCGCCCTCTTGACCTGAACCTGACCTGGCCATCTTCCTTCCCACCTATCCACTCCACCCTTCCCACTGACCAATCACAATCACCTTCAACCTGCATCCACCTATCGCCATCCCACCTACCTTTCTCCTGCTTCTCCCCCCACACCCTCCCCTATTTATTTCTCAGCTCCCTTGTCCCACCCCAGTCCTAATGAAGGGTCCCAATCTGAAACATTGGCCCACCGTGGTGGGTGTGTGGAATGCACTGCCAGCGGTGGTAGTAGAGTCAGAGACATTTAAGTGACTGCTGGACGAGCACTTGAACAGCAGCAACTCGAGGGGTGTGAAGGTTAGGTTGATCTTAGATTAAGATAAATGTTTGGCACAACATCGTGGGCCGAAGGGCCTATACTGTGCTGTACTGTTCTATGTTCTCCTGCTCCTCTGTTGCTGCTTGACCTGCCGTGCATTTTCAAGCTCCACTCTTAATCCACTCTGACTTTCCATCATCTGCAGTCCTCACTATCTCCCAAAGATGCCTGCTGTCAAAAAGCAGATAATTTTCTGCAGTTCTGTCTCCATCTAGTGGAAAAATGCCAAAATGGCACAGTTCACCAGACAATGCAAATATTGGTTACACCTTTATATTTAAATATGAACATCATAGACAGGGCCATCAGATTTATTTTTAAGTTACTCATTCACGCGATGAGGGCACAGCTGGCTAGGCCAGGATTTACAGGGGAACCTCGATTATCCGAATATCAATTATCCAAATATCAGATTATCCGAAGGAGATCTCAAGGTCCCGATAGAAACATTACGTCAAAGAGCTGTTTCAACCCTGATCGCATCTTTTGTTTACAGGTACAATGATTAAAAACGAACTCAGCTCACTGAGATGCTGCCGAGAACAGTCCTGGACAGTCCAGGCACCATATCTCCAAAGGACTGACCTCCTGCCCTATCTCTCTCCCCCTACACTTTCCCTGGAGTTCTACGCAGGGCTGTACCCTAAACCCCCCCTTCCCCAGATAATCTCTCCAACATTGTCCTGTACAGGGCAAATGTGGAACCTGTCAAAAAGTTGCAGTAAAAAGGTGTGTGTGTGTGCGCGCTATTTGGAGACTTACCCCACAAAGGCAGCAGTAGCCTTACTGTTGGTGTCCAGTCCGCCTGCAATGGAGGGGGGTGAGGCGGGAAAAGGGCGCGGATAGGGATCGGATGGTGGCTGGGGATGGATGGGGGTGCGGGTTTTGGGGAGTGGGGTTGGGGTTGCGGGTTTGGGGGCAGGCAGGGGCTGGACGGGAGGCGCTGTGGGAGCAGATGGGGTTGGAAACGGGCAGGGAGCAGGGTCTCGTGCACTGTGCGCTTTTGCCGAGTCTCCTGAACGGGGAGTAGACTTCACAGAAAACTCCAAGCCCCAGACAAAATCAGTTAACCGAATAATCAATTATTTGAATGAAATAGTGCCTGCCCATCACGTTCAGATAATGGAGGTTCCTCTGTCTTTGTTAATTTCCCACAGGGCAGTTGAGAGTCAAGCACATTGTTGTGGATCTAGAGTCAGGTGTAGACCAGATTGGGTAAGGATGGCAGATTTCTTTCCCGAAAGTGAACCAGATGGGTTTTTCCACAACCATCGATGATGGTCATTATTATATTCTTAACTGCAGAAGTTTATTGAATTCAGGTTCCATCGTCTATGGCAAGACTTGAACGCAAGTCCACAGAACATTACCTGGGTCTCTGGAATAATAATCTATTGTTGATACCTCTGATATTCTCTCCCCTAAGTGCACATTCTCTGTTCTACCTGGTGAAAGATATAGTAGGAAATAAGTGAACCAGTACCATGCTGCATGAATCTGCACAGACGGAGGCTTATTGCTGTGCTTGGATGTCCTTGGACAGACAGCACATGTTGTCTACTGGTCCACTTGAGGTGTACTGCAATTAGTGGGAGCCGCACAGAATAAAATGTATTCTCAACTCTGGAAAGATTAATTTGATGAGTTTCCTTGCAAGTTTGTGTTTCTTTGTTACAGGGCTTTTAAAGATAAGATAATTTGGCATGGGAATCACTGCAAACGAAAGGAGAGAACAAAATAGAGAATGATCACATTCAGCAAAATAAGCATTCAACTGACAGTATTTGACAGAGAAGCATACGGCTGAACGGTGGCTCAGTGGTTAGCACTGCTGCCTCACACTGCTAGGGACTTGGGTTCGATTCCAGACCCAGGTGACTGTCTCCGTGGAGTTTGCAAATTTCTCCCACAATCCAAACATGTGCAGGTTAGGTGATCTGGCTATGCCAGTTCAGGGATGTGTGGGTTAGGTGCATTAATCAGGGGTGAGTATAGGGTAGGGGAATCGGTCTGGGTGGGTTGCCCTTTGGAGGGTCGGTGTGGACTTGTTGGGCCAAAAGGCCTGTTTCCACACTGTAGGGATTCTAATTCATAGAAAATTGGAGTAGGCCATTCAGCCCTTCAAGCCTGCCCCACCATTCATTATAATCATCCTAATCCTGCTTTTTTCCATATTATTTTAGAGAGGAAAAATTTAAAAGGGACCTAAAGGGTAACTTTTTCACACAGAAGGTGGCGCATGTGTGGAATGAGCTGCCAGAGGAAATGGTGGAGGCTGACACAATTACAACATTTAAAAGGCATCTGGATGGGGACATATGAATAGGAAGGGTTTAGAGGCATGTGGGCCAAATAATGGCAAATGGGACTAGATTAATTTAGGATATCTGGTTGGCATGGATGAGCTGGACCAAAGGATCAGTTTCAGTGCTGTACATCCCTTTGACACTGCTTCATCCCTTTAGTCACAAGTGCTATATCCAAATCCTTCTTGACAGCTTTCTCTGGCAATAAATTCCCCACTCTCTAGGTGAAGAAGTATTGCTTCATCTCAATCCTAAATGGGTTTACCCTTTATCCTTAGACTGTGACCTTGGTTCTCATCTCCCTGACCTTTGGGAATATCCTTCCTGCATCTGTTCTGTTTGACAGAGACAAGTACCGACAACCTTCCAGCAATGACCAGCCACACAACAGCAAAGACCATCGGTTTCCAATTCAGTGAGTGGTGTATCAATAACCTTTCTTTCCCAATGACAATCCCACAACAAACCTTTTACTAATCAATATCTATGGGATCAGGAGTGTGCTGATTGATCAAGTAATTCAGGTAATCAAGAGACCCACATAATCAATGTAAAAACATGAAGTAATAGAAATGTAAAATGCAGGAGATATACATATCACTATTATACTTTACTTACAGCATAAAACACTGCAATGCAACTTTGCCTTAAATAAAACTTACCAGCGGAGATGCTTTTCACTCACACCCTCAACTGACTACTCAGGCATTGAGGTACATTGCAATATTTGAGGAGAAATTGACTCAAAATTAAATCAACTGTTCATGTGGCCGTTCGATTGAACAATTACATGGAGGTAAATAAATATACAAGCTATAATAATTGGGCAGAATGATACAGTAAACGTCACAGTACTCGAAGAAAATACTTTTTGCCAATTATCGAGAGCAACTCGTAAGCTGCTGCTTAACATAAAGCTTGTTGTAGTCACAGCCCCATTACTGGAACTCTTCAAGCTCCATCTTTAGATTATTTCCATTGAAAGGTTTTGATTATGATGACAACCATCTCAGTGGGTCATGCCTGTGCAGGATCATACGATCAGAAGTAGGCCATTCGGCCCATCAAGCATGCTCCACCATTCAATGTGATCATAGCTGATTGAACACTTTAATGCTTTTGACCCACACTATCCCCATAATCCTTCAGGCCTTTGAAAATAAGAAATCTATCACTTGATAGTGGTAATGATAATGTACATTGTTCTTGGACTAGTGATCTCAGGAGAGAGCCAGCATATGTTCGAAGCCCACCATGGTACAGAATTGGATTTGAATTCATTAAAACGTCTGGAATTAAAAGTCTAATGATGGCAATGAAACGTTGTTACAAATGAAGGGAAACTACCATCCTTACCAAATAGTGCATCCTTACCTGGTCTAGCCGACATCAGACTTGAGACTCACAGCAATGTAATTGAGTCTTAGCTACCCTCCCAATTGGCCTAGCAAGAATGAAAATGCTCAAAAGAATCAAAGAAAGAATGAAATGGGATGGAAATGAAACAACACTCTCAGCCCTAATGATCCTGCCAAGTCTTTCTTCCTGATATTTGCGGGTTAGTGCTTAAAAGCTGTCTCACAGGCTCATTAAACAACGGTCTGACATAGTCATACTCACAGAATCACACAATGTTCCAGATATTGTCATCATCACCACTGGGTGTGCCTTGTTCCATCACCAAGCAGCACAATGATATAGAGTCGACTGGAGGTTGAGCAGATTATTACTTGTCACGTGCTGCTGGCTAGTGTTGCTACTATATGGCACATCAGTAACGGGATGGAAAGTGTTATCAAAAGTGCTATCAAGCAGCACCTGCTCAATAATAACCTGCTCAGTGATGCCCAGTGTGGGTTCCTCCAGGGCCCCTCAGCTCCTGACCTCATTACAGCCTGAATTCCAGAGGTGAGGTACGAGTGACTGCCTTTGACATCAAGGCTGCATTTGACTGAGTGTAGCATCAAGAGGTCCTATCAAAATAGAGCCAATGGGAACTGAGGGTGGGGAAGGCTCTCTCTGGTTGGAGTCGTCCTGGCACAAAGGAAGGTTGTTATAGTTGATTGAGGTCTGTCATCTCAGCTCCAGGATATTTATACTGGAGTTCCTCAGGGTAGTATTCGAGGCATAACTATCTTCAGCTGCTTCAGCTTCATCTGACCTTCCTGCCATCACAAGGTCAGAAGTGGAGATGTTCATTGATGGCTGCACAATATTTTGCACTATTTGTAACTCCCAAGGGTTATACCCAAACATTGACTCCTCCACCTCCTGATGCTGCCTGGCTTGCTGTGTCCTTCCAGCCTCCTGCCTGTCTACTTCCTCAGATACTGAAGTAGTCCATGTAAAAATGCAGCATCACCTGGACAATATCCAGGCTTGGGCTGAGAGTAGCAATTAACATTTGTAGTACACAAGGGCCAGGCAATGATCATCTTCAATAGGAGAGAATCTAACTATTGCCCTGAGGCATTCAATAGCATTACTGTCACTGAATCCAATGGCTACCAATATCCTGGATGTTACCATTGACCAGAAACTGAACTGAATGAGCCACATAAATAGTGCAGTTACAAGAGCAAATAAGTTGCAAGGAATCTTGCAGCAGGGCACCATGGTGGCTCAGTGCTTACCACTGCTCCCTCACATTGCCAGGGACCCAGGTTAGATTCTAGCCTCGGGTGACTGTATGGAGTTTGCACATTCTCCCTGTGTCTGCGTGAGTTTCTGCCAGATGCTCAGGCTTCCTCCCGCAGTTTAGGCGGATTGGCCTAATGTTGGGTGGAACGCTCTTTGGAAGATTGGTGTGGACTCTATGGGGCTGAATGGCCGTTGTCTGTATTGCAGGGATTCTGAACAACTCAGCTTCTGACTCCATCATTTACAAGGTGCAAGTCAGGAGGGTGATGGAATACTTCTCACTTGCCTGGATGGGTGCAGCCCCAACACTCAAGAAACTTGACACCATCCAGGACAAAGCAGCCGGCTTGATTGGCACCACATCCAGAAGCAGCCATTCCCTCCACCACCGACGCTCAGTCGCAGCACTTTGTACTAAATACAAAACACACGGCAGAAATCCTTCAAAGTCCCTTAGACAGCACGTTCTAAACCCATGACCACTTCCAACTCACAGGACAAGGGAGGTAGGTACATGGGAACACGATCTTTAGGTTTGTCTCCAAGCCACTCACCCTCATGATTTGGAAATCTATCATCAGTGTTACTGGGTCAGGATCCTGGAACTCCCTCCCTAATGAAACTGTGGTTTACCTATTCCACATGGGCCATGACAGTTCAAGAAGGTAGATCAGTAGGAGAGGTCTTGAATAAGTACTTTTCTTCAGTATTTACAAACGAGAGGGACCGTATTGTTGAAGAGGAGAATGTGAAACGGACTGGTAAGCTAGAGGAGATACTTGTTAGGAAGGAAGATGTGTTGGACATTTTGAACAACTTGAGGATAGACAAGTCCCCCGGGCCTGACGGGATATATCCTCGGATTATGTGGGAAGCAAGAGAGGAAATTGCAGTACCGTTGGCAATGATCTTTTTGTCTTCACTGTCAACGGGGGTGGTACCAGGGGATGGGAGAGTGGCGAATGTTGTGCCCCTGTTCAAAAAAGGGAATAGGGATAACCCCGGGAATTACAGGCCAGTTAGTCTTACTTCGGTGGTAGACAAAGTAATGGAAAGGGTACTGAGGGATAGGATTTATGAGTATCTGAAAAGACACTGCTTGATTAGGGACAGCCAGCACGGATTTGTGAAGGGTAGGTCTTGCCTTACAAGTCTTATTGAATTCTTTGAGGAGGTGACCAAGCATGTGGATGAGGGTAGAGCAATGGATGTAGTATACATGGATTTTAGTAAGGCATTTGATAAGGTTCCCCATGGTAGGCTTATGCGGAAAGTCAGAAGGCATGGGATAGAGGGAAATTTGGCCAATTGGATAGAAAACTGGCTAACCGGTCGAAGTCAGAGAGTGGTGGTAGATGGTAAATATTCAGCCTGGAGCCCAGTTACAAGTGGAGTTCCGCAGGAATCAGTTCTGGGTCCTCTGCTGTTTGTAATTTTTATTAATGACTTGGATGAGGGAGTCGAAGGGTGGGTCAGTAAATTTGCAGACGATACGAAGATTGGTGGAGTTGTGGATAGTGAGGAGGGCTGTTGTCGGCTGCAAAGGGACTTAGATATGATGCAGAGCTGGGCTGAGGAGTGGCAGATGGAGTTCAACCCTGCCAAGTGTGAGGTTGTCCATTTTGGAAAGACAAATAAGAATGCGGAATACAGGGTTAACAGTAGGGTTCTTAGTGAGGTGGAGGAACAGAGGGATCTTGGGGTCTATGTTCATAGATCTTTGAAAGTTGCCACTCAGGTGAATAAAGTTTGTAAGAAGGCCTATGGTGTATTAGCGTTCATTAGCAGAGGGATCGAATTCAAGAGTCGTGAAGTGATGTTGCAACTGTACAGGACTTTGGTTAGGCCACATTTGGAGTACTGTGTGCAGTTCTGGTCGCCTCACTTTAGGAAAGATGTGGAAGCTTTGGAGAGGGTGCAGAGAAGATTTACCAGGATGTTGCCTGGAATGGAGAATAGGTCGTAGGAGGATAGGTTGAGAGTGCTAGGCCTTTTCTCGTTGGAACGGCGAAGGATGAGGGGTGACTTGATAGAGGTTTATAAGATGATCAGAGGAATAGATAGAGTAGACAGTCAGAAACTTTTTCCCCGGGTACAACAGAGTGTTACAAGGGGACATAAATTTAAGATGAAGGGTGGAAGGTATAGGGGAGATGTCAAGGGTGGGTTCTTTACCCAGAGAGTGGTGGGGGCATGGAATGCGCTGCCTGTGGGAGTGGCAGAGTCAGAATCTTTGGTGACCTTTAAACGGCAATTGGATAGGTACATGGATGGGTGCTTAAGCTAGGACAAATGTTCGGCACAACATCGTGGGCCGAAGGGCCTGTTCTGTGCTGTATTGTTCAATGATATCTATGATAGCACTCCTTTCTGAAAGGCCACACATGCTGGCCCAGCCAGGAGGAATATCATCCCATTAAAAAATATAGTTTTAACAAGTGCAGCAATCCTTAAATTTGCACCTTCCCTTCCTCTAATACCTTATTGTAAGGAGATGACCAAAACTCAAATGACTTGGAAAAGAAACAGATGATTCGCATTTTTATAGCAACTTTCATAACTTCAGGCTGCCCCTTAGACTTTACTGTCAATGAAAGAAAGAATGAATGGAAGACGAACTTGCATTGATTTAGCAACTTTCATGAGCAGCAGATATTCTAAAGGCCCTTACAGCTAATAAAAGTGTCCTCGCTGTTCAAAAATTACATAAACTCATTATAAAAGCCAACAGAATGTTATAATTAATTGTGAAGAGAATCAAATGCAAGTGTAGGGAGGCGATACTTCACTTATACTGGGTATTGTTGAGACTTCATCTGGAGTACTGTGGAACGTATTTGTTATCTTATTAAGGAAGGATGTATTGAAAACAATTCAGAGAAGGTTTACTAGACTAATATCGAGAAGGGGCAGGATGTGTAATGCAGAAAGATTGCCCAGGCCAGGACTTATCTGCTCCAGTGGAGCAAGAGGAGATTTGATTGAATCATATCAGATCCTGAGAGGTGACAGTATGAATGCAGAAGGCACGTTTTCGCTTGAATCTAGAACCAGGGGTCACTGTTTATAAACACAAAAGGTCACTCGATCTGAAACGTTAACTCTAGTTTCTCTCCACATATGCTGCCAAACCTGCTGAGAATTTCCAGCAATTTCTATTTTTGTGACTGTTTATAAGCAGCAATGTGGGCATCAATGTCGAGGCCAACATTTATTGACCATCCAGAATACCCCAGTGGGCAGTTCACAGTCAACAACAAGTGGTATGGGAGTCACTTGTGCACCAGGTAAGGGTAGTGCTTTCCCCACCGAAACAGCATTAGAGAACCATTAGATTTCTAAAGAGCAATTAATATGGTAATCACTAGGCTAACGTTTCAACCCAGGTTTTTATTTAGTTCAGGTTTCACCCTCTACCATGGAGGGATTTGATCTAATGTCCCTCAGAACATTAAACTGGGCTCTGCATTACCAATTCAGTAACATCACTACTATACCATTACCTCCTGCTGTAAGCCAGAGCCTGCTTTTCTCACAGAGGGCCTTATGTCTTTCTGGAGAAAGCAGACTCTTCGAATATTTTTAAGGTGGTTGTCGATAAATTCCAAGCCTTCGGGGGTGAGCGAGAAAATGGAGTAATCAGATCAGCCAGGATCTGATTCGATGGCGTAGCAGGCTCGAAGGGGCTGAATGGGAGAAAGCGAGGACTGCAGATGCTGGAGATCAGAGTCGAGAGTGTGGCACTGGAAAAGCACAGCAGGTCAGGCAGCATCCGAGGAGCAGGAGAGTTGATGTTTCGGGCAAAAGCCCTTCATCAGGAATGAGGCTTAAGAGGCTGAATGGCCTACTCCTGCGGCTAATTAATATATTCATCAGAAATTAAGCAACTAATTTGCACATGATAAACTACCACAAATGATGGTGTGTAAACAGGATCTATAAGATCCAGAATTAACACTCAAGTCGAAAGATCCTTCTTCTGAACTGAAATGTCAACTCTGCTTTCTCTCCACAGATGTTGGAAGACCCACTAAGTTCTTCCTGCACTTTCTTGTTTATTTCAAATCTCCAGCACCCACAGTTCTTTGCTTCATTCCCTTAAATCTAGGTTGGGTAGACTGGATCTTGATTAAACAGTTTCTTCTGAAAACTGCCCAATTCACGTCATCTGAATGGGTCTCTGAGTTAGAATAGACGTTTTCCATCCAGTCAGTTTCAGAAATACCATTAGACGTCTCTGAAGGAGTGGAACCTGAGCCCATACCTCCTGCTCTGGGGACAAGGTCGCTATCATTGTGTCACAAGACTCCTCCTCTGGATTCAAATATCCAGGATCATTACTCCCCTTGATCCTATTTCCTGGAAGCTTGACTTGTAGCTGCAGTGCCCCTGAGCTTCTGCAGGTGGCAGCATTAAGCAACTGTGTTCAATAGCCCCATCTGTGGGCTTTAAGTGGTCTAGCAGGACCATTCAATAAAATATATTCACCTTTCTGTGTCGTATCTGTCCTTTGGAGTTTGAGCTCAGCTCAAAGGAACTCTATTCCCTTCTCTTTTTGCGACATTAAATATTGTTGAGACAATGACAATAAATATAATGGAGTTCATGGTTTAGCCACAGTTGATAAGCTTCACAGTTAAATGACAGAAGAGATAAGAGTTGACTGGCTGTTGTCTATTTTACATTTGCAAAATGCGCAACGCCCTGTTAAAATTCAGGGACAGCACTGTTCCAACACCTCAATACCCAAGACAGGCCTGTGAGGTAGTAAGAAGCCTGCCTACATTAAAATGCAATTTAGGGTCTTTGTTGTGCAGTTCACTCATGTCAGGGATGCTTGACCCTGGATTACCATGGCAATGATTCCTCTCGGCATTCCCAGTTGACTTGACCAATGCTATGAAGCCAGCTAAAATTGGTCATGTGCACAGTACTGGAACAGCAGAATGCAGATTGAAGCAGAATCTGTCCTGAAGAAGGGTCTCTGAATTCGAAATGTTGACTCTGTTTCTCTCTCCACAGGTGCTGCCAGACCTGCTGAGTTTCTCCAGCATTCTCTGTTGTACGTGTTGTTCATGCTTGCATCCTCTTCCTCATTACTTAGCATAAAGCTCACTGTTTCTGTTCTATTAAAGGGAAAGTAAAGATGCATCTGCAGTCTTACCAAACACTCCCAGGACAGCAACAGCATGGGATTAGGTAGAGAACAAAAACCTCTTTACTCTTTTAAACTGAATGTAAAGCTGTCTCTGCACTGTCCTACTAAACGCTCCCAGGACTGGTACAGAAAGGAGTTACAGAGTAAAGATCCCTTTACTCTTTTAAACTGAAAGCAAAAATCTCTTTACACTTTCAACGTGAAAGTAAAACTTCCTTTACTTTCTCAAACTGAACATGAAGCTCTCTCAATGCTGTGCCCATCAAACACTCCGAGAACAGCACAGGATTAGATGCAGAATAAAGCTGCTTTTATGCTTTGAAACTGAAAGTACAGCTCCCTCTACAATGTCCCCATCAACAACTCCCAGCACAAAAGGTAAAAACAATGACTGCAGATGCTGGAAACCAGATTCCGGATAGTGGTGCTGGAAGAGCACAGCAGTTCAGGCAGCATCCAAGGAGCTTCGAAATCGACGTTTTGGGCAAAAGCCCTTCATCAGGAATAAAGGCAGTGAGCCTGGAGCATGGAGAGATAAGCTAGAGGAGGGTGGGGGTGGAGAGAAAGTAGCATAGAGTACAATGGGTGAGTGGGGGAGGGGATGAAGGTGATAGGTCAGGGAGGAGAGGGTGGAGTGGATAGGTGGAAAAGGAGATAGGCAGGTAGGACAGGTCCGGACAAGTCATGGGGACAGTGCTGAGCTGGAAGTTTAGAACTAGGGTGAGGTGGGGGAAGGAGAAATGAGGAAACTGTTGAAGTCCACATTGATGCCCTGTGGTTGAAGTGTTCCGAGGCGGAAGATGAGGCGTTCTTCCTCCAGGCGTCTGGTGGCGAGGGAGCGGCGGTGAAGGAGGCCCAGGACCTCCATGTCCTCGGCAGAGTGGGAGGGGGAGTTGAAATGTTGGGCCACGGGGCGGTGTGGTTGATTGATGCGGGTGTCTCGGAGATGTTCCCTAAAGCGCTCTGCTAGGAGGTGCCCAATCTCCCCAACGTAGAGGAGACCGCATCAAGTACAACACTGGGTTGGATACAGAGTAAAGCCCCCTCTAACACTTTCTCCATCAAACATTCCCAGCATGAGATTAGATAGAGAGTAAAGATCCCTTTATACGTTGAAAATGAGCCTCTTTCTATTCTTTTAAACTGAAATTAAAGTTCCCTCAACACTGTTCCCTTCAAACACTCCCAGAACATGGAGTTAGATACAGAGTAAAGCTCTGTCTACTCTTTTAAACTGAAAGCAAAGCTTATTCTACAGTTTTTAACCGAAAATAATAAAAAATGTTTAATTACTGGCAAGTGTACTGTAACTAAAATATAAGCTAACAATGAATAGAAACTTACACAAGGAACCAGAAACTCACTAAGTTAAAATAACATTATCCAAGGTGATAATGCACCCCAGCCCCTGCAGTCACTGTTTCAATGTCGTTTAGCTTCAACAGTATTTCTCTGGTATAGAGTACTGTCCCATTGTACACTGGAACTCGATGCAACTTCCCTCGGGCCACTGTCTGTGTGGAGCTTGCACATTCTCCCCGTATCTGCGTGGGTTTCCTCCCACAGTCCAAAGATATGCCGGTTAGGTGGATTGGCCATGGTAAATTGCCCATAGTATCCAGGGATGTGCAGGCGATGAGGGTTAACCATGGGGAATGCAGGGTTACAGAGATAGGGTAGGGGGATGGGTCTGGGTGGGATGCCCTTCATATTCAACACTGACTGTCAAAAGACTCATTCAGACTGGTTCCCTTAAGCGGATGAAACACATTGAATAGCATTCTTTGAAAGAGGAGGAGTTTTCTCCAGTGTTTCTGGACAATATCACCCTTAACAATTTCTCCTTTGAATCCTCCCACTTCCTCCAGACCAAAGGGGTAGCCATGGGCACACGTATGGGTCCCAGCTGTGCCTGTCTCTTTGTTGGCTACGTAGAACAGTCGATCTTCCGTAATTACACCGGCACCACTCCCCACCTCTTCCTCTGCTACATTGATGACTGCATTGGCGCCACCTCGTGCTCCCGCGAGGAGGTTGAGCAATTCATCAACTTCACCAACACATTCCACCCTGACCTTAAATTTACCTGGACCATCTCTGACACCTCCCTTCCCTTCCTGGACCTCTCCATCTCCATTAATGACGACCAACTTGACACTGACATTTTTTACAAACCCACCGACTCCCACAGCTACCTGGATTACACCTCTTCCCACCCTACCTCTTTCAAAAATGCCATCCCGTATTCCCAATTCCTCCACCTCCGCCGTATCTGCTCCCAGGAGGACCAGTTCCACCAAAGAACACACCAGATGGCCTCCTTCTTTGGACACCGCAATTTCCTTTCTCATGTGGTTGAAGATGCCCTCCAACGCATCTCGTCCACATCCCGCACCTCCGCCCTCAGACCCAACCCCTCCAACCGTAACAAGGACAGAACGCCCCTGGTGCTCACCTTCCACCCTACCAACCTTCGCATAAACCAAATCATCCGCCGACATTTCCGCCACCTCCAAAAAGACCCCACCACCAGGGATATATTTCCCTCCCCACCCCTTTCCGCCTTCCGCAAAGACCGTTCCCTCCGTGACTACCTGGTCAGGTCCACGCCCCCCTACACCCCACCCTCCCATCCTGGCACCTTCCCCTGCCACCGCAGGAACTGTAAAACCTGCGCCCACACCTTCTCCCTCACCTCTATCCAAGGCCCTAAAGGAGCCTTCCACATCCATCAAAGTTTTACCTGCACATCCATCAATATCATTTATTGTATCCGTTGCTCCCGATGCGGTCTCCTCCACATTGGGGAGACTGGGCACCTCCTAGCAGAGCGCTTTAGGGAAGCACCAATCAACCACACCGCCCCGTGGCCCAACATTTCAACTCCTCCTCCCACTCTGCCGAGGATATGGAGGCCCTGGGCCTCCTTCACCGCCGCTCCCTCACCACCAGACGCCTGGAGGAAGAACGCCTCATCTTCCGCCTCGGAACACTTCAACCCCAGGGCATCAACATGGACTTCAACAGTTTCCTCATTTCCCATTCCCCCACCTCACGCTAGTTCCAAGCTTCCAGCTCAGTACTGTCCCCATGACTTGTCCAGACTTGTCCTACCTGCCTATCTTCTTTTCCACCTATCCACTCCACCCTCTCCTCCCTGACATATCACCTTCATTCCCTCCCTCACTCACCTATTGTACTCTATGCTACTTTCTCCCCACCCGCACCCTCCTCTAGCTTATCTCTCCACGCTTCAGGCTCACTGCCTTTATTCCTGATGAAGGGCTTTTGCCCGAAATGTCGATATTGCTGCTCCTTGGATGCTGCCTGAACTGCTGTGCTCTTCCAGCACCACTAATCCAGAGTCTGGTTTCCAGCATCTGCAGTCATTGTTTTTACCTTACCAATATGTGTGCCTCAACCAATACTCGTGAAACAGATTACCTGGTCATTTGGGGTTGGAATAGTTGAATTGAATTGAATTTATTGTCACGTGTACCAAGGCACAGTGAAAAGCTTTGATGGTTGTTTTTGACTAGCCCAAGCTCTAAGGGCTGAAAGGCCTTTTATCTGTGTTTTAGACGTCTATGACGTTGTTTGTTGTGGGGTCTTGCTCTGAGTAAATCTGCTGCTTTGGTTCCTCCATAAGAAGAGTGAGCGTGCTTTGAAAGGGCTTGAGGTAATGAAAAGAGCAAGATAAATGAAAGTCTTTCTTCCTTGTGCATCCTAATTGGTTCCATGAAGTTTATCATCTAGCAAAGATCAGTTGGTTTGCACTGTCGGTGAGGGGTTGAAACTCCTTGCCTTCTACAAAGGATATCCCAAAGTTTGATTCACAGGAATACATGAAGGGGGATCTTGTGGTTCAGATGTATGGGTTTGTGTTCTGTCTGTCCCTGTGATACGTGCTGTCATGAATTGTGTGCAGTTCTGGAACGCACAGTATGGGAGGAATGTGACAGCACTGGGGAGGGTGCTGCCTGCGATGGAAGGTCTCAGTGACGAAGAGAGATTAGACAAACTGGGATTGTTTCTTTAGAGCAGAGGAGATTGACAGGGGACATGATTGAGGTGTATAAAATTATGAGGGATGTTGAATCAGTGGTTAGGAAGTATCCCTTCAATGGTAGGGATCAAAGACCATGATACATAGATTTAAAGGGCAGAAGGTTTAGAGATGTGAGGGAAAGGTTTTTCGCCCAAAGGGTAGGGGTAAATCTGGAGCTCACTGCCTGTAAGGGTGGTAGAGGCAGAAAACTACATAATATTTAAGAACTGGGGAGGTGGTGGCCTAGTGGCATCATTGCTGGACTGTTAATCTGGAGACCCTGGTAATATTCTGGGAACCTGGGTTTGAATCTCAACATGGCAGTTGGTGGAATTTGAATTCAATTAAAAATCTGGAGCTAAGAGTCTAATGATGACCATGAATCAATTGTCGGGATAAACCTATCTGGTTAACTAGTGTTCTTAAGGGAAAGAAACTGCCATGCCCACCTGGTCTGGCCTTCATGTGACTCCAGACCCACAGCAATGTGGTTGACTCTTTACTGCCATCTGGGTGATTATGGGCGAGTAATAAATGCTGGCCCAGTCAGTGACACTCCCATTCTATGAATGACTTTTAAAAAATGAAAACTTTTTAAAATAAATTTGCTGGTCTTAGTGCTTCTTTTTACTAAATTTCAACATCACTACCTTCTACATCTGAAAAGCTCACACTTCAGAAAGGAAAAAGTGAGGACTGCAGATGCTGAGGATCAGAGTTTAAAAATGTGTTGCTGGAAAAGCGCAGCAGGTCAGGCAGCATCAAAGGAGAAGGAGAATCGACATTTTGGGCATAAACCCTTCTTCAGGAATGAGGAAAGTGTGCCAAGCAGGCTAAGATAAAAGGTAGGGAGGAGGGACTTGGGGGAGGGGTGTTGGGAATGCGATAGGTGGAAGGAGGTTAAGGTGAGGGTGATAGGCCGGAGAAGGGGTGGGGGGCAGAGAGGTCGGGAAGAAGATTGCAGGTCAAGAAGGCGGTGCTGAGTCTGAGGGTTGGGACTGAGACAAGGTGGGGGAATGGGAAATGAGGAAGCTGGAGAAATCTGCATCCATCCCTTGTGGTTGGAGGGTTCCTAGGCGGAAGATGAGGCGCTCTTCCTCCAGGCGTCGTGTTGCCATGGTCTGGCGATAGAGGAGGCCAAGGACCTGCATGTCTTTGGTGGAGTGGGAGGGGGAATTAAAGTGTTCAGCCACGGGGCGGTTGAGTTGGTTGGTGCGGGTGTCCCAGAGGTGTTCTCTGAAACGTTCCACAAGTAGGCGGCCTGTCTCCCCAATGTATTGGAGGCCACATCGGGTGCAGCGGATGTAGTAAATGATACGTGTGGAGGTGCAGGATATGGATTTGACAAGGGAGTCGCGGAGGGAGTGGTCTTTCCGGAACGCTGATAGGGATGGGGAGGGAAATATATCTTTGGTGGTGGGGTCTGTTTAGAGGTGGCGGAAATGACGGCGGATGATCCGATGTATCTGGAGGTTGGTGGGGTGGTAGGTGAGGACCAGTGGGGTTCTGTCCTGATGGCGATTGGAGGGGCGGGGCTCAAGGGCGGAGGAGCGGGAAGTGCGTAGAGGGAGGAGGAGAGCTCCTTCAAGGAAGGCATCCTTGCAAGAGAATTCGCAGTAGGTTAAACTCCCACAGCTACCTAGATTACACCTCTTCCCATCCTGCCCCCTGTAAAAACACCATCCCACATTCCCAATTCCTTCGCCTTCGCCGCATCTGCTCCCAGGAGGACCAATTCCAACACCGAACAACCCAGATGGTCTCCTTCAAAGGCCGCAATTTCCCCTCAGACGTGGTCGACGATGCTCTCCACTGCATCTCCTCCACTTCCCACACCTCCACCCTTGAGCCCCGCCCCTCCAATCACCACCAGGACAGAACCCCACTGGTCCTCACCTACTACCCCACCAACCTCCAGTTACATCGGATCATCCTTCGTCATTTCCGCCACCTCCAAACAGACCCCACCACCAGGGATTTATTTCCCTCCCCACCCCTATCAGTGTTCCGGAAAGACCACTCCCTCTGCGACTCCCTTGTCAGATCCACAGTCCCCACCAACCCAACCCAACCTCCACTCCCGGCACCTTCCCCTGCAACCGCACAAAATGCTGAACTTGTGCCCACACCTCCCCCCTTACTTCCCTCCAAGGCCCTGAGGGACCCTTCCATATCCGTCACAAATTCACCTGCACCTCCACACACATCATTTACTGCATCCGCTGCACCCGATGTGGCCTCCTACACATTGGGGAGACAGGCCGCCTACTTGCGGAATGTTTCAGAAAACACCTCTGGGACACCCGGACCAACCAACCCAACCGCCCCGTGGCTGAACACTTTAATTCCCCCTCCCATTCCGCCAAGGACATGCAGGTCCTTGGCCTCCTCCATTGCCAGACCATAGCAACATGACGTCTAGAGGAAGAGCGACTCATCTTCCGCCTAGGAACCCTCCAACCACAAGGGATGAATACAGATTTCTCCAGCTTCTTCATTTTCCCTCCCCTCACCTTTTCTCAGTCCCAACCCTTAGACTCAGCACCACCTTCTTGACCTGCAATCTTCTTCCTGACATCTCCGCCCCACCCCCTCTCCGGCCTATCACCCTCACTTTAACCTCCTTCCACCTATCGCATTTCCAACGCCCCTCCCCCAAGTCCCTCCTCCCTACCTATTATCTTAGCCTGCTGGACACACTTTCCTCAGTCCTGAAGAAGGGCTTATGCCCGAAACGCTGATTCTCCTTCTCCTTTGTGCTGCCTGACCTGCTGCGCTTTTCCAGCAACACATTTTTAAGCTCACACTTCAGAAGCACTGGTAATTATCTCTTGAGCCCAAAAGAATTTTTCTTCCCCTTCTCTGCTCTCAAGTGGTATTTGGAAAGGGGTAACCTGGTCAGTGATGCCCAGTTTGGGTTCTGCCAGGGCCACTCAGCTCCTGACCTCATTACAGGGCTCAAACATGGACAAAAAGCTGAATTCCAGAGCGGAGGCGAGAGTGACTGGTTTTTGTATCGAGGCCTCACTTGACCAAGTATAACATCAAGGAGCCCCAGCAAACTCGACTCAATGCAAGTATACTGCTACTCCTTTTCCATCACTGAGTCAAAATCTTGCAATTGTCTCTCTAAGGGCACTGTGGGTCTACCTACAGCACATGGACTGTAGTGATTCGAGAAAGCAATTCATCACCGAGGCAGGGTGCTGGTTAGCTCGGTTGGCTGGACAGCTGGGTTGTAACACCGCCAGCATGGGCTCAATTCCAGCTGAGGTTACCATCAAGGACTCTCCTTCTCAACGTCTCCCTTCACCTGAGCCAAGGTGACCCTCAGGTTAAATCACTGGCAGTCGTCACTCTCTCTCTCTCTGAGACAATAGCCGTATGATCTGGTAGGGCTATGGTGACTTTACCTGTACTACCGCCACCTTCTCCAGGGTAACAAATGCTGGTCCAGCCCGCCATGCACACACCACATGAATGAATCAACACAAAAGGATACATCATCTCCATTTTCCATTCTACTGCATTTTACACCATCCCACCTGCTCTCTCTCTCTCTCTCCCTCTCTCTCTCTCTCTCTCTCTCTTTCTCTCTAAAGAGAGTCTTGGAGATTTCATCGTAATTCTTGGTCAAGTGTTCTCTTCAGTCCCTTCCAGTATTCTCTGACCATTAACCTATTGCCTATTCTATGTAAATTGACTGTTTTAGACCGTGTTATAAGAACAGAAATAGGCCATTCAGCCCATTGAGTCTGTACCTTCATTCAATGAGATCATGGTTGATCTGATAATCCTCAACTTCATTTTCCTGCCTTTTGCTATAACCCTTGATTCCCTTAATGATTGAAAATGTGTCTATCTCAGCCTCGAATATGCTTAATGATCCAGCCTTGACATTCACAAATTCACAATACTCTGAGAGAAGCAATTCCTCCTCATCTCTGTTTTAAAATTGCAACCGGTTATTCTGAGACTATACCCTCTGGTGCTAGATTCCCCCACAGGGGGATACAACCTTTCCACATCTACCCTGTCAAGTCCCCTAAGAGTACTGTATGTTTTATTAAGGTCATCTCTCAATTAACTCTAATGAATTCAAGCCCAGGCTACTCAACCACTCCTCATAGGACAGTCCTCCATATCTGATACCAGGCAGAAGTGGGTACTGCAGATGCTGGAGTATAGAATCAAGATTAGAGTAGTAGATGAACCCGAAACATCGATTTTCCTGCTCCTCCGATGCTGCCTGACCTGCTGTGCTTTTTCCAACACCTCTCTAATCATATTTGATATCAGCCCAGTGAACCTTCTGTGGACCACCTCCAATACCAGTATATCTTTCCATCAATAAGGGCTCCAAAACACTTCAGTATTCCAGCTGTGGTCTGACGAGTGCCTTGTACAATTTTAGCAAAACCTTCCTACTTTTATATTTAATTCCCTTTGAATTAAAGGCCAACTTTCCATTTGCATCTGCTATTAACTGGTGAGCTGGTGTAACTTAGCAGCTATTAACTGCCCTGAAATCAGTCTGCGTCATAGCTCTCTGAAGCTTTTTAAATGTTATTTAAATAATATTCAACTCCTCTATTCTTCCTAGAATCACTAATGTGTGGAAGCAGGCCATTCAACCCATTGAGTCCATATCAACCCTTTGAAGAGCATCCCAATCAGACCTCCCCTACCCCTGTATACCTGCATTTCCCATAGCTAACCCACCTAGACTGGACACTATGGGCATTTTACCATGGCCAATCCACCGAACCTGCACGTCTTTGGACTGTGGGAGAAATACCAGTACCCCTGGAGGAAACCCTCACCAACACAGGGAGAACGTGCAAACTGCACACAGACAGTCGCCCAAGGGCGGAATCAAACCCAGGTCCCCAGTGCTGTGAGAACATAAAAACATAACAAATAGGAGCAGGAGTAGGCCATCTGGCCCCTCGAGCCCGCTCTGCCGTTCAATAAGATCATGGCTGATCTTTTCGTGGACTCAGCTCCACTTACCCACCCACTCACCGCAACCTTTCATTCCTTTACAGTTTAAAAAATTATCTATTGGTTTAGATTGCTTACAGTGTGGAAACAGGCCCTTCAGCCCAACAAGTTCACACTGACCCGCTGAAGCATAACCCACCCAGACCCATTCCCCTACATTTACCCCTTCACCTAACACTACGGGCAATTTAGCATGGCCAATTCACCTAACCTGCACTTTTTGGACTGTGGGAGGAAACCGAGCACCCGGAGGAAACCCACGCAGACACGGGGAGAATGTGCAAACTCCACACAGTCAGTCGCCTGAGGCGGGAATTGAATGTGGGTCTCTGGCGCTGTGAGGCAACAGTGCTAACCACTATGCCACCATGCCGCCCACCATTTATCTTAGCTTTAAAAACATTTGCTGAGGCAGCCTTAACCACTTCACTGGGTAGAGAATCTCACAGATTCACAACCCTCTGGGTGAAGAAGTTCTTTCTCAATTCAGTCCTAAATCTGCTCCCTCTAACCTTGAGGCTATGCCCTCATGTCCTAGTTTCACCTGCCAGTGGAAACATCCTCTCCACGTCTATCTTGTCTACTTCCTTCATAATTTTATATGTTTCTATAAGATCCCCCCTCATTCTTCTAAATTCCAATGAGTACAGACCCAGTCTACTCAATCTCTTCTCATAAGCCAACCCTCTCAACTCTGAAATCAACCCAGTGAACCTCCTCTGCACCCCCTCCAGTGCCAATACATCCTTTCTCAAGTAAGGAGACCAAAACTGCGCACAGTACTCCAGGTGTGGCCTCACCAGCACCCTGTACAGCTGCAGCACGACCTCCCTGCTTTTAAATTCAATCCCTTTAGCAATGAAGGATAAAATTCCATTTGCCTTCTTAATTACCTCTTTCGGGTGGCATCGTAGCTCAGTGGTTAGCACTGCTGCCTCACAGCACCAGGGTCCCAGGTTCAATTCCAGTCCTCGGGCAAGTATCTGTGTGGAGTTTGCACATTCTCCCCGTGTCTGCGTGGGTTTCCTCCCACAGTCCAAAGATGTGCAGGTTAGGTGAATTGGTCATGTTAAATGGCCCATTCAGTTAGGTGCATTAGTCAGGGGGGTGGGTCTGGATGGGTTACTCATTAGAGGGTCATTGTGGACTAGTTGGGCCAAAGGGCCTGTTTTCACACTGCAGGGAATCTAATCAAGGCAAAACTGCAGACTAACCTTCTGTGATTCATGCACAAGGACACCTAGTCCCTCTGCTTAACAGCGCGTTGCAATTGTTTACCATTCAAGTAATAATCCTCTTTATGGATGACTTCACATTTATTAACATTGTACCCCACCTGCCAGATCTTTTCCCACTCACTTAAACTAACTATGTCCATCTGAAAAGTTTCACAGTTCTCTGCACTTTGCTCTACCACTCATCTTAGTAGTCCCCAGCTCCAAATTATCTATGTAAATTGTGAATAATTGTGATCCCAACACTGATCCCAGAGTTTAACAGCAAGTATTTCACTTGAATGACACATCACCAGGACACACATGTGAGGCAGCAGTGCTTACCACTGAACTACCCCTATTCGTCCAGCCAAAATATATCACTTCACATTTTTCCCACATTATATTCCACCTGTCAAGCTTTAACCCAATCATTTAACCCGTCCCTGTCCCTCTGCAGATTCAATGACATCCTCACCGTTCACTTTCCACCTCCGGCTATGTCATCCTCAGACTTAGCTTTAGTGCGTTCACACTGAAATTTTGGAGAAGATTAAAATTGCTGGATCATGCTACAGCAAAATTTTGAGTTGTGGGATTCAACTATTAGATGGGATTATTGTGAAATGTGGCTGTTGAATGTGAGAGGTCAGGTTAGCACCGACTGTAGGTAGCCCACAGAAGGAGTTGTCGTACTGGAGAAAGCGCCAGCAGGTGGCAGTAGCTAACCAGTTTACAGAAAGGCAATGAAAAGGCAACTTGGATTTCAGGCAGTGAATGGCGAACTGTCTGGGACAGAGTTTAACAGCAAGTATGTTAATCAGGTGATTGACACTTTACCAGGACAGCGATTTAGGTGGTCTCCCAGTGTGTTGGCACACAAACGTAAGTTTGGGGTTGCACGGTGGCTCAGTGGTTAGCACTGCTGCCTCACAGCACTAGGGACCTGGGTTTGATTCCATCCTCGGGCAACTGTCTGTGTGGAGTTTGCACATTCTCCCTGTATTTGTGTGGGTATCCTCCAGGTGCTCCGGTTCCCTCCCCAAAGATGTGCAGGTTAGGTGGATTGGCCATGCTAATTTATCCACAGCATTCAGGGATGTGTAGTTTGGGTGCGTTAGTCAGGGGGAAATGTAGGAGAATGGGATTGGGTGAGTTACTGTTCAAAGAGTCAGTATGGACTTGTTGGGGCCGAAGGGCCTGTTTCCACACTGCCAGGATTCTAAAAATAAGGTACTGTGAGCAGTTTTGGTCCGCTTAGTTAAAAGATGTAGGAAAGTTGCTGTGAAACTTGCAAGGGTGCAGATAGTATTTGCAAGGATGTTGCCAGGGTTGGAGGGTTTGAGCTATACGGAGAGGCTGAATAGGTTGGGGCTGTTTTCCCTGGAGTGTCGGAGGCTGAGGGATGACCTTATAGAGGTTTATAAAATCATGAAAGGCATGGATAGGATAAATAGACAAGGTCCTTTCCCTGGGGTGGGGGAGTCCAGAACTAGAGGGGATAGCTTTAGTGTGAGAGGGGGAAACGATTTAAAAGGGACATAAGGGACAACGTTTTCATGCAGAGGGTGGTGCGTATATGGAAGGAGTTGCTAGAGAAAGTGATGGAGGCTAGTACAATTACAATATTTAAAAGTCATCTGGATGGGTTTATGAATAGGAAGCGTTTAAAGGGATATGGGCCATAGTGCTGGCAAATGGGACTAAATTAGGTTGGGATATCTGGTCGGCATGGACGAGTTGGACCAGAGAGTCTGTTTCCGTGCTGTACATCTCTATGACTGTATGAATCTATACAATTTCACTGGAGGTAGTCGAGAGAGGGTTCCCAAGGATGATCCCCAGTGTGGAGGGGTTATTTTATGAGCAAAGGCTAAACAAGTTGGGGACTGTACTCACTGGAGTTAAGAGGTGATCTCATTGAAATATACAAGATTCTTAATGGACCTGACAGGGTTAATGCTGAGAGGGCGTTTCCACTCATGGGAGAGACCAGAACCAGAGGGCAGAGCTTCAGAACAAAGAGGCATCAATATAACACCGAGTTGTGGAGGAATTATTTTCTCTCAGAATGTTGATTCTGTACTGCAATACAGTGAAAAGTGTTGTTTTCCACACTATACAGACAGATTGTACCATACAAAGTGCATCAAGGTAGCAGAACAGATTGCAGAATGCAGTGTTATAGCGACAGAGAAGGCACAGAGAGAGAGATTTAGATTTAGATTTAGATTACTTACAGTGTGGAAACAGGCCCTTCGGCCCATCAAGTCCACACTGCCCCGCCGAAGCGCAACCCACCCATACCCCTACATGTACCTCTTACCTAACATTACGGACAATTTAGCATGGCCAATTCACCTGACCTGCACATCTTTGGACTGTGGGAGGAAACCGGAGCACCCGGAGGAAACCCACGCAGACACGGGAAGAATGTGCAAACTCCACACAGTCAGTCGCCTGAGGCGGGAATTGAACCTGGGTCTCTGGCGCTGTGAGGCAGCAGTGCTAGAGAGAGAGAGAAGTCAGAATTGACATTTGAGAACTCTGTTCAAAAGTCTGATAACAGTGAGGAAGGAGCTGTTTTTGAATCCATTCATGCGTGTTTTCAAACATTTGCATCTTCTGCTCGATGGAAGAGGGTGGAAGAGAGTATAACCGGGGTGGGAGGGGTCTTTGATTATGTTGGTTGCTTTCCTGAGATAGCTGGAAGTATAGATGGAGCCAATAGGTGGAAGGCTGGCTTGCGTGATGGACTGGGCTGTGTTCACAACTGTGTATGGTTCCTTATGGCTTGGGCAGAGCAGTTGCCATACCAAGCTGTGATGCATCCAGATAGGATGCTTTCAGTGTTGCATCTCCAAAAAATGATAAGAGTTCTTGTGGACATGCTGAATTTCCTTAGCCTCCCAGGGAAGTTCAAGCATTGTTGTGCTTTATTGACGTCGACGTGGATGGACCAGGACAGATTGTTGGTGATCATTCCCGGAAACTTGAAGCTTTCGACCATCTCCACCTCAGCATCATTGATACAGACAGAGGGCAAGCCCTCCACTCTGCTTCCTAAAGTCAATGACCAGCTCCTTCATTTTGCTGACATTGATGGAGAGATTGTTGCCTTTACAACATACCGCTAAGCACTCAATCACTTTCCTGTATTCGGTCTTTTTGTTGTTTGAGATCTGATGTACAACAGGGATGTCATCAGCAGACTTGAGTCTTTGGAACTCCTTGCTACAGAGAGCTGTGGGGGCAGAGTCCTTACACCTCAGAGTGAAGGGATGACCCTTTAGAACTGAGATGAGGAAGAATTTCTTCAGCCAGAAGGTGGTGAATCCATGAAACTCATTACAACAGAGGGCTGTGGAGGCCATGTCATTGAGTGTATTTAAGACAAAGTATGGGCCAAAATACTGGAATTCACTCCTTAATGTCTTTGTAGGTCAATCCATAGCAGGTAGACTGCAGCAATTCAACAAGGCAGCTCAGTACCATGTTACTAAGGACAACTAGGAATGGGCAAAAATATCCTCACCAGCCAGCAATACCAAAATCCCACGAATGCATTAATTAAAAAGTTCTTGATTAATAAGGGGATCAAAGGTTATGGGGAGAAGGTAGGAGAATGAGTTTGAGAAACATACCAACCATGATGGAATGGTGGAGCAGATTCGATGGGCTGAATGACCTAATTCTGCTCCTAGGAGAAAGTGAGGTCTGCAGATGCTGGAGATCAGAGCTGAAAATGTGTTGCTGGAAAAGCGCAGCAGGTTAGGCAGCGTCCAAGGAACAGGAGAATCGACATTTCGTGCATAAGCCCTTCTTCAGGAATGAGGAAAGTTTGTCCAGCAGGCTAAGATAAAAGGTAGGGAGGAGGGACTTGGGGGAGGGGCGTCAGAAAGAGGTCAAGGTGAGGGTGAGAGGTCAGACTGGGGTGGGGGCGGAGAGGTCAGGAAGAAGATTCAGGTTAGGAAGGCGGTGCTGAGTTCGATGGATTTGACTGAGACAAGGTGGGGGGAGGGGAAATGAGGAAACTGGTGAAATCCGAGTTCATCTCTTGTGGTTGGAGGGTTCCTAGATGGAAGATGAGGCGCTCTTCCTCCAACCGTCGTGTTGTTGTGGTCTGGCGATGGAGGAGTCCAAAGATCGGCATATCCTTGGTGGAGTGGGAGGGGGAGTTGAAGTGTTGAGCCACAGGGTGGTTGGGTTGGTTGGTCCGGGTGTCCCAGAGGTGTTCTCTGAAACGCTCTGCAAGTAGGCGGCCTGTCTCCCCAATATAGAGGAGGCCACATCGGGTGCAGAGGATGCAATAGATGATGTGTGTGGAGGTGCAGGTGAATCTGTGGCGGATATGGAAGTTTCCTTTGGGGACTTGGAGGGAGGTGAGGGGGGAGGTGTGGGCGCAAGTCTTGCACCTCCTGCGGTTGCAGGGGAAGGTGCCGGGAGTGGAGGTTGGGTTGGTGGGGGGTGTGGATCTGACGAGGGAGTCACGGAGGGAGTGGTCTTTACGGAATGCTGATAGGGGAGGGGAGGGAAATATATCCTTGGTGGTGGGGTCTGTTTGGAGGTGGCGGAAATGACGGCGGATGATGCGCTGTACATGGAGATTGGTGGGGTGGTAGGTGAGGACCAGTGGGGTTCGTGTCCTGGTGGCGGTTGGAGGGGCGGGGCTCAAGGGTAGAGGAGCGGGAAGTGGAAGAGATGCGGTGGAGGGCATCGTCGGCCACGTCGGGGGGGAAATTGCGGTCCTTGAAGAAGGAGGCCATCTGGGTTGTACGTTTTTGGAACTGGTCCTCCTGGGAGCAGATGCGGCGGAGACGAAGGAATTGGGAGAATGGGATGGTGTTTTTACAGGGGGCAGGGTAGGAGGAGGTGTAGTCCAGGTAGCTGTGGGAGTCAGTCGGTTTGTAGTAGATGTCCGTGTTGATTTGGTCGCCTGAGATAGAAATAGAAAGGTCGAGGAAGGGGAGGGAGGAATCTGAGACTGTCCAGGTGAATTTGAGGTCGGGGTGGAAGGTGTTGGTGAAGTGGATGAACTGTTCAACCTCCTCGTGGGAGCACAAGGCGGCGCCGATACAGTCATTGATGTAGCGGAGGAAAAGGTGGGGGGTGGGGCCAGTGTAGTTGCGGAAGATGGACTGTTCCACATATCCTACGAAGAGGCAGGCATAGCTGGGGCCCATGCGGGTGCCCATGGCTACTCCTTTGGTTTGGAGGAAGTGGGAGGATTGGAAAGAGAAGTTGTTCAGGGTGAGGACCAGTTCAGTCAGTCGAAGGAGGGGTCAGTGGAAGGGTACTGGTTGGTACGGCGGGAAAGGAAGAAGTAGAGGGCTTTGAGTCCTTCGTGATGGGGGATGGAGGTGTACAGGGACTGGATGTCCATGGTGAAGATAAGCGTTGGGGACCGGGGAAGCGAAAATCATGGAGGAGGTGGAGGGCATGGGTGGTGTCCCGAACGTAGGTGGGGAGTTCTTGGACTAAGGGAGACAGGACGGTGTCGAGGTATGCGGAGATGAGTTCGGTGGTGCAGGAGCAGGCTGAGACAATGGGTCGGCCGGGGCAGTCAGGTTTGTGGATTTTGGGCAGGAGGTAGAAGCGGGTGGTGCGGGGTTGTGGGACTATGAGGTTGGAGGCGGTGGATGGGAGATCCCCCGAGGTGATGAGGTTATGGATGGTCTGGGAGATGATGATTTGGTGGTGGGGGGTGGGGTCATGGTCAAGGGGGCAGTAGGAGGAGGTATCTGCGAGCTGGCGTTTGACCTCAGCGGTGTAAAGGTCGGTGCGCCAAACTACTACCGCGCCTCCCTTGTCTGCTGGTTTGATAGTGAGGTTGGGGTTGCAACGGAGGGAGTGGAGGGCTGCGCCTTCCGAGGGTGAGAGGTTGGAGTGGGTGAGAGGGGTGGGGGAGTTCAGGTGGCGGTTAATATCGCGGCGGCAGTTGGCTATGAAGAGGTCGAGGGCAGGTAGGAGGCCAGCATGGGGTGTCCAGGTGGATGGGGTGTGTGGGAGGCGTGAGAAGGGGTCGTCAGAGGGTGGGCGAGAGTCTTGGTTGAAGAAGTAGGCGCGGAGGCGAAGGCAGCGGAAGAATTGTTCAAACTTTCCTCATTCCTGAAGAAGGGCTTATGCCCGAAACGTCGATTCTCCTGTTCCCTGGATGCTGCCTGACCTGCTGCGCTTTTCCAGCAACACCTTTTCAGCTCTAATTCTGCTCCTACACCATTGGGTCCCACGGTGATAGATTCTTGATCAGTCAGAGAATCAACAGTTGTGGGGAAAGGATAGGTAAGTGGATATAAGTGTTATTACAAGGGATAAACTCTCCTGCTTAATTTAAAACCAGCAACACAGAAAAGATTTATCCCGTGCAGTAATCTGAAAACTCCGAGTGGCTAAGAATTATTTCAAGTAAAAATTAACAACTTTATTTCTTAAAGTATAACAAAGAATAATTAACTAGCCACTATTTACAATTTCTTCCTGTAACCTATCTTTTACCTTCCCTTCTATGATACTAGTCACATAAAGCTCCCAGTTAAGATTTACAAAACCACACTTCTCATCTCAAAGCCAGGCAGCTTTCGTGCTTCTATTCGGATCTTCCTGCGTCTTCTTTTCTTCTTCTTAGGAATTTCTGCATCACAGGTTACTGATTGAAAAGATCCCTTTTTAAGAGAACTATTTTTCAGGCAATCTGTTACATGCTGGGCTTGGCAGTTCTCCTCTCAACTGTTCAGTTTTCCCTGGTCTTATACCCCCCAAAGCACTGGATTGTGATATTGGCTTTTAAGATTGTCAATATACTCAATTCAAACTGGATTGGAGTTTGACATTTTTCAGGGTATAATTTAAACTGATTGTCCGAATTCGAATGTATTCTTGTCTCCGGGCAACGAGCTAATCGAGTTGTTCGACCCACTGTTACATTGTTGCCTTATTAAGAACACTTGATGCTGTGTCTGGTAGTTCTACTGCATTTAACTCTCTTAAACGTATGCCCACATTTTCATAACATAAGAAATGTCAAATTGCCCATCTCTTGTTGTCCTTGAGAAGGTGGTGGTGAGCTGCCTTGTTGAATTGCTGCAGTCCACCTGCTGTGGGTTGGCCCACAATGACATTAAGAAGCGAATTCCAGAATTTTGACCCTAACTTTGCATCTGGAACACGGCATTTCACGTTTAACTTTAAAATAAGAAAATACTAGTATCTAGGCTACCTTCTTAAAATACTTTGATGGGGTCTGGTCTGATCCATAACAGATGACACTGGATGCTGCACAGACTATGGGTCTTGACAACAGGACAAAACAGCCCACCTGATTGGCACCACATCCACAAGCATCCAGTCCCTCCACCACCGACTCTCAGTAACAGCAGTGAGCGCTATCTACAAGATGCATGGTAGAAATTCACCTCAGTTCAAGCTAGGTGGACTGAATCGTCTTTTTCTGTGCAGCAGATCTGGAGTTACATTTAGACAAGATCTTCCCTCAAGGGAATTAGTGAACCAAAGCAGCTTTTGCAGCAATACCTTAATTAGACTAGATTTTAATTTCAGACTTATTAATCAAATTGAAACTTCACAATCTGCCATGCTGGGATTTGAATCCCTGATCCCCAGTATGTTAGTTTAGGATTTCTGGACTACCGGTATAGTGACATTGCCACTAAACCCTCACCACCTCCTTTAATGGATTGTTGATTTATTATTGTGTTGTTAGGTTGGAGCAGTTTCAATAATTCATTAAGATGGCTAACTAAGAGCAGATGAACCTTATTATGACCTATGTACTGTTATGTGAACACTCCCTTAATCCAGCTCTGCCCTCCTAGGCTCTCAGAACATATGAATGCATGTCACTTCTTGCCCTGACATCACAGACTATTAATGCTAGCTAACCCTTAATGAGACATGGTCGAACACACTCCAGTAATTTTTATTCATTCCTTCACTGACGCTCCCCTGCAGGTGAGGTTGAAGTTGAGTCCGTAGGTGGCTGTACAGTCCGATGCAGCTTCTGTGGACTCTGCTACACTTGGGGCAGAAGGTGGTCATGGGAAGAGGGTGGGTGGGTGTAACAACCGCCCCTTGCTCTGTTTCCGCCTGGCTTCCACTGTCCTCCAGTCAAAAATTGTTGTGATAGTTGGGAATAGCAACCTTACAGGAACACTAGGTAAAAACAATGACTGCAGATGCTGGAAACCAGAGTCTAGATTAGAGTGGTGCTGGAAAAACACAGCAGTTCAGGCAACATCCGAGGAGCAGTAAAATCGACGTTTCGGGCAAAAGCCCTTCATCAGGAATACAGGCAGAGAGCCTGAAGGGTGGAGAGATAAGCTAGAGGAGGGTGGGGGTGGGGAGAAAGTAGCATGGAGTACAGTAGGTAGTGGGGCGGGGTGGGGGGGGGGGGGGGAGAGGGTAGAGTGGATAGGTGGAAACACTGTCAATTCTGATTGCTTCTCCCCACATACCAACCCCAGTTGGAGATTGAACACCATTCATGATTGTCACTGAGTCAGTATCCCGAAATGCCTTAACAAAAACAAAAATTGCTGGGAAAACTCAGTCGGTCTGGCAGCATCTGTGGAGAGACAGCAGAGTTAATGTTTCAGCCCCAGCAATCCTTCTTCAGAACTCCTGAAATGCCCGATCTCCCACTTTTGTGAGATGCATGTTCTTCATCACCTGGACTGCAGGGGTAAAAAAAACAGATTCATTGCTACCTTCTTAAGGCATAGCTAATGACTGCTGGCTTTGTCAACAATGTCCACATCCAGACAGCAAACTTATTATAGAGACTGTGGCACTGTATTTAATATTTGTATCTGCCAGCAGTGCCGAGCATGCTCATCTCTGAGTCAGAAAGTTATGGGATCCAGTACCGTCTCAGAATTTTACGATCCATATCAATAGTCTGCAAGCTGGGACAGTGTGTAACATAACAGAATTCACAGAGAATACTAAAATAGATGGGAAAGCAGGCAGTGATGAGGAGATAAAGCGTTCATAGATGGAAATTGATAGGCTGGGAGATTGAGCCAGAATCTGGCAGATGGTGTTTGATGTGGATAAGTGAGAGGTTATCCATCTTGGCTGGATAAATAAAAGGGCCAATTATTATTTAAATGGAAAACAGATTCAAAATGCGGCAGTACAGAGGGATCTGGGAGTCCTTGTGCATGAATTGCAGAAAGTGGGTTTGCAGGTGCGGCATTGAATAAGAAAGGCAAATGGAATCCCAGCATTTATTGCAAAAGCACTGGATTGTAAAAGTAAAGAAGTGTTATTACAATTATATAAGGCGTTGGTGAGATCACACCTGGAATACTGTGTCCATTTCTGGTCTCCTTACCTGAGGAAGGATGTGGTGGCACTGGAGACGGTTCAGAGAAGATTCCCCAGGTTGATTCCAGGGATGAAAGGGTTGGCATCTCAGGAGCGGTTGAATAGCTGGGGCTTGTACTTACTGGAGTTCAGAAGAATGAAGTGGGGGGGGGGGTCTGACTGAGGGATATAAAATGCTAAAGGGGATTGATTGATAAGGTAGATGCTGAACAGATGTTTCCCCTTGTGGGAGAGTCTCGAACAAGAGGTCACAGATCTCGAGTGAGAGGAGGGAGCTTTGAAACTGAGATGGGGAGAAACTAGTTCCCTGGGAGCGTTGTGACTCTGTGGGACTCACTGCCCCAGAGTGCAGTGGAGGCAGAATCAATCAACAGATTCAAGACAGAAATAGATGTAAAAGTAGGATAAAGGGCTACGGGGAGCAGGGAGGAAGGTGGAGTTGAGACCAGGATGTGGAGTATATGGACTTCAGCAAGGCATTTGATAAGGTTCCCCATGGTAGGCTCATTCAGAAGGTCAGGAGGAATGGGATTCAGGGGAACATAGCTGTCTGGATACAGAATTGGCTGGCCTACAGAAGACAGCGAGTGGTAGTAGAAGGAAAATATTCTGCCTGGAAGTCACTGGTGAGTGGTGTTCCACAGGGCTCTGTCCTTGGGCCTCTACTGTTTGTAATTTTTATGAATGACTTGGATGAGGGGATTGAAGGATGGGTCAGCAAGTTTGCGATGACACAAAGTTTGGAGGTGTCATTGACAGTATAGAGGGCTGTTGTAGGCTGCAGCGGGACATTGACAGGATGCAGAGATGGGCTGAGAGGTGGCAGATGGAGTTCAACCTGGATAAATACGAGGTGATGCATTTTGGAAGGTCGAATTTGAAAGCTGAGTACAGGATGAAGGATAGGATTCTTGGCAGTGTGGAGGAACAGAGGGATCTTGGTGTGCAGGTACATAGATCCCTTAAAATGGCCACCCAGGTGGACAGGATTGTTAAGAAAGCACATGGTGTTTTGGCTTTCATTAACAGGGGGATTGAGTTTAAGAGTCATGAGATTTTGTTGCAGCTCTATAAAACTTTGGTTAGACCGCACTTGGAATACTGCATCCAGTTCTGATCGTCATATTATAGGAAAGATGTGGATGCTTTGGAGAGGGTTCAGAGGAGGTTTACCAGGATGCTGCCTGGACTGGAGGGCTTATCTTATGAAGAGCAGTTGACAGAGCTCGGACTTTTTTCATTGGAGAAGAGGAGGAGGAGAGGGGACCTAATTGAGGTATACAAGATAATGAGAAGCATAGATAGAGTCGGTAGCCAGAGATTATTTCCCAGGGCAGAAATGGCTAACACGAGGGGTCATAGTTTTAAGCTGGTTGGAGGAAAGTATAGAGGGGATGTCAGAGGCGGATTCTTTACACAGAGAGTTGTGAGAGCAAGGAATGCATTGCCAGCAGCAGTTGTGGAAGCAAGGTCAGTGGGGACATTTAAGAGACTGCTGGACATGCACATGGTCACAAAAATTTGAGGGTGCATACATGAGGATCAATGGTCGGCACAACATCGTGGGCTGAAGGGCCTGTTCTGTGCTGTACTGTTCTATGTTCTATATGTTCTAAGATCAGCCATGATCATGTTAAATGGTGGAGTGGGCTCAAAGGGCAGAATTGAGAGTGTGTTGCTGGAAATGCACAGCAGGCAACTGAAATATCAATTCTCCTGCTCCTCAGATACTGCCTGACGTGCTGTGCTTTTCCAGCAACACTCTCAACTTTGATCTTCAACATGTGCAAACCTCACTTTCTCAAAGGGCAGAATTGCCTACTCCTGCTCTTAATTCCTATTTCACATCGAGTGAAGTATTGCACAGTTGGGGATGGGGGAATGGGGGCTGCTGGCTTTTGGATAATTGAAACTCTGTCAGGTGATTTCAAAATACCCCAAGGCACAATTGGAAGATTGGAAGATGAACGGGGGACTTTCCCCTGGTGCTCTGGCCAATATCTCCACCAAGAGGCTGAGAGACTTGAACCTGTTCTCATTGGCAAGAAGGCTAAGAGGGGATTTGATAGAGACATACAAGATGATCAGAGGATTAGATAAGGTAGACAGTGAAAGTCTTTTTCCTAGAATGATGACTTCAGCATGTTATGAGGGGGCATAACTACAAATTGAGGGGTGATAGATTTAAGGCAGATGTCAAAGGCAGGTTCTTTACACAGAGAGTGGTAAGGGTGTGGAATGCCCTGCCTGCTAATGTAGTCAACTCAGCCACATTAGGGAGATTTAAACAATCCTTAGATAAGCACATGGATGATGATGGGATAGTGTAGGGGGACGAGCTGAGAATAGTTCACAGGTCGGCGCAACATGGAGGGTCGAAGGGCCTGTTCTGCGCTGTATTGTTCTGTGTTCTATGTTCCATGTTCTAAAACAGGTTGTTTAGTCACTCTTTATCATTTTGGGAGCTTGCTCTGCCCATGAATTTATGGCTTTGTTTCTCAGAATACACGCTACAAATAGAAAAGACCTTCAATGGCTGTGAAGAATTTTCAGATGTTTCACAAGGTGCTGGGTAAAGGCGAGGGTTTTTAAAAGATTTCTTTTGTTGTCCTCTCGTTCTTCCTTTTCTTGTCTGCCCCCATCACTGTGGGGCTGAAGCAGTTAAGGAAGATTTCTCTGTCTCTCTCTGTCTCTCTCGCTCTCTCTTTCTCTCACTGTGTAATCCAATTTATGTAGGACATTGAAGAGAGCAGTGTGGAGAATGAGGTCATTCTGTACAGGCCACAGCAGGAAAGTGTGCAGTCTGTCATGTAGGCACTTGGTGCTGTTTCCCTCAGAATAGGCTGGGAGACGGACCCAGTCTGCAAACCTCCCCCCAGCCTCAGCAAACCTCCCACCTTGCTGCCACACACTAAGAACATACCAAAACCACACTCACTGGTTCAAGGGCAGTTCCCTGGTCTTGGAGACTCTAAGCAACCACTTATTTAGCCCACTTAACATAGCAAGCCCAAGGAAAACCTATAATTGATTCTTTTACTCGTAGAAAGGCATTTTCCAATGTAAATAGCATCTTTTATTGATTGTTCCTCAAGCTTTCACTCTGGTCGTTCAGGGTAGGGATGGTAGATTTCCTCATCCCGGTGGTTTTCATTGCCACCGGTTCCATGGCCACTATTAGTTTTTCCATTCCAGATTTTACTTGTGTTTTATAAATTGAGTTTAGATTCCAGCAGCTGCCATGGTTGGATATGAACCTGAATAAAGGGCAGCGCGGTGGCTCAGTGGTTGGCACTGCTGCCTCACAGTGCCAGGGATCTGGGATCGATTCCAGATGACAGGATTTTGCACGTTCTCCCTGTGTCTGCGTGGGTTTCCTCCCAAAGTCCAAAGATGTGCAGGTTAGCTGGCTTGGCTGTGCTACATTTCCCACAGCGTGCAGGGATGTGTAGATTAAGTGGATTAACCATGGGGATATGCAGGAATAGGATAGGCAGATGGGCCTGGCTAGGATACTCTGCAGAAGGTTAGTGTGGGCTGAATGGCCTGCTTCCACTCTGTGAGGGATTCTAGATGGTGGGGTGGGGTGGTGGGGGTGGGGAGAGGAGGGGAGATGGGAATACTGGTAATGAAGGTGCTGGTTGTACAAGACCTCTACTTTGAAGCCTCCTTCCACTTCACCAGAAGAGCGCTCCAAAAGCTTGTGATTTCCAATAAACCTGTTGGACTATAACCTGGTGTTGTGTGACTTCTGACTTTGTCCACCCCAGTCCAAAACCAGCACCTTAAGTATAGATGTCATGCCGAGGCAGTTTGTGTCATTTCCCAGCTTCATTGGTTCTGCTCCTGAATCGTTAGCCTTGGCCATTGGATTACTGGTGATGAGACATTAGCCCATGTATTCCAGCTGCAAGCTAGTTGAGGGCCAGCTATTGACTGAACAGTTGATGTCCAACACCAGCAGCAAGGCTGCAATTCTTGCACTGGATGCGATTATCATAGAAATCCTACCTTCTTCAATCTCGACACTTGTCTAAGATACGGTGTCCCTCAGTTTAAATTTACCATGATTCAGTTCTCCAATTTAAGAATTGTTAGAGCAGTGTAGACTGGAGTTGTGGATCCATTGGATTGAAAATTCCAGTCTGAAGTTCTCCAAGGTCTGGGATCCTCTGAGGTGATCAGAGCCTTGGTGATCCCTAAGGGGAGAAAGTGAGGACTGCAGATGCTGGAGATCAGAGCTGAAAATGTGTTGCTGGAAAAGCGCAGCAGGTCAGGCAGCATCCAAGGAACAGGAGAATCGACGTTTCAGGCATAAGCCCTTCTTCAGGATCCCTAAGGGTCCAACTCTCTTCAGCTTAATAACTATGGAGGAAAGGTTGGAAGATTACAGAGCTGATCTAATTCCTCAGTAAATATGAAACTGACACTCCCCCTCTGCCACTGAATTAAATAGACCCCCTTCTTGCCCCTGACAGTCCCTGACCCAACACCCATTGCACATCCTTCCATCCCAGCCTAGCGCTGATATCACCCTTGCTGCTCCCAGCACAAAACACACAGCGTGGGAGTGATGAGCAGAGGTTTTGTGAGGCTCCTGGGCTACACAGAGTGAAGTGCTGCCTGGGTGTCTTTTACAAATGGCATCAAATTGTAGGTACAAGAGTCAGAACGTCCAGCTCATAAACTGTGGTATTCCACACAGGCATGTGCAGAGACCACAATCAGATGGTCATTTGATAATACAGCTCTTGAATAACCCTGGAAGAAAGGGCACGTTTTCTATCGCACTCATCAGGATTAGTCACAAGAATACCAATTCAAGGGGACAGAAATGCATGACAGGAGAGTGCTGATTGGTTGCCAAGTGGGCTCTGATTGGTGGAGATAGTGGCATGGTAAATTGCAAATTGTCTTACTGAGTGCCAACCGAAAATTTTCAACAAAGTGCGTCTTTTCTTCAACTATACTCAAGAACATAGTCATGTGAGTAAAACCTACCTGCCACCATAGTGAGGCCTCTGCTACCTTCTGGCCATGACACTTCACCTCAGAAGAGAAAATCCAGCCTGGCGTTTCCAAACCCTATCAGGATTTCTGTTTCATTAATATGATTGTATCCCTCCTCGGATGAAGGGTGTACAGTATACAGTACAGATGGTGGCACAGTGGCACTGTAACTAGGCTAGTAATGCAGAATCCCAAGTTAATGTTCTGGGGACAATGGTTCAAATCTCATCAAGGCACAAGTTAGAACTTGACAGAAGAAGTCTGCAATATAAAGCCAGCCACTATTAATCGCTGTAAAAACCCACCTGGTTCACTAATGTTCTTCAGGGAAAGAAATCTGCTGTTCTTACCCAGCCAGGCCTACATGAGACTTCAGATTTCTTAATTACCCTTAGGGATGGTCAGTAAATGCTGGCTGAGTCAGTGATGCCCATATCCCATGAGCAAATAAAGAAAAAAAGTAGAGATTTTGTGACAAAAACAGAAAATTTCTGAAGAAACTCAGCAGCACTAAGGGAGAGAAGGCAGAGTTAAGTTCTTCAGAACTAACAGATTTGCTGAGTTTCTCCAACAATTTCTGTCTTTGTTTCAAATTTCCAACTTCCACAGTTCCTTGCCTTATTTTCGAGGATTTGCGATGTGTTCCATATCCATCTGGCTGAGAACTGTGGCTCAGAACCATGATGTATCTAATTCTACACACTACACCTCAATAAGAACAACGTGACTCGGAGGGAGTATAACACTAATTCGCCAGAACAGTATTGGGACTTAAAGTGTTAAATTCTGAGATTGATACATAGAATGAACCAGGGGCCCATGTTCCCCTAAGTATAAGGGAGTGTAGGGTATTTGGATCAAGGTATTTATAAATTTAAAAGTTTCGGACAGAGAGAAAGACACATACTATCTCCTCTGGATCAAAGAATGTAGTGCAGTGTAAAAGGATTAATGCTAAATCTGTAAATTGTCATTCTACATCATCAATGATGTAAGCGATCACATGACTGCAGACTTGGCTCAAGGTAATTTTAATGTTTGTCCTCTTGCCTTACCCTGTAAATACTTAAAAGAATGCTTAATATTCAGTCAAATTATCAAGCGCCGATAGCGTCAATTGATTCTGATCAACAACGCAAAAACACTGAGAAATAGCAACAATAAAAGACCATTGGGCCCCTTGAGCCAGCTTCATGGCTGATTCAACATTCCTCATGTCTGCTTTCCTGCCCATTCCCCATCACTCATTACTCACCAACTGATCAAGAATCTATCTATCTCAGCCGAAAATATACAGAGGGACTCTGCCCGATGAGATTGCAGAGAATGACACTGTACGGCAAAGAAGTTATGGGAATCCTTTTTAAACACTATGGGCAGTAGGGAGCCTTCCCCGGGGGGACTAAATAGTCATAGAGTCATAGAGATGTACAGCTTGGAAACAAACCCTTCAGTCCAACTTGTCCATGCTGACCAGATATCCTACTCTAATCTAGTTCCATTTACCAGCACTTGCCCCATTTCCTTCTAAGTCCTTCCTATTCATATACCCATCCAGATGCCTTTTAAATGCAGTAATTGTACCAGCTTCCACCACTTCCTTTGGAAGCTCATTCCATACATGCAACACACTCTGTGAAAACATTGCCCCTTAGATCCCTTTTATAACTTTCCCCTCACATCCTAAACCTATGCTCGCTGGTTCTGGACTCCCCCACCCCAGGGTAAATACGTTGGTTACTTATCCTTTCCATGCCCCTCATGGTTTTATAAACCTGTATAAGGTCACCCCTCAACCTCCGACGTTCCAGGGAAAACAGCCCCAGCCTGTTCAGCCTCTCCCTATATCTTCAATCTTCCAACCTGGCAACATCATTGTAAATCTTTTCTGAACCCTTTCAAGTTTCACAACATCTTTCTGATAGGAAGGAGACCAGAATTGCATGTAATATTCCAACTGTGGCTTAACCGATGTCCTGTACAGCTGCAACATCACCTCCCAACTCTAATACTCAATGCTCTGACCAATAAAGGAAAGCATACCAAATGCCTTCTTCACTATCCTATCTACCTGCGACTCTACTTTCAAGGAGCTATGAACCTGCACTCCAAGGTCTCTTTGTTCAGCAACACTCCCTAGGACCTTACCATTAAGTGTATAAGTCCTGCTAAAATTTGCTTTCCCAAAATGCAGCACCTCACATTCATCTAAATTAAACCACTCCTCAGCCCATTGGCCCATCTGATCAAGATCCTGTTGTACTGTGAGGTAACCTTCTTCACTGTCCACTACACCACAAATTTTAGTGTCATCTGCAAACTTACTAACTATACCTCCTGTGTTCACATCCAAATCATTCATATTAATGACAAAAAGCAGTGGATCCAGCACTGATCCATGTGGCACACCACTGGTCACAGGCCTCCACTCTGAAATGCAAGGCTCCACCATCACCCTCTTCTTCTACCTTTGAGCCAGTTCTGTATCCAAATTGCTGCTTCTTCCTGTATTACATGAGATCTAATCCTGCTCACCAGTCTCCCATAAGGAACCTTGTCAAATGCCTTACTGAAGTCCATAGAGATCACATCTACAGCTCTGCCCTCATCAATCCTCTTTGATACTTCTTCAAAAAACTCAATCAAGATTGTGAGACATGATTTTCCATGCACAAAGCACTGCTTACTATTCCTAATCAGTCCTTGCCTTTCCAAATATGTGTAAATCCTATCCCTCAGGATTCCTTCCAATAACTTTCACAACACTGATGTCAGGCTCACCGGTATATAGTTCCCTGACTTTTCCTTACCACCTTTCCTAAATAGTGGGACCATGTTAGTCAACCTCCAATCATCCAGCATAAAAGAGACATTTCCAATCCTAATTCAATATATTTTACATCCTTGTTTTAGGACACAGGAAGAAAAACAGAACTGAAGTGAAGATTGAATCAATTTGCGGAGCAGAATGACCTATCAGTGTTCCTATGTTGTTCCTTTGATTGGCTCAGACACAGTTCTCTGGAAATGTCTCCATTAAATTTGTTAAAATTGTTGTGCTGATGTTGTGGACTGGAACACAGTGTTCTTCATTATGAAGCCCCATCCTTTTAACAAGCTCCCTCTACTTAAAAAGAAAAGATATCACCTCAGGCATTCGATGTTGATACTTATATGTATCCTGGCAATATTTATTCCTCAACTTACACCTTAAGAGACATTACTGTTGTGGGACCATGCCTATCACTTCACAGTAGTGGTTCCAGCATAAAAATCCTTCTTTGGCTCGTAAACACCTTGAGACATCCACAACTCATGGTAAGCATCAGTATTAATTGCAAGTCTTTTCCTTTTCTGTACAGCTTGAGTGCCTCATAATTCTCAGTCCCAGCCTCAACCTCAGAAGAACAGACAATGAGACAATCTTCTATATCGACCATGCTGATAAAGCGGGTGAAAGTGCCAAATTAGCCCTGGAGACTGTGGAGTTAATTCATCTCTGGACTGCCTGCTGTCAGGGACTGTTCTGAGACTGGGTCATTCTGTTTTTAATAGCTCTCGCTCCTCACAGGCAATGAGTACATGTTTAGAACGTGCAGATCACAGTGTGAGATCACCTCGCACATAGGTCATTGCTGAAATTGTCCAATCATCCCTGACGCATCACGAGCCAAGGAGATTAACTTAGCTGCAGGAGTTTGTAAGCTGTTCCAATGAGACAAGATCATTGTGGGGAATTGAGGACATTGTTATCTGATAAAGAGTAGACAGGGAGCAACTATTCCCCACTGGTCTGGTTAGCACCGGGGTGGGGTGTGAGAATGGGAGAATGATCCTGCTAGAGATGATATTTCTCTTTTAACTCAGTGTTTCTCTGATCTGCTATTCACTTCCTGAAAGGGTGATGGCAAAATAGAATTGGAAGTATATTTGAAAAAGTATAATAAAATGCAGGTTATGGGAGAAGGAACAGATGAGTGGCTGAAAGGCAAATCAGGGAAGGACTTATACACTTAATGGTAATGTTCTGGGGAGTATTGCTGAATAAAGAGACCTTGGAGTACAGGTTCATAGTTCCTTGAAAGTGGAGTCGCATGTAGACAGGGTAGTGAAGGAGGTGTTTGATATGCTTGCCTTTATTGGTCACTGCATTAAGTATAGGAGTTGGGCAGTCATGTTGCGATTGTGCAGAACATCGGTTAGGCCATTATCAAATACTGTGTGCAATTCTGGTGTCCCTGCTATAGGATGGATGTTGTGAAATTTGAAAGGGTTCAGAAAAAATGTTGCAGGGTTAAGGAAGAGGCTGAACAGGCTGGGGCTGTTTACCCCGAAGTGTTGGAGGCTGAGGAGTGGCCTCATAGAGGTTTACAAAATCATGAGTGGCATGGATAGGATAAATAGACAAGGTCTTGTGCCCCTGGGATGGGGGAATTCAAAACTGAAGGGTGTGGGTTTAAAGTAAGAGGGGGAAAATTTAAAAGGGACCTAAGGGCAACTTTTTCACAGAGGATAGTGTGCATATGGAATGAGCTGCCAGAGGAAGTGATGGAGGCTGGTCCAATTAAAACATTTGAAAGGCATCTGGATGGGTATACAAATAGGAAGGGTTTAGAGGGATATGGGCCAAGTGCTGGCAAATAGGACTAGATTAATTTAGAATATCTGGTTGGGATGGATGAGTTGGACCGAGGGGTCTGTTTCAATGCTGTATACCTCTATGATTCTATTTGTCTATGAGTGGAACAATTACGAATAGTTTAAGGATTTTTGGAGGAGCATGTACAGCTCTGATGGGCCAAATGGCTTCCTTCTGCCCTGTGTTATAGTACGGTTTGAAATCTTTAACAGATGAAGAGTAAAGTCCCAAAATCCTGTGATGATGGAATAATGGAATATCACGGCACATGAAGATGTCAATTGGCCCATGTCCTCAGGATAACCTCTGAAAGAATTGTCATATGTCATCTCAGTTCCCAGACTCTTGTTAATATTATCTTTATCCAAATATTTATTCCCTTCAAAAACTATTATAGATTTGTTTTCCGGCATAGTTTCTGGTCAGGCTTCCTTATCCAAACAATCTTTTGCATAAAATGTTTTCTCCAGACCTTCGATCACTGAGTGATGATCTTGATCCATTTACAATATTAAGACTGAAACCAAAGTTTTAATGTTCAAGGTGGTTACCATTTATTATTTGCCTGAATATATTCCTTCATATTTTTGTGAAAGGGCAACATACCAATTTTAACCTTTCTCTAATGAAACCTCTAAAAGGGTAGTTAGAGAATATTCACTTTCTCTAATGGAAGAGTTCAAAACAGGAGGCATTCCCATAATTTAAGAGCTCAGCGATTCATATGTTATGGATATGTAGAATTCTTTTCCCCCAGAGGGTTGTTGAGTCTAGGAGTCAATTAATGATTTTGAAACACTCATTTTTTTTTAAATTCACTCACTGGATGTGGGCATCATTGGCTGGGTCAACATTTTCTTTTAACTTTCCAATTTTGAGCTTTATTTGTTATCGAGATACACTGATAGTTTCTGCAATGCTGGAGCGAGCCATTGAGACATGTGGGGGCCTCGGAGCGGTCTCCTCACAGAATCAATTCCTGAATCTGCCATACTCCACCTTCGGGTTCCCCATGCGAACTGTATTAGTTGTCTTTCTCCTTTTGACATTACTACTCCAGGTACACCACCTCAGCAGTTTAGATACGTTTGCCGCCGGTGAAATGCTTTAGCCCCACATCGCTGGCAAAGTGTGTGGGTCTTATTCCAACACCACCAAAAAGACAATGTTCCCTTCGTTAATTCCACCTCATGTGCAAGTTGGTGTTGAACTGCCTTCTTGAACCTCAGCAGTCCACTTGTTGTCGGTACACCTACTATTCATTAGGGTGGGACTTCCAGGATTTTAACCCAAAAGTAATTGGTTTTCTTTAAGTAAAAGCATTCAAAGCGAAGTTACATATCAAAACTGAACCATGTAGAACTGTTACAGCACAGAAGACTATTTGGCCTATTGTGCCTGCACCCAGCTCATTAAATGAGCATCATCACCAAGTGTCAATCTCCTGCTTTTCCTGATACCCTTGCACCCTATTGTCATCCAATAAGCATCCAGTGTCTTCTTGAATGTTTCAATTGAACCTGCCTCCAACACGATGCCCCAAGCAGTGATTCCATACCCTCACTACTCATTGTGTGAAAATATTTAACCTCGCGTTCATCCTTGCTTCCTTTGCAGATCACTTTGACTCTATGCTCTCTTGTCCTTGTTCCTTTTACAAGGGAGAACAATTTCTTCCTATCTGCTCTATCCAGCCCACTGATGAGTTTGAGAACGTCTATTTGATCTCCTCTCAGTCTACAAAGAGAACAGTCCCAGCTTCTTCAATCTATCTTTTGGATGACTATGTGCACATCTGGTCTCCCAGCTATAGGAAGAACATTGTGAAACTTGAAAGAGTTCAGGAAAGATTATCAAAGATGTTGCCAGGGTTGGAAGGTTTCAGCTTTAGAGAGAGGCTGAATAGGCTGGTGCTATTTTCCCTGGAGTGTCAGAGGCTGAGTGGTGACCTTATAGAGATTTATTAAGTCATGGGGGGGCATGGATAAGGTAAATATACAATATCTTTGCCCTGGGTTAGGTGAGTCCAGAACTAGAGGGCATAAGTTTAGGTGAGAGAGGGAAAGATTTAAAAGGGACTTCATGGGCAACTTTTTCACACAGAGGGTGGTGCGTGTATGGAATGAGCTACCAGAGGAAGTGGTGGAGGCTGGTATAATTGCAACATTTAAAAGGCATTTGGATGGGTATATAAATAGGAAGGGTTTGGAGGGATATGGGCCGAGTGCTGGGAGGTGGGACTAGATTGGGTTGGCATGGATGAGTGGGACTGAAGGGTCTGTTTCCGTGCTGTACATCTTGATGACTCTATGACTGTATCCTTATAACCTATTTACATAAATAACATTCCTCATCCTTGGAATAATTCTTGTAAACTGCTTCTACACTCTTTCTAATTCTTTCACATACTTCCTATAATCTGGTGTCCTATAAACTCTTCGGAATATTCCAGCTGATTGCAGGAACAGGCTCGATGGGTGAATGAATTGTTCCTCGCTGCCAGTATTCCTTGATATGGTCTAATAATAGTGTCATTATCCGACATCCCTGGGATCAACTTGATTAATCTCTTCCATATACTCTGCAAGGTCTCCATACTCAACACCGTTCAACAACTGAGGTCTTAGCAATGACTTGCTTTTACATTCTGTAAACTCTATTTCTAAATCCTGAGGTCTGACTTACATTTCAGTCAGTCTTTCATGCAGGGTCTGAACATGGATGGTAAGTCTGGCATTTGCTACCTATCCATAATTGTCCCACAGAAGGTGATGTGCTCTTGATTCACTCCAGTCCTTACAGTTTGGGACCACCCATCATGTTGTTAGGGAGCAAGTTCCAGGATCTTGACCCAACAACAGTGAAAGAAGGACAATATATTTTCAAGTCTGAATGGTGAGTGACTTGGAGGGGAACTTGCAAAGGGTGGTACTCCCATGTATCAGCTGCTCTTGTCCTTCCAGATGGTAGGGCCCCATTTCACCTCTTATTCACGCTTTCTTTAATGACTGATGTCTATTGATAGTGTCTGTTTGTTTTATTCCTGAGTTTCACTGAGCTCTGGGAAGCAAATTGTAATCAGATTCACAACTGAATTGTGGATTTAAATATGTAATCTCTCCATGGTTGAACTTCCTCACACCGTGCAAGTTGTCATTCTAAAATAGTCAACAGGATTGTATTCATTGGCTCAAAGGTCATATTGCAAAGTTTAAAGTGTTTAACCCTGACCCCCTCCATTCCAATTTTTGGCCATCTTTGGTTGTTCTTTTTTCATGAATACTAGTGAAAAGATGAGGGGCTGAATTCTACATTTTCTTTTAGGCTGTGTCAAAGTTGCATCAAAGATTTTGGAGTGTCCTCCCCCCTAAATCTAGTGAGTTTTCTTGCCCTATCTTAAGAAACTCGCTGCATTAGTTACCTACTCCACCACTACAGCGACCCTCATCTCTGATTTCTGACCAAACACCATTTGTGCAATAACTCAGCAGATATCTGCCCAAAATTCTGCATTAGTTCTGTCTGCACCTTCTCTAGTATACCTGCCTCATCATCTGAGGACCTGGGTTTGAATCCCCTGACAGGTGGTAGAATTGTGAATTGAAATTTTAATAAAAATATGAAATTTGAAAATTTAACATTGATCATGAAGCCATTGTTGAGAAAATATATCCAATTCACATCCTTTAGGGAAGGAAATCTGCCATCCCTTACCTGGTCTGGCCTACATGTGACTCCAGACTCACAGTGATGTGGTTGATTCTTAACTGACCTCTGAAATGGCTTAAGCAAGTTAATCAGGTGCATTTCTCAGAGGCATGAAACTGGAGGGACCATAGAGTCGTTGAGTCATCAAAATATAAGGTATGGAAACAGACCATTCAGTCTAACTCATCTATGCCGACCAGATATGCTAAATTAATCTAGTCCCATTTGTCAGCATTTAGTTAATATCTCTCTAAACCCTTCCTCTTCATGTACCCATCTAGATGCCTTTTAAAGTTGTAATTGTACCAGCCTCTACCACTTCCTCTGGCAACTCATTCCATACACACACCACCTCTGGGTGAAAATGTTGTCCCTTAAGTGCATTTTAAATCTTTCGCCACCCACCTTAAACCTATGCCTCTAATTCTATACTCCCCTACCTTGGGAAAAAGTCCTTGTCTATTCACCTCATCCATTCCCCTTATGATTTTATAAACCTCTATAAGGTCACCCCTCAGCCTCAGACAGTCCAGGGAAAACAGCCCCAGCCTATTCAGCCTCTCGCTATAGCTCAAACTCTCTGACCAGAAACATTCTTGTCAATATTTTCTGAACCCTTTCAAGTTTCGCAATATCCTTCCTATAGGAGGGAAACCAGAATTGCACACAGTATTCCAAAAGTGGCCTAACCAATGCCCTGTACAGCTGCAACATGACGTCCCAACCCCCTATACTCAATGCACTGACCAATAAAGAGCACTGACTATTGTTTTAAAATCAGTCATTGCCCATTTAAAACACAAATGTTGTGAAATTTATTTTCTCAGAGGCTTGGCTGTCTTTGGAACTCTCTTCCTAAAAAGCCGATTATTGTGAATAGAGTCCTTGAATGGTTTTCAGGCAGATAGATTCTTGTTCAATGAGGTGAGGCTGAAGGATTTAAGGGGTAGATGGAATGGGGATTTAAATAGGGGACAAGCTCCAGTGGCTGAATGGCTTAGTCCTGGTTTTCATTTGTCTGTTTATTTATACCAGCTAGCATTGATGTTTGGTCTGACACAGCCAGAAACCCTAACCACCTTACCATACATCAAAGAAGTTTCAGAAATGACAGCCAGACTACTAAGACCTCTCGGAATCCTAGTAGCACACAAACCCACCAACACTCTCAAACAAAAACTAACAAACTTAAAAGACCCAGTACAACCCATGGACAAAACCAATGTCATCTACAAAATTCCATGCAAGGACTGCTCAAACACTACATAGGACAAACAGGAAGAAAGTTAGCCACCAGGATACATGAACACCACCTAGCCACAAAACGACATGACCCTCTCTCCCTCGTAGCCCTACACACGGATGAAAAAAACCACCATTTCGACTGGGACAACACATCTATCCTGGGACAGGCTAAACAAAGACATGCCAGAGAATTCTTAGAAGCCTGGCACTCCAACCACAACACCATAAACAAACGCATAGATCTAGATGCCATCTATCAACCCCTCAGAAAACAAACAGGAAATGACATCACCACAAACCCCAGGAACCCCATCCAGGAGAAAGATATAAATAGAAAGCAGGAGACAACAGCTTCGCTTCACTTGGAGGTCGCCACTGATGATGTTACCTAGCCAGGTAATGAAACGTCTGGATATCAAACCTACAGCTCAGCGAGCAAACCTACACCCTAAACCTCAACCTGAGCTACAAACCTTCACAAACCTGGAGATGGTGGAATTGGAGTTCAATAAAAATCTGGAATTAAGAGTCTAAAGATAACAATGAATCCATTGTTGATTGTTGGAAAACCCATCTGGTTCACTGATGTCTGTTAGGGAATAAGCTACCATTCTTACTTGGTCTGGTCTACATGTGACTCCAGACTCACAGGTAATGTGGTTGACCCTCAACTGCCCTCTGGGCAGTTAGGGATGGACAATAAATGCTGGACTAGCCCACATTCCATGAATGAATAAAATAAAACTCAGGTGGAATTACAGAACTGTTATGATGCAGTTGGAGGCCATTCAATCCATCGTACCTGCACTGGTTCTGCACCTACTGCACACGCAAACCATCCAGATAATTATCCAATGCTGTCTTGAACGACTCAATTGAATCTGCCTGCATTAAAGTTCCAGGTAATGCATTCTTTTCATAGCCATGCGAGAAAGCTTTTTCTCACATCACATTTCCTTAATTCCCAGGAAGCCCCCATCACCATCCCTGGATATATTGGTATGCTGTAACATCAATGGGAAGGATTTGCCCTATGAGTCTGCAATGTTGACTCCAGATGACCCCATGAAGTCTTGTGGCTTCAAGTCTGTCCTGGGAAAGAAAAGGTCCTGCTGATTACAATGCATCTCACTCTGCTTCCTCAGAACCTCTCCGTGTTGAAGAAACACTGAGTGTGGCAAGAGAGTATTCTGGGTGGATTTCAACATCTGTCACTGAGAGTGACTCAGCAGCATCACCATCATAACTTTTGGTCAAATCTCAAAGGACATCCTGGGTGGCATGGTGGCTCTGTGATTAGCACAGCTGCCTCACAGCACCAGGGACCTGGGTTTGATTCCACCTTTGGGCAACTGTGTGTGTGGAGTTTGCACATTCTCCCCTTGTCTGCGTGGGTTTCCTCCTGGAGCTGTGATTTCCTCCCACAGTCCAAAGATGCGCAGGTTAGATAGATTAGACATTAGCAGGGTTACAGGGGTAGGATGGGTCTGGGTGGCTTTTTGGAAGGAGTGGTTTGGACTCAATGGGCTGAATGAGCTGCTTCCACATTGTTGGGATTCTACTGATTGGGTCTGAAACCAACAAGAATTAAAACCATGCCTGCCGGTCTCCTCAATAATCTGCCCTTGACAGTACTGGTAGTACTGACCACCACACTATCTTCACAGAGATGAAGTTTTGTCTTTGCATTGTGTTGTGGGTGCTACCACTGTGCAGATTTCAAACAGATCCAGCAACATGCACGATACTAGAATTAAAATGTGTAAAACACTTGGACACAGTACTGAGCTGTACTTTGAGTTTTACAAATGCTAATTAATCTAACTGAGGTTTTTAAAAAGATAAACTGATTTCATAAGGTAGACACAGAGATTGCTTTGTCGAGTGGCTTAATCAGAACAAAGAGGAACTATCTTGAAATTACGACTCAGAGTGAAGTACGTTAGAACAGAACATAGAACATTACAGCGCAGTACAAGCCCTTTGGCCCTCAATGTTGCGTCGCCCTGTCATACTAATCTGAAGCCCACCCACCTACACTATTCCATGTACGTCCATATGCCTGTCCAATGACGACTTAAATGCACTTAAACTTGGCAAATCTACTACCATTGCAGGCAAAGAATTCCATCCCTTACTACTCTCTGAGATACCTCTGACATCTGTCTTATACCTATCTCCCCTCACCTTAAAAGTGTGTTCCCTTGTGTTTGCCATCCCCATACTTGGAAAAAGGCTCTCCCTGTCCACAATATCTAACCCTCTGATTATCTTGTATATCTCTATTAAGTCATCTCTCAACGTTCTTCTCCCTAACGAGAACAGCCTCAGCCTTTCCTCATAAGACATTCCTTCCATACCAGGCAATCTCCTCTGCACCCTTTCCAAAGCTTCCACATCCTTCTTATAATGCGGTGACCAGAACTGTACACAATACTCCAAGTGTGGCCGTACCAGAGCTTTGTACAGCTGCAGCATAACCTCCTGGTTCCGGAACTCAATCCCTCTATTAATAAAGGCCAAAACACTGTATGCCTTCTTAACAACCCTGTCAATCTGGGTGGCAACTTTCAGGGATCTGTGTACTGGACCCCAAAACATTAACCCTGCTTTCTCTCCACAGATGCTGTCAGGCGTACTGAGTTTTACCAACAATTTCCAAGTTATTTCACACATTCCTTTACGTCTTGGAAGAAAATGTTCCACTTTCCATCCAGCTTTGTTCTCAATGACTGAAATTTTCCCTGACGTGGAGGCTTCGGTTTTGCAACAAAAACAGGTGTTGATTCTGTTTTGTATCAGCAACTAATTATAATGCTCAGTGGATACTCACATAACATTGATAATGAAGTCTTAATTATTGCCAAATAGAGACATTTAGTCACAGCTTTATTTCTTAGACTCAGCAGGATTTTTTTCAAGAATATCTATTTAAGGGGCTGCAATGACTGGAATGTGGGCCACATGGTTCTCATTGACTATGTCTGATTGGGATTGTTAACCTGGCCAATCAGGGAGCCCTAGCTGACAGATATAAACAAGAAGAAATTGAGGACTGCAGATGCTGGAGATCAGAGTCAAAAAGTATGGTGCTGGAAAAGCACAGCCGGTCAGGCAGCATCCGAGGAGCAGGAGAGTCAACGTTTTGAGCATAAGATCTTCATCAGGAATGTCAGATGTAAACGAGATTCAGAGAGTGTCCTCAGTCTAGGGACAGGCTTTGAGCTGGCTGGTCAGAGTCCACATACTGTTCATGGGTAAATAAGGGGTGGCTTGGTGAAGGGATCCCAGCTTCTCTTGTGATTACTTCAGGGGAATACCGAAAATATGCACTTTATAAGAAGCGAGAACTAGCTAGCAAGGGGACCCTGAGTTTGGAGAAGTGCTGACTGTGAGAATGTACTAGTTAATCATGATTGACAGTCAACCTCCAGAATCATGAGGCATTTCAAGAGACCTAAGGGACAATTTTTTCATGCAGAGGGTGGTACGTGTATGGAATGAGCTGCCAGAGGAAGTGGTGGAGGCTGGTACAATGACAACATTTAAAAGGCATCTGGATGGGTATATGAATAAGAAGGGTTTGGAGGGATATGGGCCGGGTGCTGGCAGGTGGGACTAATTGGGTTGGGATATCTGGTCAGCACGGACAGGTTGAACTGAAGGGTCTATTTCCATGCTGTACATCTCTATGACACATTTTTAAGCTGAGAGGAGTAAGATTTAAAAAGGATCTGGGAGCAAATTTTTTTAGACATAGGTAGTGTGTGAAATGAACTTCCAGAGGAAGTGACGGATACAGAGACAGTTACAACATTTAAAATACATTTGGATAAGTAAATGAATAAGAAATATTGAAAGCTATAATGAATAAGAAAGAAGTGTGTATACTTCAATGCAAGAAGTATACGAAATAAGGTAGGTGAACTTGCAGCGTGGGTTGGTACCTGGGACTTCGATGTTGTGGCTATTACGGAGACATGGCTAGAACAGGGACAGGATTGGCTGTTGCAGGTTCCAGGATTTAAATGTTTTAGTAGGGTCAGAGGTGGGGGTAAAAGAGGGGGAGGTGTGGCATTGCTTGTCAAAGATAGTATTACAGTGGTGGAAAGGACAATGGATGAGGACTTGCCATCTGAGGTAGTTTGGGCTGAGGTTAGGAATAGGAGAGGTGAGGTCACCCTGTTAGGAGTCTTTTACAGGCCTCCTAATAGTCCTAGAATCATTGAAGAAAGGATAGGGAAGGTGATTCAGGAGATGAGTGACAGTAATAGGGTGGTTGTTATGGGGGACTTTAACTTTCCTGATATTGATTGGGAAAGCTATAGCTCAAGTTCGTTAGATGGGTCAGTGTTTGTTCAATGTGTGCAGGAGAGTTTCCTGACACAATATGTAGACAGGCCAACAAGAGGTGAGGCCATACTGGATTTGGTTCTGGGTAACGAACCAGGCCAGGTGTTAGAATTAGAGGTAGGTGAGCACTTTGGGGATAGTGACCATAATTCGGTGATTTTTACTCTCGTGATGGAGAGGGATAAGTGTGTACTACAGGGCAAGAGTTATAGCTGGGGTCAGGGAAATTATGATGCGGTGAGGCATGACTTAGGATGTGTGGCTTGGAAAAGTAGACTCCAAGGCAAGAGTGTAAATGATATGTGGAGCTTGTTCAAGGAGCAACTATTGAGTGTCCTTGATAATTATGTACCCGTCAGGCAGGGAGGAAAGGGTCGTGCGAGGGAGCCGTGGTTTAATAAGGAATTGGAATCCCTTGTTAAATGGAAGAGGGCGGCCTATCTCAAGATGAGACGTGAAGGTTCAATTGGGGCGATTGAGAGTTATAGGGTAGCCAGGAAGGAGCTGAAGAGAGAGCTAAGAGCAGCAAGGAGGGGACATGAAAGGTCCTTAGTCGGTAGGATTAGGGAAAACCCTAAGGCTTTCTATAGGTATGTTAGGAATAAAAGAATGACTAGGGTAGGAATAGGTCCAGTCAAGGATAGTAGTGGGAAGTTGCGTGTGGAGGCGGAAGAGATTGGGGAGACACTGAATGAATACTTTTCTTCAGTATTTACTCAGGAACAGGGCATTGTTGTCGATGTGAATACTGAGTCACAAATAAGTAGAATGGATGGCTTTGAGGTATGTAGAGAAGCGGTGTTGGAAATCCTGGAAAAGGTGAAAATAGATAAGTCCCCTGGGCCTGATGGCATTTATCCTAGGATTCTCTGGGAAGCAAGGGAGGAGATTGCAGAGCCATTGGCCTTGATTTTTATGTCCTCTTTGTCTACTGGAGTAGTGCCAGAAGACTGGAGGATAGCAAATGTGGTTCCCTTGTTCAAAAAGGGGAGTAGGGATAACCCTAGTAACTATAGGCTGGTGAGTCTCACTTCTGTTGTGGGCAAAGTCTTAGAGAGAATTGTAAGGGATAGGATTTATGCACATCTGGATAGGAATAATGTGATCAAGGATAGTCAGCATGGTTTTGTGAAGGGCAGGTCGTGCCTCACAAACCTTATTGAATTCTTTGAAAAGGTGACGAAGGAGGTTGATGAGGGGAAAGCGGTAGATGTGGTATATATGGATTTTAGTAAGGCGTTTGATAAGGTTCCCCATGGTAGGCTACTGCAGAAAATACGGAGATATGGCATTGAGGGTGAGTTGGAGGTTTGGATTAGGAATTGGCTGGATGGAAGAAGACAGAGGGTAGTAGTTGATGGCAAAGTTTCTTCATGGAGTGGCGTCACTAGCGGTGTTCCGCAAGGATCTGTTTTGGGACCATTGCTGTTTGTCATTTTTATAAATGACCTGGAAGAGGGGTTAGAAGGTTGGGTGAGCAAGTTTGCGGATGATACGAAAGTCGGAGGAGTTGTTGACAGTGAGGAAGGATGTGGCAGGTTACAGCAGGATATAGAGAAGCTGCAGAGCTGGGCAGAAAGGTGGCAAATGGAATTCAATGTAGCTAAGTGTGAGGTGATTCACTTTGGGAAGAATAACAAAAAGATGGGGTACTGGGCTAATGGTCGGATACTTGGTAGTGTGGATGAGCAGAGGGATCTTGGTGTCCATGTACACAGATCTCTGAAAGTTGCCACCCAGGTAAATAGTGCGGTGAGGAAGGCATATGGCGTACTGGCTTTTATTGGTAGAGGAATTGAGTTCCGGAGTCCTGAGGTCATGATGCAGTTGTATAAGACTCTGGTGCGGCCGCATCTGGAATATTGTGTGCAGTTTTGGTCGCCATACTATAGGAAGGATGTGGAGGCACTGGAACGGGTGCAGAGGAGGTTTACCAGGATGTTGCCTGGTATGGAAGGAAGATCGTATGAGGAAAGACTGAGACACTTGGGGCTGTTTTCATTAGAGAAAAGAAGGTTTAGGGGTGACTTGATTGAGGTGTACAAGATGATTAGGGGGTTAGATAGGGTTGACAGTGTGAACCTTTTCCCGCGTATGGAGTCGGGTATTACAAGGGGGCATAGCTTTAAATTAAGGGGGGGTAGATATAGGACTGAAGTTAGGGGTAGGTTCTTCACTCAGCGAGTCGTAAGTTCATGGAATGCCCTGCCAGTAGCAGTGGTGGACTCTCCCTCTTTATGGGCATTTAAGCGGGCATTGGATAGGTATATGGAGGATAGTGGGTTAGTATAGGTTAGGTGGGCTTGGATCGGCGCAACATCGAGGGCCAAAGGGCCTGTACTGCGCTGTATTCTTCTCTGTTCTATGTTCTATTTGGAGGGTTACGGGCCAATCGCAGGGAGGTGAGACTAGTATAACTTGGGATTCCAGTCGGCTTGGATCAAAGGGTCTGTTTCTGTGTTGTAAGACTCTGATTCATCAATGCATTGCTCTGAAAAATGAACCAACGAATGGCTGCCACTTACTTTGTTGAATTGAAACAGATGCAGCGTTTGTATATGTATCTTTTCACTGCAAAGGACAGGACCAAGTGTATTCATGTCCATTGCTTCCAGGAGACCAAAAGGTGCAGCATTGACAGTCTGACTGGTAATCCCAAATTAGTTGTCTTCGTGCACTGATGATTATCCAGCAAACATTGTCCAATTACAGAACCATCTCTAATGTTCAATACTGTGCTGTGAGGTTTGTGAGCACAAGCTGTGTAGGTACATTCAGTACCTTGCTTGTTCCAAACTTGTATACCCAAATTATTTACCACCTTATTCACTTGTGAGATAGGCAGAACATTTTACTTGCTTTACAGCAGCATCCTGTTAGTAACAAGCTGAATCCATTTGCACTCTTCTCTCATAGAGCATTCATGTTGTTTTGTCCTTTGAGTTGGTGTTTCTTGTGAACAGTCCTGATGTGTACAAGATGAAATACTTTCACAAAATGTGTCTTTTTATCAGCCATTCTCAAGTTCCATATTACCAAATGATGATAGCCTTGTGTCTCTTGATGTGGGCATTGCTGTTATTTCATGTTTACCCCTGCTGCCCTCCTGATTTGATGTAGATTCTATGTAGCAGCTTGATGCAACTAAGTGACTTGCTGGACCACTTTCAAGGGCAAACAAGAGGTGAGGCTTGAGTCAGCTCTAGACACAGAAATTAACCAGCGTCAGAAAATCAGTGGCTAAAAGAGGCTATGGATTCTGTACAGAGAAACACACTTGAGCTCCCCATAATGTCCTATCCACCATTTACAAAACGTCAGCCCTGGAGTCTGATAGAATATTGTGTACTTGCCTGGATAGGCGCAGCTGCAGCAACACAGAAGAAGCTCGATGTCATTGGGGACAAAGCAGCTGTTTGACTGGCACCTCATCTAACTCATGAAACATTCATCCACTTCACCACTAACACACCATCTACTATGTGTACCGCAGTAACTCACCAATGCATCTTTGACACACCTTCCAAAGCTTCTGCCACCCAGAAAGGCAAGCATAGAGAAAGAAAGGGTACAGGTAGACTTCAATGGTTCAAGAAGGCAACTCACCACCATCTTCTCAAGGGCAACTAGGGACGGGCAAGAAATGTTGGCCCAGCCAGCGACAGCCAACATCCGACAATATAAATAAATAATCCAATTTCAACTTGGAAACATATTGTTTGGAAATATTCCTTCAGTGTGGCTGAGTCAAACTTCTAGAACTTCCTCCCTAACTGCCTGGCTGGCAGGTCTGCCTACATCAAATGGACAGCGGCGATTGAAGAAGGCAGCTTTCAGTCACTTTCTCAAGGGCAACTGGGGATGGGCAATAAACCCTGGGCAAGCCAGCAAAGCCACCCATGCTGTGAAAGAATGGAAAGAAGAGACTGGCTAAAGCCCTTCCTAAATAAAGAATGAACCATTAAATTGTAACTCACTCTGACAACTCCACAATCACTTCTGTCTTTTGTCACTAATAAGGTTGATAAAGGGGAGTGGATGGATGTGATAGATTTGGATTTTCAGAAGGCCTTTAATAGGGTCCCCAGAGAAGGTTTTTTTTAGATTACCTACAGTGTGGAAACAGGCCCTTCGGCCCAACAAGTCCACACCGACCCGCTGAAGCGCAACCTACCCATACCCCTTCACCTAACACTAGGGCCAATTTCCCATGGCCAATTCACCTGACCTGCACATCTTTGGACTGTGGGAGGAAACCGGAGCACCCGGAGGAAACCCACACAGACACGGGGAGAATGTGCAAACTCCACACAGTCAGTCGCCTGAGGCGGGAATTGAACCCGGGTCTCCGGCGCTGTGAGGCAGCAGTGCTAACCACCGTGCCACCCACAAGGTTGCTTAGAAAAAGGAAATCACATGAAATAGGAGGGAATGTACTGACATAAACTAAGTGTTGGCTAAGAGAAAGAAAACAAAGATTAGGAATAAACCAGCCATACTCACATTGGCAAGCTTTGACTAGGGGGGGGTACCACAAGAATCAATGCCAAGGCTCCAGATGTTCACAACATACATCAATGATTTGGATGTAGAGGCCAAAATTAATATTTCCAAATTTCTGATGATACAGGACCAAGAGAGTGAGGAAGCTGTAAAGTGACTTCAGAAGGATTTTGACTAGTTTAGTGAATGGGAAAGAACATGGCATGAAAAATATGAAGTTGTTCACAATTGCAGGAAGAAAATACATAAAGAATATTTTTAAAATGGTAAGAGGTTAGAATGTGTAGATTTATACATTTAAAATAGATTTATCATAAATCAAACTGGACGTGCCAGGATCAGCTCTAGGCATGCCAAAAACAAGGTGTCAAACTGGTAAAGTTATCAAACAGGACTACCTGTGTGACAAACAGCATAAATAGCATGGGACAAACAGAGCTAAGCAATCCCACAACTAACGCATCAGATCTAAACTCTGCAGTTGTGCCACATCCAGTTTTGAATGATGGTGGCAATTAAACAGCTCACAGGAGGAGGTGGCACCACAAATATTCCCATCCTCAATGCTGGAAGAAGATCCCAGCACACCAGCGCAAAGCAAGGCTGAAGCTTTCGCAGCAATCTTCAACCAGAAATGCCGAGTGGATGACCCATTGCAGCCTCCTCCAGTGGTCCCCAGCATTCCAGATCCCAGTCTTCAATCGATTCAATTCACTTCATGTAATATCAAAAGCTGTTGGAAGTGCTGGACACTGCAAAGGTTATGGGCTCTGATAACATTCTGATAATAGTCCTGAAGACCTGTGCTTCAGAACTTGCCACTCCTCTAGCTAAGCTGTTCCAGTACAGTTACAACACTAGTATCTAACCGACAATGTGGAAAATAACCCAGGTATGCCCAGCATGTGGGATGGTTGGGCGGCACAGTGACTCAATGGTTAGCACTGCTGCCTCAATATTTGATTCCTGCCTTGGACATGTGGCATTTGCACATTCTCCCCGTGTCTGCATGGGTTTCCTTCGGGTGCACCGGTTTCCTCCCACAATCCAAAGATGTGCAGGTCAGGCACTTTGACAAAAGATCAGTTAGACTTGAAACGTCAGCTCTTTTCTCTCCTTACAGATGCTGCCAGACCTGCTGAGATTTTCCAGCATTTTCTCTTTTGGTTGCAGGTCAGGTGAATTAGCCACACTAAATTGCCCATAGTGTTAGGCGCATTAGTCAGGAGTAAATATAGGGCCTGGGTCAGATACTCTTGGACTTGTTAGGCAAATGGTCCTGTTCCCAGACTGTAGGGAATCTAATCTACACAAAAATCAGGACAAATCCAGCCCAGCCAATTACTGCCTCATCCGTCTACTCTCAATCATCAGTAGAGTGATGAATGGTGCCATCAACATTGCTGTCAAGCAGCACCTGCTTGAGTGATGTCCAGTTTGGGTTCCATCAGGGCACTCAGCTCCGGACCTCATTACAGCCTTGGTTCAAATATAGATTAAAAAAAGCTGAATTCCAGAGGTGAGGTGAGTGTGACAGCCCTTAACATCAAGGCCGCATTCAACTGATTATGGCATCGAGGAGCCCTGGCAAAACTGGAATCAATGGGTATCAGGGCAAACAATCTGCTGGTCGGAGTCATGGTTTGCCGACCTTTGTGCAACGTTAAGCACCATTCCTGACTCCTCAGATGTTAAAATAGTTCATGTTTAAATGCAATAAGCTCTAGACAATACCCAGACTTGGGCTGACAAGTGGCAAGTAACATTCATGCTACACAAATACTAGGCTATGATTATCACCAATAAGAGACACTACCATCCCTTCACAGCAAACAGTGTTACAATCACTGAATTTCACACTGTTAGCATCCTTGGGCTTACCATTGATCAGGAACTCAAATGGACTCACCACATAAACACAGTGACTACAACAGCAGGTCAGAAGCTAGGAATTCTGAGGCGAGTAACACACCCCCTGACTCCCCAAAGCCTGTCCACTATCTTCAAGCCACAAATCAGAACTGTGATGGAATACTCCCCACTTGCCTGGATGGGTGCAACTCTAACAACATTCAAGATACTTGACACCATCCAGAACAAAGCAGCCCACTGAGTGGCATCAGATACACAAATATCTACTCCCTCCATCATGACGCTCAGTAGCGCCAGTGTGTACTATCTACAGGACACAGAGCAAAAATTGACTAATTCACGTTGACAGCACCTTCTTCCAACCCATGTCCATTTAGAAGGACAAGGGCAGCAGATACATGGGAACACCACCACCCTCAAGTTCCCTTCCACAGTCCTAACTTGGAAATATTTTGTCATTCCTTCACTGTTGCTGGGTCAAAATCCTGGAATTCCCTCCCTAATGGCATTGTGGGTCAATCTACAACAGATGGATTGCAGTGGTTCAAGAAGGCAGCTCATCACCACCTTCTCAAGAGGCAACTAGGGACCCACAATGAATTCTGGTCCAGCCAGCGACAACCACATCTCACAAAATGATTGGTAAAAAAATACAGAGGATGACTAAAAGATTGAACAGGAGAAAGAAATTAGAATAGAGGAAAGAAATTCTTAGAGGAGAGGGAGCTAGCTAGAAATGTGATAGGAAATGATTCTACGATAAAAAAAAGAGAAGTAGAGTGACTGCTGGTGATAGTGCAAATAAGAAGTTAATGGTAAGGAAATGCCTGAAGAAGTGATCAAATAATTTCCTTCAGTTTTCACGAAAGGATGCAAAAATATTCAAGTCATTGTTATAAATGGAGAAGTGGTAGGAGAGACATTTGAAATAGCAACAAGGGAAGTGGTACTGGACAAACTGGGCTGACATCACTCCAGAATTTGATGGGCCTCATTCTCAGGTCTTAAAAAATATGCGAATAACAAGGTAGTCAGTGAAATGTGGGAATTTTCCAAAATTCTCTGGATTCAGGCAAGGTTCAATCAGACTGGAAAGTAGCAAATATAATGAGAGGCATGCAGGAAAAGAGGAATTCTCATTCAGTGAACTTCATTCTCGTCATGGGGAAATTGTTAGATTGGATCATTAAAGAGGTTACAACGAGCATTTAGAAAGATGCAAGGCAATCGGGATGCAATAAAGGGAAAATTATGTTGAACCAATTTTTCGAATGAAGTAGTTAGTTGATAGTACAGAAATTGACAAGTTCGGAAAAAAAGAAATGTTTAGCCACAGCTTTTTGAAAAATTAGGATTGTCAGTCAGACTCTCACAATGGTACACTTCAGCGTACTTGAAGCTGTATTTGTTAACATGTAGGATTGTTTTCTTCATGAACAGAAAGCACCTGTACATGGACTTTGTCTCTTTCAACTCAACAAAATAGGTCACAGCAATTCATCGGTCCATTTTTCCGGCCCCTGATGAATCAAAGTGAACCTGCCTTTTTTACCCATAAGACCATAAGCCGAACAATATAAGAGCAGAAATATGCCATTCCGATCATGGGTCTCCTCCTCCATTCGATTATGCTTAATATGTTTCTCAACTCCATTCTCCTGCCTTCTCCCTGTAACCCTTAATCCTCTTACTAATCAATAACCAAGCCATCTCTGTCTTAACTGACTTGGCCTCTACAGCTCTCTATAGCAATGAATTCCACAGATCTCACCCTCTGGCTGAAGAAATTCCCACATATCTCAGTTCTAAAGGGTTATCCGTTCACTCTAAGGCTTTGCCCTTGGGTCCTAGTTCCGTATTAATGGAAACATCTTCTTTTCACCCATTCAATTCAGGCTTCTCAGGATTCTGTAAGTTTCAATCAGATCCCCCCCTCATCCTTCTAACACCATTATGTGCAGCGCACAACTGCTCCTGATATAACAAAACATTCATTCCTGGAGTCATTCTTGTAAACCTCCTTTGGATGCCCCACCCCAAGCCAACATGTCCTCCCTTAGGTACGACACCCAAAACTGCTCTCAATGTTCCCAGTGTGGTCTGACCAGAGCCTTATATATCTTCAGCAGTACATCTGTTGTCTTGAATTCTAGCCATCTTGAAATAAATGCAAACATTGCATTTGCCTTCCTATCTGCCTACTGAACCTGCATGTTAACCTAACAGAATCCTGAACTAGGACTCCTAAGTTCCTTTTTATTTGAGATATCCAAAGCCTTTCCCCATTTAGAAAATTGTCCATGCCTCTATACTTTCGACCAAAATGCTTAACCTCACACTTTGCTACATTGTACTCCATCTGCCACTTCTTTGTCCACTTTCCTAGCCTGTTCAAGTCCTTCTGCAGCCTTCCTTCTTTCTCAATACTGTCTATATCTCCATGTATCTTTGTGTCATCTGCAAACGTAGGAACAACACCCTCAGTTCCTTCATCCAGATCATTAATATATAATGTGAATAGTTGTGGTCCCAATAAAGGCCCCTGCAGAACTTCACTAGTCATGGGCTGTCACCCTGACTCTGCCAGTCAGATAATTTAATCAAAGTTTGGCAGTTAACTGTCAGCACTAATGGATGCATTCTCCATGTCATCACCTTGACTAGTCAGAGTCTACGGGCCAACCATTCAGCACTCTCTTTTCAAGAAGCCTAAATGTTTTTTTTCCCTTGAACTAGTATTCTTGTGCATTGTACTGATGCGTGCAAGATGAAAAGTTTCCACAAATTGTTCTTATGTCAACAATACTCAGTAAACACTTTTGAAGAGCATCATATCCTGTGGGTATAGGGGAGCTGGTAGAGGTAGTGTGCCTGGATTTCTAGAAGGCATTTGATAAAATGCTATATCAAAGGCAGAATATAAGAGCTTATGATTGTCATGGCAACATATCAGCATGGATAGGAGATTAGCAGCATCTATAGAAAGAGAAACAGAGCTAACATTTCGAGTCTGATTTGACTTCTGAACACAGTTCTGAGTTTTGAAGACGAGGCACATTGGACTTGAAATGTTAACTCTGCTCTTCTCTCCACAGATGCTGTCAGACCTGTTGAATGTCTTCATAATTTTCTGTATTTGTTTCAGATTTTCAATGTCAGGAGCATTTTTATTTTAATTAATAGACAGGAGATTGGTTGACTGGCAGAGAACCAAGATTAAAGAAAAGGGTTTTTTTATGTCCAATTAGTGGACTGTGATGTGTGGAATCTTACAGGGGTCTGTGCTGGGGTCTCAATTTACATCAATGACTTAGAGTTATAGAGTCACACAGCATGGAAATAAACCCTTTAGTCCAACCAGACCATGCCAAACATAATCCTAAACTAGTCCCCCCCTGCCTGCTCCTGGCCCATATCCCTCAAAACCTTTCTTACTCATGTACTTATCCAAATGCCTTTTAAATGTTGTAACTGTGCCAATTCCTCAGGACGTTCTTCCCAAATGCGAACCAACCTCTGTGTAAAAAAAAGCCTCTCATGTCCTTTTTAAATCTTTTCCTCTCACCTTACAAAATGTGCCCTCTAATCTTGAAATACCCCATATGAGGGAAATTACCCCTCATGATTTTATTAGATTAGACTAGAAACCCCTACAGTGTGGAAACAGGCCCTTCAGCCCAACAAGTCCACACCGACCCCTCCGAAAAGTAACCCACCCAGATCCATTTCCCTCTGACTAATGTACCTAGCCTATGGGCAATTTAGCATGGCCAATTCACCTGGCCTAGACATCTTTGGACTGTAGGAGGAAACCTACACAGACACAGGGATAATGTGCAAACTCCACACAGACAGTTGCTCAAGGCTGGAATCGAACCTGGGACCCTGAGGCAGCAGTGCTAACCACTGAGCCACCGTGCCAGCCCAAACTTCTATAAGGTCACCTCTCAACCTCCTACATTCCAGTGAAAAATGTCCCAGCCTATCCAGCCTTTCTTTATAACTCAAACCTTCCACACCCAGCTACATCCTGCTAAATCTTTCTGAACCCTCTCCAGCTTAATAATATCGTGTCCTGAAGAAGGGTTACACCTGAAACATTGACTTCCCCACCTCTTGATGCTGCCTGGCTTGCTTTGTTCTTCTAGCCTCCTGCCTGTCTAAATTTGCTGATGATATCAAGATAGATAGGAAAATATATTGCAAAGAGGACATAAGATAGATGCTGATGGATCAAGACAGATTGAATGTGTGGGCAAAAATCTGGCAGGGTGCAATTTAAGAAAATGTGGAACGGTTTTCACTTTGGCAGGAAGAATATATATGCAGATTGTTATTTAAATGGACAACTACACAAATGCAAGGCACTGGAGAGATTTGGGTGTTCTAGTGCATGACTAGTATTCATGTACAGCATGCAATGAGGAAGTTTAATGGAATGCTCTTCTTTATTATGAGAGGAATTGAAAGTGGTAGGAGTCTGGAACACGCTGCCAGAGGTGGTGCTGGAGGAAGATATAATAGGGGCGTTTAAGACACTTTAGGATAAGCATATAAATAAGCAAAGAATGGAGAGATATGGACTAAGGGCAGGCAGAAGGAATTAGTTTCATTTGGCGTCATGTTTGGCACAACATCATGGGCCAAAGGGCCTGTTCCGGTGCTGTACTGTTCTATGTTCTATGGTCTCTGTAAAAGTAAGGATGTTATACTTCAGCTCTACAGGGTATTGATGAGAACATGTCTGGGGCACTGTGTACAATTTTGCTCTCCTTATTTCAAAAACAATATAGTTGTGTTGGAGTTAGTTCAGTGGAGGTTTATTAGATTGACACCTGCAATGAGCAGGGTGTATCTTTTAGTATTTATTCATTCTGTAGGATGTGGGAGTCGCTGGTTGGGCCAGCATTTATTGCCTGTCCCTACTTGCCCTTGAGAAGGTGGTGGCGAGCTGCCTTCTTGAACCACTGCAGACCACCCATTGAAGTTTGACTCACAATGCCACTGGGGAGGCAATACCAGGAATTTGACCCAGCAACAACGAAGGAACAGCGATATATTTCCAAGTCAGGTGGTGAGTGGCTTGGAGAGGAACGTGTAGGTGATGGAGTTCCCAGATATCTGCTGCCCTTCTCTTTCTAGATGGAAGTGATCATGGGTTTGGAAGGTGCTGTCTGAGGATCTTTGGTGAATTTCTGCAGTGCATCTTGTAGCTAGTACATACTGCTGAGTGTTAAGGGTGGAGGGAGTGGATGTGTTGCCAATCAAGCAAATTTAATGAGAAAATGCTGGCCAAGCTGAGCTTGTTTCCATTGGAGTTTAGAAGAGTGATGAGTGACTTGACTGAAGTGTGGAAGATGTTTTTATTCACTAATGGGATGTGCCTGCCAGTGGCAAGGCCAGATTTACCACCCATCCCTAGTTGCCCCTCAATACAATTGAGTTACTTGCTAGGCCACTTCAGAAGGCAAATCATGAAACAGATAGCAAGCCCAATAGCCCCATCCATCTCCAGTCTGAATTGTCTAGACCTTTTTTCTATTTTAAAAATATATTTTATTCATAAAATATCTTTACATACATACATAGTCACTAAAGTAGTTCGGTTCTCTACAGTAGTATATGAAGAATCCAACAAATAGTGGATTCTATCCAACGAACAAACAAAAGACATCTCTTACTTGTACAAGATTAATAATCACTCAACACCAGGTTATAGTCCAACAGGTTGATTAGGAAGCACTAGCTTTCAGAGTGCTGCTCCTTTATCAGGTGGTTGTGGAGGTTAAGATCATGCTCACAGTGTCATGGAGATGTAATACAATCTTAGATTAAAACTTTTATCTTTTATAATGGGATACGCTGGTTTCTGTTCTTTGATATGTCAGCCCCAGAACTTCTTTTAAATTACATTCTCAAGATAGCTCAGCTTTTCTAACAATAGGTGTGAAACCTGTCTGTGTCCCAGTCCTATGTCAGACTGATTATATTTACATATATTTGAGGCGCTAGGAGAGTCTGATAATTGAATGGACCCCCATTTAACTTCAGCAGAAAGACCTTAGACTGTGGTCTTTCCCTTTGCCGACAGCTGCTCCAAGCTTTTGTATGTCTCTCTGCATGTAGTCCTGGACCTTGGAATTTGACAGTCTTCAACACGCAGTCAAGGTCAGGGCAGCACAGTGGCTCAGTGGTGAGCACTCCTGCCTCACAGCGCCAGGGTCCCAGGTTCAATTCCAGCTTCAGGTGACTATCTGTGTGGAGTTTGCATATTCTCTGTGTCTGTGTCGGTTTCCTTCAGATACGCCAATTTCCTCCCACAGTCCAAAGATGTACAGGTCAAGTGAATTGGCCATGCTAAATTGTCCATAGTGTTAGTCAGAGGGAAATAGGTCTGGGTGGGTTACTCTTTGAAGGGTCGGTGTGGAGTTGTTAGGCTGAAGGACCTGTTTCCACACTGTAGAGAATCTAATCAAACTCCATTTTCTGGAAAACGAATAAATTTCGGGCAGACCCAAGAGCATCTTTCACCATGTTGATGTTCCTCCAGGGATAGTTAATTTTGTCTTGGATGTGAGTCACGGAGCTACTCTGGACGAATCTCAACAAAAAACTCCACTGCATCTCTCTCTAGACTTCCTTTGCAAAAGCACACTCCAGCAGAAGATGTGTGACATTTTCTTACCCCCCACAGGTGCTTTGAGGACAGCATGTCGTGCGCAGAGAAACTGGGCATACGTCAAGGATCTCACAGGTAGTGCCCTTCTCACCACCGGCCAAGTAATTTCTTGGTGCTTGTTGGAAAGTTTTGGTGATGAGGCATCCTACCAAATGATTTGGACAGTCTGCTCAGGGAACCGTTCAACAGGATTCACCCTCTCCTTTTCTCCTAGGGTCTCAAAGATGCTATATGCTGACCACTTCCTGATGGACAGCTGGTCAATGTAGCTTTTCTTTGTAAATTTCTCCACGAAGGATTGGTGATACAGAACGGTCCAACTAACTGGAGGGTTCTGTGGTAACGTGACCAGTCCCATCCTTCACAATACCGGGGACAGGTAGAACCTCTGTATGCAGTGACACTTGGTGTCTGCGTACCGAGGGTCTACACACAGCTTGGTGCAGCTACACACAAAGGTGGCCATCAGGATGAAGGCAGTATTGGGTACATTCCTCCCTCCTTTATCCTAAACTTGTACATGGTGTCCCTGTGGATACGGTCCATCTTAGACCTTCAGGTGCACTGTTGTCACTAAATTATATTAGGAATGTTCTGTTTGGATAATGCTGGGCAGTAACTATCTCTTTAAACTGATGATCTAATCTGATATGGCACTTAGTCATGTAGGTCAATTTAAACTGATAACATTCTGTGCTGAGTCACCTGATTATATTTGGGTCCATGTGGAGAGACCATAAAACATTGGAGGGGAATTAGGACATTCAGCCCATTGACTCTGTTTCATACAGAAGCATGGCTCAGGGACAGGCAGGACTGGCAGCTTAATGTTCCAGGATACAAATGCTGCAGGAAGGATAGAATAGGAGGGGGAGTGGTGTTTTTGATAAGGGCTAGCATTATAGCTTTACTGAGGGAGGATATTCCTGGAAATACATCCGGGACGTTATTTGGGTGGAACTGAGAAATAAGAAAGGGATATCACCTTATTGGGTTTGTATTATAGACCCCCTAACTGTCAGAGGGAAATTGAGAAACAAACTTGTAAGAAAAAGTGAGGGCTGCAGATGCTGGAGATCAGAGCTGAAAATGTGTTGCTGGAAAAGCTCAGCAGGTCAGGCAGCATCCAAGGAACAGGAGAATCGACGTTTCGGGCATAAGCCCTTCTTCAGGATTCCTTATGCCCGAAACGTCAATTCTCCTGTTCCTTGGATGCTGCCTGACTTGCTGCGCTTTTCCAGCAACACATTTTCAAACAAACTTGTAAGGTGATCTCAGATATCTGTAAAAATAATAGGGTGGTTATGGTCATGGATTTTAATTTTCCAAACATAGACTGGGACTGCCATAGTGTTTAGGATTTAGATGGAGAGGAATTTGTTAAGTGTGTACAAGACAATTTTCTGATTCAGTATGTGGATGTACCTACTAGAGAAGGTGCAAAACTTGACCTATTATTGGGAAATAAGGCAGGGCAGATGACTGAGGTGTCAGTGGGGGAGCACTTTGGGGCCATCAACCATAATTCTATTAGATTTAAAATAGTGGTGGAAAAGGATAGACCAGATCTAAAAATTGAAGTTCTAAATTGGAGAAAGGCTAATTAGGCAAGAACTTTCGAAAGCTGATTGGGGGCAGATGTTCGCAGGTAAAGGGACAGCTGGAAAATGGGAAGCCTTCAGGAATAACAAGAATCCAGAGAAAGTATATTCCTGTTAGGGTGAAAGGAAAGGATGGTAGGTATTGGGAATGCTGGATGACTAGCGAAATTGAGGGTTTGGTTAAGATATTTGGTTAAGAAGTTTTGCTGAGATATTTGTATCATCAATAGTCACAGGTGAGGTGCCAGAAGACTGGAGGTTGGCTACCGTGGTGCCACTGTTTAAGAAGGGTGGTAAGGACAAGCCAGGGAACTATAGACCAGTGAGCCTGACGTCGGTGGTGGGCAGATTGTTGGAGGGAATCCTGAGGGATAGAATGTACATGTATTTGGAAAGGCAAGGATTGATTAGGGATAGTCAACATGTCTTTGTGTGTGGGAAATCATGTCTCACAAACTTGACTGCATTTTTTGAGGAAGTAACAAAGAGGATTGATGAGGGCAAAGCAGTAGATGTGATCTATATGGACCTCAGTAAGGCGTTCGACAAGGTTCCCCATGGGAGACTGATTAGCAAGGTTAGATCTCATGGAATACAGGGAGAACTAGCCATTTGGATACAGAACTGGCTCAAAGATGGAAGACAGAGGATGGTGGTGGAGGATTGTTTTTCAGACTGGAGGCCAGTGACCAGTGGAGTGCCACAAAGATCGGTGCTGGGTCCTCTGCTTTTTGTTATTTACATAAATAATTTGGATGCGAGCATAAGAGGTACAGTTAGTAAGTTTCCAGGTGACACCAAAATTGGAGGTAATATGGACAGCGAAGAAGGTTACCTCAGATTACAAAGGGATCTTGATCAGATGGGCCAATGGGCTGAGAAGTGGTAGATGGAATTTAATTCAGATAAATGCGAGGGAAAGCAAATCTTAGCAGGACTTATATACTTAATGGTAAGGTCCTAGAGAGTGTTGCTGAACAGAGACCTTGGAGTGCAGGTTCATAGCTCCTTGAAAGTGGAGTCGCAGGTAGATAGGATAGTGAAGAAAGTGCTTGGTATGCTTTCATTTAGAGTCATAGAGTCATAGAAATGTACAGCATGGAAACAGACCCTTCGGTCCAACCCGTCCATGCAATCAGATATCCCAACCCAATCTAGTCCCACCTACCAGCACCCGGCCCATATCCCTCCAAACCCTTCCTATTCATTTACCCATGCAAATGCCTCTTAAATGTTGCAATTGTACCAGTCTCCACCATGTCCTCTGGCAGCTCATTCCATACACGTACCACCCTTTGCGTGAAAAAGCTGCCCCTAAAGTCTCTTTTATATCTTTCCCCTCTTACCCTAAACCTATGCCCTCTAGTTCTGGACTCTCCGGCCCAAGGGAAAAGACTTTGTCTATTTATCTTTTCCATGCCCCTCATCATTTTGTAAACCTCTATAAGGTCACCCCTCAGCCTCCGACACTCCAGGGAAAACAGGCGCAGCCTGTTCAGCCTCTCCCTATAGCTCAAATCCTCCAGCCCTGGCAAGATCTTTGTAAATCTTTTCTGAACCCTTTCAAGTTTCACAACATCTTTCCAATAGGAAGATTAGAATTGCATGCAATATTCCAACAGTGGCCTAACCAATGTCCTGTCCAGCTGCAACATGACCTCCCAACTCCTGTACTCAATTCTCTGACCAATTAAGGAAAGCATACCAAATGCCTTCTTCACTATCCTATCTACCTGCGACTCCACTTTCAAGGAGCTATGAATCTGCACTCCAAGGTCTCTTTGTTCAACAACACTCCCTAGGACCTTACCATTAAGTGTATAGGTCCTGCTAAGATTTGCTTTCCCAAAATGCAGCACCTCGCATTTATCTGAATTAAACTCCATCTGCCATTTCTCAGCCACTTGGCCCATTTGGTCCAGATCCTGTTGTAATCTGAGGTAACCCTCTTCGCTGTCCACTACACCTCCAATTTTGGTGTCATCTGCAAACTTACTAACTGTACCTCACCTGTGACTATTTATTGGTCAGAGTATTGAATACAGGAGTGGGAAGGTCATTTTGCAGCTGTAGGGACATTAGTTAGGCCACTGTTGGAATATTGCGTGCAATTCTGGTCTCCTTCCTATCAGAAAGATGTTGTGAAACTTGAAAGAGTTCAGAAAAGATTTACAAGGATGTTGCCAGGGTTGGAGGGTTTGAGCTATAGGGAGAGGCTGAACAGGTTAGGGTTGTTTTCCCCATAGCGTCAGAGGCTGAGGGGTGACCTTATAGAGGTTTACAAAATCATGAGGGGCATGGATAGGATAAGTAGACAAAGTCCTTTCCCTGGATCGGGGAGTCCAGAACTAGAGGGCATAGATTTAGGGTGAGAGGGGAAAGATATAAAAGAGACCTAAGGGGCAACTTTTTCACACAGAGGGTGGTACGAGTATGGAATGAGTTGCCAGAGGAAGTGGTGGAGGCTGGTACAATTGCAACATTTAAGAGGCAGTTGGATGGGTATATGAATAGGAAGGGTTTGGAGGGATATGGCTCGGGTGCTGGCTGGTGGGACTGGATTGGGTTGGGATATCTCGTTGGCTTGGACCGAAGGGTCTGTTTCCATGCTGTACGTCTCGACGACTCTGTCAGGTTGCCCCCTCAGCCTCCTACGCCCTAGAGAAAACAATCTAATTTTTTCCAACCTCTCCTTCCATTTGGTACACTGCAATGCAAGCAGCATTAATGTATTGTGCACCATCTCACTGGCTACACTGCTGGAGCTGAGACTTGATGTTTGAAAAAAAAAGTTCCCTGTACTAACTTGTGGTGCCTGCTGTTCCTTCCAGGCTGAAGCTGTGTGGGTTCAATGCTTCTTTTTTTTTCCCTGTTGGAGAGGAAGGTCTTTTATAAGACGTTCCCTTCGCTCTTTGTTTACATAGCTGCTCCCTCCCATAGCTCACATGATCAATGGAGCTGAGCAGAGCAGCTTTTGACGTGCATCTTTGCACGTTCTGTTTTTTTTTCGGGTATATGCTTCGGTAGACCACGGGCAGAAAGACAGGGAAACAGAGAGAGGGAGAGGAGAGAGCTGGACCGACTGTGGGGGAACAGAAGGGTAAAGCAGGGGGGTGCGGGGGAAGAAAAGAGACATTATTAGAGAACAACATCAGATTCCTGATCAGATTTTTGATCGACCGACCGCAGCGAGGAAATATTTAGAAAATAAGAGCTGAAATATATTGTGTGTTTGGGGGGGAAAGAAGAAAAAAGACTGAAAATGTCCGTTTCCAATGTCGAAGACGAAAGCTTACACAGTAAGTATTACAACTACTCCAGAGGGACTCGTTGTTAGACCTAAAGATGTGGTTTTGTATTTAATAGTGTTCAGTGTTATTTATTTCTGAGCATCCTTGTGAGGGTAGACAATTGACACCTTTGTTGCAGCGGTGACAAGAGGCTTATTTGAACATTCTGTGCCTCATTTAAACTAAATCATCCTTTTGTTTTGCAGTTGATATTTAGCTTCAAGGTGTTCAGTTGTAATGGAGATTTGAATTGACAGAGATGTTTCCCTTCAAGTATGTTTTGCATTCATGCTGTTTTCCATATGAATTGATTTTTCTCTGAATTGAGCGTGCGGATTGCTCTGGTAAATTGAATCTGACAGGGTTGAAATGACAGGGTCTGTGCTACTGTCGCTTCCGTCAAGTTGCTGGCGTCTTTATGAATGGGCGAGAGGCTGACAGCAGACCTCTAAGGGGCTGGGCTTCTCGGTAACTTAAAGCAACAGTGTTCCTCGACTGAAACAGCTGATGTTTTGTTCGTCTCGCACTATTCCACCCTCTCACCCCGAAACTCTTGCACAATCTCCAGACATGCCAAAAACACTCTACTTTTAAAGTTGGGGATGGCTAACTCGGTTTGCAACACAAGTGAGCTACCAGCAGCGTGGGTTCACTCCGTGCTACCAACTGAGGTTACCATGTTTCCCTTCAAGTATGTTTTGCATTCATGCTGTTTTCCATATGAATTGATTTTCAATCTCTCTCCCCTTTCTCTCGCAATGTGGGGACTCTCAGGTTAAAATTTTATTAGCCCTCTCTCTCAATCACACACACACGACCTTATGGCCTGGTACGCCAATGATGTCTTTACCTTTCCTTACTAAGCACTCGAATCATAGAATCTCCACAGTTTGGAAGCAGGCCATTCGGCCCATCGACTCCTAACTGACCGTCTGAAGAGTGTCCCTCCCAGAACTAACCTATACCTGTAACCCTGTATTTCCCACAGGGCTAATCTGCCTAGCCTGCACATCACTGGATACTACAATGCAATTTAGCATAGCCAAAGCAGTTGTAGTATAGAAAATATGTTACATTTTAGCGCACATGTAAGGTCCAGTTTCGGTGAGTTGGTCATGCTAAAATTGCCCATAGTATTCAGGGATGTGTAAATCTGGTGCATTAATCAGGGGTAAATGTAGAGTATTAGGGTAGGGGAATGGGCCTGGGTGGGTTACTGTTCGGAGGGTCGGTGTGGACCTGTTGGGCTGAATGGCCTGTTTCCGCACTGTAGGGATTCTACAATTCCACCAAATGAGCTCATGGAATGAGAAACATTTTGCCTTGTAATATGTTGATCGAGGAGTAAACAATAGCCAGATTGGCATGAGGTGCCTTTAAAGAGTTGGTGCTCAAGTCCGTTGGGGTGAGACCTCGTGGCCTGGAGATACATGCTACTCAATTGATGATTGGATGGAAAATTTTGATCCGGGTTTACCAAAATAAGCTGGTACTGCTCTGTACGTATACAAGGATACAACAAGGAGCATATCCCTCTTCGCAGAGTAGAACTTTGTTCACGGGACATAAGGCTGAACTTTACAGAGGTTTATAAAATAATGAGGAGTATATATAAGGTGAACAGTAGGTGTCTTTTCAAGATTTCAAGAGTAGGGGGCATGTTTTTATGGTGAGAGGAGAAAGATTTAAAAAAGTCATAGAGAGTTTTTTTTTACACAGAGTGGTTCATGTGTGCAATGAACTTCCAGAGGAAGTAGTGGATGTGGATATATTTATTTATAACTGAATTTATAAGATACTTAAATAAATATCCAAATAAGAAAAGTTTGGAGGGATATGGGGCAAGTGCAGGCAGGTGGGATTTGTTTAATTCGGGATTATGGTCAGCATGGACTGGTTGAACCAAAGGGTCTGTTTCCATGCTGTAACTCTGAGACTCTATGATAAGGGCTCCACTGGCTAATTGTCCATCCTAAATGGTCAGATATGCTTGTTCAATGAAAAGTTGAACAGTTTTTTTAAGGTAAAAACAATGACTGCAGATGCTGGAAACCAGATTCTGGATCAATGGTGCTGGAAGAGCACAGCAGTTCAGGCAGCATCGAGGAGCTTCAGCAAAATCGACGTTTCGGGCAAAAGCCCTTCATCAGGAATAAAGGCAGAGAGCCTGAAGCGTGGAGAGATAAGCTAGGGGAGGGTGGGGGTGGGGAGAGAGTAGCATAGAGTACAATGGGTGAGTGGAGGAGGAGATGAAGGTGATAGGTCAGGGAGGAGCGGGTGGAGTGGATAGGTGGAAAAGGAGCTAGGCAAGTCGGACAAGTCCGGACAAGTCAAGGGGATTGGAAGTTTGAAACTAGGATGAGGTGGGGGAAGAGGAAATGAGGAAGCTGTTGAAGTCCACATTGATGCCCTGGGGTTGAAGTGTTCCGAGGCGGAAAATGAGGCATTCTTCCTCCAGGCGTCTGGTGGTGAGGGAGCGGCGGTGAAGGAGGCCCAGGACCTCCATGTCCTCGACAGAGTGGGAGGAGGAGTTGAAATGTTGGGCCACGGATCGGTTTGGTTGATTGGCGGGTGTCTCGGAGATGTTCCCTAAAGCGCTCTGCTAGGAGGCGCCCAGTCTCCCCAGTGTAGAGGAGACCGCATCGGGAGCAACGGATACAATAAATGATATTAGTGGATGTGCAGGTAAAATGTTGATGGATATGGAAGGCTCCTTTAGGGCCTTGGATAGAGGTGAGGGAGGAGGTGTGGGCACAGGTTTTACAGTTCCTGCGGTGGCAGGGGAAAGTGCCAGGATGGGAGGGTGGGTCATAGGGGGGCGTGGACCTGACCAGGTAGTCACGGAGGGAACGGTCTTTGCGGAAGGCGGAAAGGGGTGGGGAGAGAAATATATCCCTGGTGGTGGTGTCTGTTTGGATGTGGCGGAAATGTCGGCAGATGATTTGGTTTATGCGGAGGTTTGTAGGGTGGAAGGTGAGCACCAGGGGCGTTCTGTCCTTGTTACGGTTGGAGGGGTGGGGTCTGAGGGCGGAGGTGCGGGATGTGGACGAGATGCATTGGAGGGCATCTTTAACCACGTGGGAAGGGAAATTGCGGTCTCTAAAGAAGGAGGCCATCTGGTGTGTTCTGTGGTGGGACTGGTCCTCCTGGGAGCAGATACGGCGGAGGCGGAGGAATTGGGAATATGGGATGGCATTTTTGCAAGAGATAGGGTGGGAAGAGGTGTAATCCAGGTAGTTGTGGGAGTCGGTGGGTTTGTAAAAAATGTCAGTGTCAAGTCGGTTGTAAAAAATGTCAGTGGTTTGTAGAACGCAAGGCAATTTTGTTGAAATATGTCAGGTTATGAGAGCAAAGGGGCATGGTTGAAAAGTGACGGATATCCCATTTCCATTAGGGATAAAGAGGAAATTCTTCTGTCAGAGGGTTGATGATCTCTTCCCCAGTCATTGATTGTATTCAAGGCTGTGTTAAATAGAGTTTTCATTTTAAACAGAGTCAAGAGCTGTGGGGACAAGGAAACAAGAAACGGACATCAAGGCTACACTTAGATCAGCCATAACCATATTAAATAGCAGAGCAGGTTTTCTGTGCTGAATGACTCCGTCTTGCCTCTATTTCTTATCCTGTCTATAATATAGTGATATCAGGTTTACATTGGTAGCTGCCGAGCTGTAGATGTACAGTGTTGCATGATATTCTGTACACGTTAGCACATATTCCATGCAACTGCGTGCAGCAGATCAGAAAACCTGTTAATCTGTTGAATGATATGAAGTTGTGTCTCTCCGTGATAACACAGTCTATTAGCTGTTAAGCAAAGTGTGGCTGAGATCACAGTTCACTGCTTCTTTAGGCTACAGGTCAGATAGAGAGGGTTTTGTGTCATTTTTCAAGTCTGTCTGATAAACCCAATCTGTGGTCATACATATTTTTTGCCTCCTTTGCCAATTCTTTTTTTTTTGGGAACCTCTATTTGTAAATTATAACTGATTGCTTGTTTGAATGTGATGAGGAAATATAACAGGGGATGTATGTTGATATGTCATGTTAGTATTTTTGAATATCTTTTCCCAAAGGAACAATTTGATGTGAAAAGTAAGTTTGCAGGGCTAATGGGAGAGAGAATGTGGAGTGGGACTTGATGTTTTTACAAAGCGCTGGCATAGGCATGAGAGGCTGAATGGTCTCCCTCTGTGCTGTCTGTTGCCATGGAGGTTTCTACTAAGTTCTCCCTGTCAACATCATCTAAAAATACTCTTGCACTAATTTCCCCTGGTTCTATTGGCTTCTCTTTGGAGTAATAACATGAGATTGCCTTATCGGGCTCATGTAACTTTATTTACTTCGATGAGATCACCTTTACCTAGCTTATCTGGAGACTGTAAAGTTGAAGCTGCGCTAATATTTTTCCTCAGTGATTGCTCGTATGGTTTATGATCTCTGAATTCCCCAGTGCTATAACCTTTTACAACCCTTTGCATAGCGAGCTTGCCATTTACTGTCTGTTGTTTGGTGTTGACCAGTTCTTCAAGGTTCATCAAGCAAATATCTGAAATGAACAACAGTTTATTGTTCAGTAACAGAGTTCTGTGGGATATTTATCTATCCATTCCTCTGAATGTTCCACGTAAGTAGAGACATTTTATACCTGTCAGCAATAAAGTGAAAAGGCTATGTCTCTTTGCTGCAGAGAAATGAAGACTGGGATGGGGGTGGGGCGGGGGGGGGGGGGGGGGGGGGGGGGGGGTTGTCCTCATGTATAAGATCGTGCAAACGTTTAATAAGGTTAACATAGGGAATATGCTCCCACATCTGGGAAGGCTGAAACAACCAGTCATGAATATAAGACAGGAGGAAATAATTTGAATAGGGAATTCAAGAGGAACTCCCTTTACTTAAGGAGTAGTAAGAATGGGCACATCAATAGCATAAAGGCATTCAGTTGCAGTAAATAAGATGGTTGCATTTTAAAGAGAAACCTGGTGTAATGGAACCTCCAGTAGCAGACAGCAACAGTGAGGGAGGGTGCCGAGCAGGGGAGCTCGAGCAGTTGTGGCAGAGCCACAGTTAGCAGGGGGTCATGGTGAAGGAGGGCAGCTGAGGATTTCAATGAATTGAATTCAATCATTTATTATCATTTGTATCCAATACAAAATGCAGCGTAGTGGAGTGTCTTATTTCCCCGTCCAACTCTATATTGATGAGGGAGATCCAGTAGATGTGGTGTACCTGGACTTTCAGAAAGCTTTTGATAAAGTCCCATATAGGAGGTTAGTGAGCAAAATCAGGACGCATGGTATTGGGGGCAAAGTACTAACTTGGATTGAAAGTTGGTTGGCTGATGGGAAACAAAGAGTACTGATAAACTGCTCCATTTCGGAATGGCAGGCAGTGACCAGTGGGGTACCACAGGGATCAGTGCTGGGACCGCAGCTTTTTACAATATATGTTAATGATATAGAAGATGGTATTAGTAATAACATTAGCAAATTTGCTGATGATACTAAGCTGGGTGGCAGGGTGAAATGTGAGGAGGATGTTAGGAGATTACAGGGTGACCTGGACAGGTTAGGTGAGTGGTCAGATGCATGGCAGATGCAGTTTAATGTGTATAAATATATGGTTATCCACTTTGGTGGCAAGAACAGGAAGGCAGATTACTACCTAAATGGAATCAATTTAGGTAAAGGGGCAGTACAAAGAGATATGGGTGTTCTTGTACACCAGTCAATGAAGGTATGCATGCAGGTACAGCAGGTAGTGAAGAAGGCTAATAGTATGCTGGCCTTCATAACAAGAGGGATTGAGTATAGAAGCAAAGAGGTTCTTCTGCAGCTGTACAGGGCCCTGGTGAGACCACACCTCGAGTACTGTGTGCAGTTCTGGTCTCCAAATTTGAGGAAAGACATTCTAGCTATTGAGGGAGTGCAGCGTAGGTTCACGAGGTCAATTCCTGGAATGGCGGGACTATCTTATGTTGAAAGATTGGAGCGACTGGGCTTGTATACCCTTGAGTTTAGAAGACTGAGAGGGGATCTGATTGAGACATATAAGATTATTAAAGAATTGGATACTCTGGAGGCAGGAATCATGTTTCCGCTGATGGGTGAGTGCTGAACCAGAGGACACAGCTTAAAAATACGGGGTAGACCATTTAGGACAGAGATGAGGAGAAACTTCTTCACCCAGAGAGTGGTGGCTGTGTGGAATGCTCTGCCCCAGAGGGCAGTGGAGGCCCAGTCTCTGGATTCATTTAAGAAAGAGTTGGATAGAGCTCTCAAGGATAGTGGAATCAAGGGTCATGGAGATAAGGCAGGAACAGGATACTGATTAAGGATGATCAGCCATGATCATATTGAATGGTGGTGCAGGCTCGAAGGGCAGAATGGCCTACTCCTGCACCTATTGTCTATTGTCTGCCCTCCCCTTCACTTTTTGATTGCGCGACATTGCCCTTTGATGAGAACGGCATTGCTTGTCACTGGCCACTGGGATGTTTCCTTTCTTCCTGGTGGTGGGAATTGAATAAAGGTTTGCACACCTGCTGTCTTTCACTGTGTCTCACACCTGCAAAAACAAATGCAGCGTGCTACCGCTGTTAGGCGGTAGTGCGGGAAAGAAAATATAACCAGGAGATTTAGAATCTCCTCAGTTTAGGGAACTGTAAAAAAGAAAAAAAAATGCAGTGTGTTCTGATATAATGTGATAGTTCTGTTTCCATGCGATCCAGCGTTATAAGAAAATTGCGTGGAGTAGCACAATTTAGACCAATAGTACTGGAATCACATTATATCCAATGCAGGTAAGGAAAGTTTGTGTTCTACAAATAGCGGTCAAAATTCATCAATTGCATTTTAGTCAATTCATGTTTAAGAAACGCATGTTATAGCAGAACTGAATGTATAGTGAAAAGTATGTAGCATCACCATGCATAGACACCATTCACATCATTTAAAAAACAATAAAACATAAAGAAAGATAACTTAAAGAGAGTTCCATTTCTCCTTCTCCGCCGCTAAACTCCCCATTCTGTGCTACACCAGCCCACACTGTACTGCCGCTAGAGTCCCCACTCTGGGCTACACCAGCCCACACAGTGCTGCTGCCAATGACCCCACTCTGGGCGACACCAGCCCACACTGTACTGCCGCTAGAGTCCCCACTCTGGGCTACACCAGCCCACACTGTACTGCCGCTAGAGTCCCCACTCTGGGCTACACCAGCCCACACTGTACTGCCGCTAGAGTCCCCACTCTGGGCTACACCAGCCCACACTGTACTGCCGCTAAAGTCCCCACTCTGTGCTACACTAACCCACACTGTACTGCCGCTAGAGTCCTACTCTGTGCTACATCAGCCCACACTGTACTGCCGCTAGAGTCCCACTCCAGGCTACACCAGCCCACGCTGTACTGCCGCTAGAGTCCCGACTCTGGGCTACACCAGCCCACACTGTACTGCCGCTAGAATCCCCACTCTGTGCTACACCAGCCCGCACTATACTGCCGCTAGAATCCCCACTCTGTGCTACACCAGCCCGCACTATACTGCCGCTAGAATCCCCACTCTGTGCTACACCAGCCCACACTGTACTGCCGCTAGAGTCCCACTCCAGGCTACACCAGCCCACGCTGTACTGCCGCTAGAGTCCCGACTCTGGGCTACACCAGCCCACACTATACTGCCGCTAGAATCCCCACTCTGTGCTACACCAGCCCGCACTATACTGCCGCTAGAATCCCCACTCTGTGCTACACCAGCCCACACTGTACTGCCGCTAGAGTCCCCACTCTGTGCTAACCAGCCCACACTATACTGCTGCTACAGTCCCCACTCTGGGCTACACCAGTCGACACTGTACTGTCACTAGAGTCCCACTCCAGGCTACACCAGCCCACACAGTGCTGCTGCTAGTGACCCTACTCTGGGCGACACCAGCCCACACTGTACTGCTGCTAGAGTCCCCACACTGGGCTACACCAGCCCACACTGTATTGCCACTACAGTTCCCACTCTGCGCTACACCAGCCCACATTGTACTGCCGCTAGAGTCCCCACTCTGTGCTACACCAGCCCACACTGTACTGCCGCTAGAGGCCCCACTCTGGGCTAGACCAACCCACACTGTACTGCCGCTAGTGTCCCACTCTGGGCTACACCAGCCCACACTGTACTGCCGCTAGTGTCCCACTCCAGGCTAAACCAGTCCATGCCATGCCATGCCATCTCCAGGGGCCCACTCCATGCAGGTTCGAGATTCCTGCTCCGGGCTTCACAGTCCACCTGGCTGCCGCTGCTGTTCCAGAACCCCGTCAAAGCCACCTTCCAACCAAAGAGCTCTCTTTATCCGGTAAGTTTGAGCAAAAGCTTAATTAAACTGAGAGAGGAAGACGGGGAAAAGGAAAAAGAGTGGAAAAAAGCAGGTGAGGAGGACAGGCCCAGGCACAGAAGTCCCCGAAGCCTGTCTAGAAAATAAGCTGTGTTTGTCGGGAGCAGGGTAAGTGGGAAGGAAGAGCAGAGAGATTCAGGATTTTTCAACCTAGTTTCATTCCACACATACACTGGAAATACTTTTCGACTTAAGTTTTCATTTTATTGTAATTTCCTGATGCCGTCACAACAAGGAGAATCACTGTTTCATGATTTCTGGGTCTTCCCTGTGTTCGTAGTTCTTGTTAGATTTCTGGCATAAGCAGTAGAATTCCATAGCATCAAGTCATGGTGGAAGAGCTTGAACGTCGCTTGGCCAAGATGGTGGAAGAGCTGAAACTCACCGGATGTCTGAGGGAGACTGAACTGGGATCAATAGAGGGAGAGAAAAAGCAAAGAACAGTGGATGCTGGAAATCAGAATCATAGTAGCTGGAGAAGCTGGGCATGTCTGCTGAGTTTTCCCAGCAATTTCTGTTTTTGTTTAGGATCATTAGAAGCTTTGCTATTTGCCAAATGCAGGCAGGGTTTCTCCATATGCTTTCCCTTGATGCTACAGAGCAATGAAGCACCGCTCCTGGTTGGATACTCCTTTCGCCAAGTCTAGGAGGCTCGACAGATTCGAGGGCAGACCAGAAACATCCAATGATCCAGTGACGAAAAATTGAATTGCGGGTATGCAGTGGCGACCTCAGTGTGAGTGATGGAATATCTATACAGAAAAGCCCTTGCTGAAGTATTGGGAAGAGGTTGAAGTCCTCAGCCGATTTTTGAAGTAGTGACAAGGGGGCAGGCAGAGTCTGATATGGCTACAACAGAGATTTGATGAATGCAAGCAAGCTGATGGGGAGGAGCTGGTCTCCATGTCCCTATTAGCTGTCAAAGGTGTTTAGTCACACTGTCCTTCTGGATCCCTCTTTCTGATTGAGACTGAACACTTGCCTTTGGAAGCAGTGAGGCACGAGAGGAGGAACAATGGTAACAAACGTCCATTTTGTCTTTCTTTCAAGCACAGCGTCACATCATCCTGATCCTGGAGAGGTCTAGATGGGAAAGTCCAAAACTGGAGGGCATGGGTTTAAGGTGAGAGGGGAAAGATTTAAAAGGGACCTAAGGGGCAACTTTTTCATGCAGAGGGTGGTGTGTGTATGGAATGAGCTGTCAGAGGAAGTGGTGGCTTCTGGTACAATTACAATATTTAAAAGACATTTGAACAGATACATGAATAGAAAAAGTTTAGAGGGATATGGGCCAAATGCAGGTAAATGGGACTAGTTAAGATTTGGATACCTGGTTGGCATGGACGAGTTGGACCGAAGGGTCTGTTTCCATGCTGTATGACTCTGTGAGGGAAGAGGCTGCTATCAGAGTGGTGATGGTCAGTGTGGATGTCAGCCTCAGAAGAAGAGAAAGATTGCTACATAGGGGGTGCAGATCTAGGCCTTGATGTCCTACCTCCACTGTAACCCTTATGCCTAATCCCACCGAAGGGGTACTCCATAGAGGTGTTGGAATTGTCATGGAATTGGCCATGCTAAATTGTCCATAGTGTTTAGGGATGTGTATGTTAGGTGTAATAATCAGGGATAAATATAGGATAATAGGGGAGGGGAATGGGCCTGTGTGGGTTACTCTTCGGAGGGTTGGTGTGGACTTTTGGGACGAAGAGCCTGTTTCCACACTGGAGGGATTCTATTTCTATAAAAGAGTGGTAGAGGCAGTCAACACATCTTTCAAGACCTGCACGTGAGTTTTCATAACCTACAGGATAGTGTCTCTTACTCTTCTTCCTGTCACCTTTTGCATCATGACCCCACCACTGAACATCCACCATTGTTCCCTGGATTGTCACTGTCCTCAGCTCCTGTCTTCTCCCACATTGTAGTCATCCAAACCCACAAAGCCAGCTTCTGTCATCTTCCCCAAACCTCTAAGCACTACTGCCTTGAAAGACCCATTGTTTCAGCCTGTTCCTTCCCCACTGAGCTTGTTTTTTTTTTCCTATCATTACTCTTCATTATCGACACCTTGTCCAATCCTTCCCAACTCCGTTTGTGGGCCTTCTGTTGTCCTCCGCTTTTGCACCAATGTCGAGTTTCCTGGCCTTAGCTACCTCCTCTTCAGTATGAGTATCCAATCCCTCAAAACCTTCATCTCCCGCCAGTATGAGTTGAGAGCAGTCCACTTCTTCGTGAACAGAGGATAAAGCACCTGCCATCCATCATCACCATCCCCCTCCTCTGCCTGGCTGAGATGAATTTCTCAGTGAACACTTTCACCCTTAATTTGTCACACTTTTTCCATTGTCTGGCAATTTACTGCTCCTCGGATGCAGCCTGAACTGCTGTGCTTTTCCAGCACCACTAATCCAGAATCTGGTTTCCAGCATCTGCAGTCATTGTTTTTAACCTGTGATTGCAGTTATGCCTGTCTTTTGTGAGGGGCGTGCAGAACATTCCTTGTTCTGGTCCTACACATGGGGAGACCCTCCTGTAAACTCTTTCTTCAGCATGTCTGTGATATTGTCAGTGCTGTTGCCAGCTTCTCTCACCATCACCTGGTCCATGTCTGATTCTTCCCTTTCTTTTCTCGACTTCACGGTTTCCATTTTTGAGGATAGACTGTCTACCAATATCTATTACAAGTCCACTGACTCCCATGCTTCCTATAAGGACTTCATTCTATTCTCCCAGCTTCTCCATATCTGCCACATATTTCATGAAGGTGTTTCTAACATGACTTCCTTTGTCCACAACAGCTGATTTCCAGCACCCACTCCCCTTCCAGTCCCCACTTCTGCTGTGCTAAACAAGGCCGTTAACTGTGTCTGGCCCATTTCCCACACTTCTGCCCTTACTGTTTACCCCTGTCCCCTTGTCAATAAGGCTTTCCTTGTCCTCATTCACGATCCCACAAGACGCCGCATTCAAAGGAACATTCTTTGTCATTTCCACCACCTCCAGGAGGATGCAACCAACGATCACACCCTCCTGTCCCCCCCACTGTTGGCATTCCGCAGGGCCCATTCCTTCCTGGAAACCCTGGCCCACTCCTCCATCACTCTTAACACTTTTCTTAGTTCCCTCCCATCCCTTCCCACCTTGCCCTGCAGTAGCGAGGTGTAATGCTTGCCTATTCACCTTTTGACTCTTCACTGTCCAAGGCCCCTTACAGTCAAAGCAGCGTTTTACTTCTTTCAATCTAGTCTCCTTCGTTTACTGTCTGCAACGTGGTGTCCTTTGTACTGATGAGACCAAACGCAGACTGAGTGACCACTTTGCAGAATGCTTTCGCTCTGTCTACAAGCATAGCCACTTCAATTCCCCATTAGTTGAGTTGGTCATGCTAAATTGCCCATGCTGTCTGGGGATGTGCAGGATAGATGGATTAGCCATGGGAATTGCAGGGTTACAAGGATATGGTGGAGCATTGAGTCAAGGTGAGATGCTTCTCAGATGGTCAGTGTAGACTTGATAGGCAGAATGGCCTGCTTCCACATTGAAGGGATTCTATGATTCCATTCTATGATTCTAGGATCTTGTTCTTATGCTAACGATTCTGTCCTTGCCTGCTTTAGTGAAGCCTAATACCAGCTGGAGGAACAGCTCCACATCTTCCCATTAAGCATCTTCACAGACTTTAGGAGCTCAGCAACTCAGGCCATGAACTTTCCCCAGCTTTCAGTAAAACTGCCATTAACATCTCTCACTGGCACCCACTCTGGATTGCCAACGGGTCACATTGGACTTCACACCTTAACTCTGTTGCTGTTTGCACAGACACTGCCAGATCCGCTGACTTTCTCTTCCTGTCCATGGGAAAATAGGATTGCTGTCTTTTTCACCTGGCAAAGAGGTAGTGGGCCAAATGGCCTGTTTCTGTGCTGTGAATATTTAGCCCCATTTCCACTTCCTGGGCCAAGTTCTGGTGAAGCACCTTTACAAATGAAAGGCACAGTGTAAATGCAGCTTGGCATGGTGTGGCTTTTCCCCTTCTTTTCAAAGGGAAAGATTTACCAACAGTATTGACACCAATGTCTCTCCCTTTGGCTATTTTTAATACGTATTTATTGGGAAGTTTTTTTTTGTGTGTGTGAATTACATCATTGATGCAATTGGCTATCCGCCCAACAGTATAAATAAATTTAACAACAAGGGCTGAGAATACTGGCTTACTCCCAATTTTTACCATTTCTCTAAAGCCTGTTGATTTATCTAAGACTCATTACACTCCATTGCCACCTTGGCAGTGACTGAAAAGAAATAAAACAAATAGACTTCTATTGGATCAAATTATACCTCAGAGAGAAGTCTCAAGTGGCTTCATGCACAGTGACAGTGGCTTTGAGGGCATTACCTATTGTTGCTGTGTAAGCTAATGCATTTAGGCATGGCAAGGTTCCAGCAACAGGGACTGTTCTGCACTGTAAGAGTTTATTTGAGAGAACCACAGATTTCACTTCTTCTTTTCACCATAAACTTGTTGCTATTCTCTCTCTCTCTGTCTCTCATGTATCCATCTGTTTTCCTTCTGACAGTGACTATCAGATCTCCAGCTCTGACAGATATTCCCTCCCAGATCATAACAAGACACTCTGTCAAAACATGTTGTCTCATCTTCCCACAGGAATGGCAGTCTTTAAAAAAAGATGTTCCAAGGTACATTGGCAAGTATGTCAGCTTTGCTCGAACTGAGAAAAAAAAAGTGATATTGAAAAGGGGGGCGTGAGCAGGATGGTGACATCAGGCCTGATGCTTCCTCCTCATTGCCTGGTGGCTCAGTGGTTAGCACTGCTGCCTCACAACGCCAGGGACCCGGATTCGATCCCAGCCTCGGGCGACAGTCTGTGTCCGTATCTGCGTGGGTTTCATCCGTGTATTTTGGTTTCCTCTCACAGTCCAAAGATGTGCAGGTTAGGTAAATTGGCCATGCTAAACTGCCAAATAGTATCCAAGGATGTGTAGGCTACTTGAATTGGTCATGTGGGATAATGTGTTTGGATGGGTTGCTCTTTGGAGGGTCAGAGCAGACTCAATGGGCCAAATGGACTCTATCTGCACTATAGGGATTCTGTGTTCACGTTTAGGCATGACTATTCCAACACTGCTGGAACCAATGAGACCATTTGTGAAAATGTTACAGATCTTGTGACACTTCTCCACGTCATTGAGGAGGTGATTAAAGCTGTGGACGCGAAAATGTCTGTGCAAGTTCTTCATCCAAACTTTTGGCAGCGGATTTGATTAAGTTTTTGTTTATTGATTCTGGGCCATGCATGTCATCGCTGGCTGGGCCCAGCATTTATCAGAGCTGAAAATGTGTTGCTGGAACAGCGCAGCAGGTCAGGCAGCATCCAGGGAACAGGAGAATCGATGTTTCGGGCATAAGCCCTTCTTCAGGAATGAGGAAAGTGTGTCCAGCAGGCTAAGATAAAAGGTAGGGAGGAGGGACTTGGGGGAGGGGCGTTGGAAATGCGGTAGGTGGAAAGAGGTCAAGGTAAGGGTGATAGGTCAGACTGGGATGGGGGCGGAGAGGTCAGGAAGAAGATTGCAGGTTAGCATTTATCACTCCTCCCTAATTGCCCTTTAGAAGGTGGGGGTGAGCTGCCTTCTCCTGGTGATGCAGGATCAGGGAATAGAGCCAGACCCTTCAGGAGTGAACTTAGGGAGCACAAAGAATAGTGGAAGTTTGGAATTTCTTTTCCAAAAACACAATGACGTGAGACGGACACTTGTTCTATGTTAACCAAAAGTTAAATCAAACTCGCTCTGCATTGCTCACCTCAGGTAAAAACAATGACTGCAGATGCTGGAAACCAGATTCTGGATCAATGGTGCTGGAAGAGCACAGCAATTCAGGCAGCATCCGAGGACAGGCAAAATCGACGTTTCGGGCAAAAGCCCTTCATCAGGAATAAAGGCTGAGAGCCTGAAGCGAGGAGAGATAAGCTAGAGGAGGGTGGGAGTGGGGATAGAGTAGCATAGAGTACAATAGGTCAGTGGGGGAGGAGATGAAGGTGATAGGTCAGGGAGGAGAGGGTGGAGTGGATAGATGGCCGGAGTCCGTGTGGGATGAGTTGGTTACGGAGGCAGGCACTGAGGAAGCAAATGTGGCTGTAGTAGCGGGTTTGCTTCAGGACATGGTTGAAGAGCTTCAGGGCAGAGGAAATGACCTGGGAGTTGCAGTGGGAGAGAGACTCATAGAACATAGAACATAGAAGAATACAGCGCAGTACAGGCCCTTCGGCCCTCGATGTTGCCCCGATCCAAGCCCACCTAACCTACACAAGTCCACTATCCTCCATATGCCTATCCAATGCCCGCTTAAATGCCCATAATGAGGGAGAGTCCACCACTGCTACTGGCAGGGCATTCCACAAACTCACGACTCGCTGAGTAAAGAACCTACCCCTAACATCTGTCCTATACCTACCCCCCCTTAATTTAAAGCTGTGCCCCCTTGTAATAGCTGACTCTATACGTGGAAAAAGATTCTCACTGTCGACCCTATCTAAACCCCTAATCATCTTGTACACCTCTATCAAGTCACCCCAAACCTTCTTTTCTCCAATGAAAACAACCCCAAGTGCCTCAGCCTTTCCTCATACGATCTTTCTACCATACCAGGCAACATCCTGGTAAACCTCCTCTGCACCCGTTCCAGTGCCTCCACATCCTTCCTATAGTATGGCAACCAAAACTGCACACAATACTCCAGATGTGGCCGCACCAGAGTCTTATACAACTGCAACATGACCTCAGGGCTCCGGAACTCAATTCCTCCACCAATAAAAGCCAGTACGCCATATGCCTTCTTCACCGCACTATTTACCTGGGTGGCAACTTTCAAAGATCTGTGTACATGGACACCAAGATCCCTCTGCTCATCCACACTACCAAGTATCCGACCATTAGCCCAGTACCCCATCTTTTTGTTACTCTTACCAAAGTGAATCACCTCACACTTAGCTACATTGAACTCCATTTGCCACCTTTCTGCCCAGTTCTGCAGCTTATCTATATCCCGCTGTAACCTGCCACGTCCTTCCTCACTGTCTACAACTCCTCCGACTTTCGTATCATCTGCAAACTTGCTCACCCAACCTTCTAACCCCTTCTCCAGGTCATTTATAAAAATGACAAACAGCAATGGTCCCAAAACAGATCCTTGTGGAACACCGCTAGTGACGGCACTCCAAGATGAACCTTTGCCATCAACTACTACCCTCTGTCTTCTTCCGGCCAGCCAACTCCTAATCCAAACCTCCAACTCACCCTCAATGCCATACCTCCGTATTTTTTGCAGTAGTCTACCATGGGGAACCTTATCAAATCCCTTACTAAAATCCATGTACACCACATCTACCGCTTTCCCCTCGTCCACCTCCTTATTCACCTTCTCAAAGAATTCAATAAGGTTTGTGAGGCACGACCTGCCCTTCACAAAACCATGCTGACTATCCTTGATCACATTATTCCTATCCAGATGTTCATAAATCCTATCCCTTACAATTCTCTCTAAGATTTTGCCCACAACAGAAGTGAGACTCACCGGCCTATAGTTACTAGGGTTATCCCTACTCCCCTTCTTGAACAAGGGAACCACATTTGCTAGCCTCTAATCTTCTGGCACTACTCCTGTAGACAATGAGGACATAAAAATCAAGGCCAATGGCTCTGCAATCTCCTCCCTTGCTTCCCAGAGAATCCTAGGATAAATGCCATCAGGCCCAGGGGACTTATCTATTTTCACCCTTTCCAGAATTTCCAACACCTCTTCTCTACATACCTCAAAGCCATCCATTCTACTTAATTGTGACTCAGTATTCACATTGACAACAATGTCCTGTTCCTGATTGAATACTGACGAAAAGTATTCATTCAGTGTCTCCCCAATCTCTTCAGCCTCCACACGCAACTTCCCACTACTATCCTTGACTGGACCTATTCCTACCCTAGTCATTCTTTTATTCCTGACATACCTATAGAAAGCCTTAGGGTTTTCCCTAATCCTACCAACTAAGGACCTTTCATGTCCCCTCCTTGCTGCTCTTAGCTCTCTCTTCAGGTCCTTCCTGGCTACCTTATAACTCTCAATCACCCCAATTGAACCTTCACGCCTCATCTTTACATAGGCCGCCCTCTTCCATTTAACAAGGGATTCCAATTCCTTATTAAACCAAGGCTCCCTCACACGACCCTTTCCTCCCTGCCTGACGGGTACATACTTATCAAGGACACTCAATATTTGCTCCTCACATATCAATTACGCCCTTGCCTTGAAGCTTACTTTTCCAAGCCACACATCCTAAGTCATGCCTCACCGCATCATAATTTCCCTGCCCCCAGCTATAACTGTTGCCCTGTAGTGCACGCTTATCCCTCTCCATCACTAGAGTAAAAGTCACCGAATTGTGGTCACTGTGTCCAAAGTGCTCACCTACCTCTAATTCTAACACCTGGCCTGGTTCGTTACCCAGAATCAAATCCAGTATGGCCTCACCTCTTGTTGGCCTATCTACATATTGTGTCAGGAAACCCTCCTGCACACATTGGACAAACACTGACCCATCTAACGAACTTGAGCTATAGCTTTCCCAATCAATATCAGGAAAGTTAAAGTCCCCCATAACAACCACCCTATTACTTTCACTCTTCTCTTGAATCATCCTCGCAATCCTTTCTTCTACGTTTCTAGGACTATTAGGAGGCCTGTAAAAAGCTCCTAACAGGCTGAGCTCACCTTTCCTATTCCTAACCTCAGCCCAAACTACCTCAGATGGCGAGTCTTCATCCATCGTCCTTTCCACAGCTGTAATACTATCTTTGACAAGCAATGCCACACCTCCCCCTCTTTTACCCCCACCTCTGACCCTACTAAAACATTTAAACCCTGGGACCTGCAACAGCCAATCCTGTCCCTGTTCTACCCATGTCTCCGTCATCGCCACAACATCGAAGTCCCAGGTACCAACCCACGCTGCAAGTTCACCTACCTTATTTCGTATACTTCTTGCATTGAAGTATACACACTTCAAGCCACTTTCCTGTTTACAGGCATCCTCCTTTGAAATTGATGCCATGTTCCTAACCTCCCTACACTCCAGGTCCTGCACCCTAAAGCTACAGTCTGGGTTCCCATGCCCCTGCAGAGTTAGTTTAAACCAGATTCTGGATCAGTGGTGCTGGAAGAGCACAGCAATTCAGGCAGCATCCGAGGACAGGCAAAATCGACGTTTCGGGCAAAAGCCCTTCATCAGGAATAAAGGCAGATAGCCTGAAGCGTGGAGAGATAAGCTAGAGGAGGGTGGAGGTGGGGATACAGTAGCATAGAGTACAATAGGTCAGTGGGGGAGGAGATGAAGGAGATAGGTCAGGGAGGAGAGGGTGGAGTGGATAGGTGGCCGGAGTCCGTGTGGGATGAGTTGGTTACGGAGGCAGGCACTGAGGAAGCAAGGTTTCCAGCATCTGCAGTCATTGTTTTTACCTTGTTGATTTTAACCCTACTGCGAATCCTCTTGCAAGGATGCCTGCCTTGAAGAAGTTTTCCTCCTCTCTCTACAAGAATCTCAGGGAGTCTCTCTCCCATTGCAACTCCCAGGTCATTTCCTCTGCCCTGAAGCTCTTCAACCATGTCCTGAAGCAAACCCGCTACTACAGCCACATTTGCTTCCTCAGTGCCTGCCTCCGTAACCAACTCATCCCACACGGACTCCGGCCACCTATCCACTCCACCCTCTCCTCCCTGACCTATCACCTTCATCTCCTCCCCCACTGACCTATTGTACTCTATGCTACTCTATCCCCACCCCCACCCTCCTCTAGCTTATCTCTGCACGCTTCAGGCTATCTGCCTTTATTCCTGATGAAGGGCTTTTGCCCGAAACGTCGATTTTGCCTGTCCTCGGATGCTGCCTGAATTGCTGTGCTCTTCCAGCACCATTGCCCTCCTCAGTTCGACGCTGGGAAGATTCTGTCACCGAAGTCAGATGGCAGCTGTTGATCTGAAACCCTTCTCCTGCCTTCAGTCAGTGGTGTTCATGGAGAAGGGCTGAACACTGAGAACCAGAAATTGGTTTTATGACCTTAGGAGGCAATTAGAACATGGGAAAACATAATGTTTCTGCATAGCTGGTCAGCATGAACGAGTTGGACCGAAGGTCCTGTTTCCGTGCTGTACATCACCATGACTCTGTGAAAGGAGTGTTTGTGGGCGTGAGTGAAAATTTGTGGACTGCTTGTCTCCCCTTTGGAAATATCAGGAAATGAGTTGTTTACTGGCTTTTGTGGCATGTTGTCATGTGTATTTATTTGATCAGTGAGGTATCACATCCCTTTTGAAAGACTTCAAAAGAAGGACTTGTATTTATATAGTGTTCTTTTATGTCCACAGGATGTCCCAAAGTGATTCAAAGCCAATGAAGTACTGTTTAAAATGCAGTTGCTTATTAATATGTGCAATGCAGCAGTCAACACATATCAATGTGAAAACAGCAATGTGAGAATGACTACATCACCTATTTTAGTAATGTTGCAAGAGGGGATAAATATTGACCAGAACACAGGAGAACTCCACTGCTTTTCAAAATATTGCTGTGGGATATTTATAGCCTCCCAAGACAGCACATGGGGCGATTGTTTTGTCTCTGATCTGAAAGGCACGATCCCTGACAGTGCAGAACTCCCTCAGTACTGCACTGAGATCAACAACCTACATTTTCTGCTTAAAGCGCTGGGTTGGGAATAACCACCATCACCAGGGATATATTTCCCTCCCGATCCCTATCCGCTTTCCGTAAAGACCATTCTCTCTGTGACTACCTCGTCAGGTCCATGCCCCTCCAACAACCCATCCTCCCCTCCCGGCACCTTCCCCTTCCACCGCAGGAATTGCAAAACCTGCGCCCACACCTCCCCCCTCACCTCCGTCCAAGGTCCCAAAAGACCCTTCCATAACCGTCAAAATTTCACCTGCACTTCCACATGTGTCATTGCTCCCGATGCCGTCTCCTCTACATTGGGGAGACTGGACGCCTACTCACAGGGCACTTCAGAGAACATCTCAGGGACACCCGCAGCAACCAACCCCACCGCACAATGGCTGAACACTTTAATTTCCCCTCCCACTCTGCTGAGGACGTGCAGATCCTGGGCCTCCTCCATTTCCATTCCTTTACCACCCGACACCTGGAAGAAGAACACCTCATCATCTGCCTCGAGACCCTCCAACTCCAGGGCATCAATATGGATTTCTCCAGTTTCCTCATTTCCCCTCCCCCCACCTTACCCCAGTTCCAACCTTCCAGCTCAGCACCGCCCTCATGACCTGTCCTACTTGTCCATCATCCTTCCAACCTATCCACTCCACCCTCCCCTCCGATGTTAGCGGGTGGCACGGTGGCACAGTGGTTAGCATTGCTGCCTCACAGCACCAGAGACCCGGGTTCACTTCCTGCCTCAGGTGACTATCTGTGTGGATTTTGCACATTCTCCCAGTGTCTGCGTGGGTTTCCTCCGGGTGTTCTGGTTTCCTCCCACAGTCCAAAAATGTGCAAGTCAGGTGAATTGGCCATGCTAAATTGCCCATAGTGCTAGGTGAAGGGGTAAATGTATGGGTGGGTTGCACTTTGGCGGATCGGTGTGGACTTGTTGGGCCGAAGGGCCTGTTTCCACACTGTAAGTAATCACCTTTACCCCCATCTCCATCCACCTATTGCACTCTCAGCTACCTTCTCCCCAGCCCCACCTCCCTCCCATTTATTTCTCCACCCCTGAGGCTCACAGCCTTATTCCTGATGAAGGTCTTCTGCCCGAAACATCGATTCTCCCGCACCTGGGATGCCGCCTGAACTGTGCTTTTCCAGCACCACACTCTCGACTCTAATCTCCAGCTTCTGCAGTCCTCACTTTCGCCTGGGATTAACCCACAGCCTTCCTGAGAAAGGCTGTCAATTAAGATATGGCTGGCAGTGGAGTGAGGGGAATGAGGGGAGTTCAGAGGGCATGCTGAGTGGAGGGGTGAGAGGCTTGAAGCGAAATAGGAGAAGGAGAACATAAATGATAGGAGAGATTTGTGGGGGATGAGAAGACAGTATAGTGACGAGAAGTATGTAAAATGTGAAGAGTGTTTACCATTGTTTTGTTAACACGTCTATGCTTTCTAATACTGCAGTAGTGATCCAGAGGGCAAAATACTTCAAAGAACTGAATTTGAATTTGGGTTTAAAACTAAAGCTGGCAATAATTGCTATTCAGAATGTGGTAGTGAATGGTCTTCTCTTTGTTATGGAGTCTAGGTTCAGGGAACAGACTGAAAATTGATCAACGATACTTCAGGAATGAGCTTAGATAGCGCAAAGTGAAGATTTTGAGGGGTGACTTTATAGAGGTTTATAAAATTATGAGGTGTATAGATAAGGTGAATGACTGATGTTTTTTCCCTAGGGTGGGGGACTTCAAGTCTGGGGGTGTATTTTTAAGGTGAGGGGAGAAAAAGATAAAAAAGCCAAGCGGGGCAGTTTTTTTTACACAGAGAGTAGTTCGAGTGTGGAATGAACCTCTAGAGGCAGTGGTGGAAATGGATGCAGTTACAATGTATAAAAGACCCAGTGAAAACACATTGGATGATAGATCAGTTGTTCATGATTAGTGTGAGATTGATGTTTATTTTCGATTACCTGGACTTGCTCTTCATTGTCGACCTCAATCAGACGCTGGGTAGATTCTACTCCAGAGGTCAGATGGCACCTGTCGACCTGAAACCCTTCCCCAATCTTTAGTCAGTGATGTTAAGGGAGGAGGAGGGTGAAACATTGAGAACTGAAAGAGTAGGCATTGACCAAACCTTCGAGAAACTGCTGGATTGTTGCAAAATCTCCACAATTGTCCTTCCCCTTATCCATCTTCATCAAGTGTGCTGACCCCAACAGTGTCACCCATACCTCACTGAGGAGCAAGCATTCTTGCCCATAATAGGAGTCATCAGGTCATACAACACAGAGACAGACCCTTTGGACCAACCAGTCATAATCCCAAACTAGTCCCTCCCGCCTACGCTTGCCACATATCCCTCCAAAATTGTCTCACTCTTGTATTTATCTAATGTCTTTAAAATCTTGTAACTGTACCCGTTTCCACCACTTCTTCTGAAAGTTTCAAATTACACCTTATGCCTTCTTTAAATCTTCCTCCACTCACCTTAAAAATATGCCCCCTGGTCTTGAAATCCCCCATCCTAGGGAGGAGACACCTTCCATTCACCTTCCTATAAGGTTTATCAACCTCCTGAGCTCCAGTGAAAAATGTCCCAGTCTTTCCAGCCTCTCCTTATAACTCAAACTGAGTCCATCCTAAGTACTACCCCCATCTTTTTGAGAAAATTAATACTGGACAACAAATGCTCACATCCCAGGGAATGAATAATAAAAAATAATCCTGAGACCCTTATGATAATACTTGTGTACATACACAGGAGTGAGAAGAAGGAGTCAGCTATTCAGCCCTTGAGCTGACTCTCTCTTCAGTAACGTCATGGTTGACCTGATTATTCTACATTATTCCCATCTGTTCTGTAACCCTTCACTCTCTAGCTTGTCAAAATATTTTAAAAATATTCAAAAATTCTGCTTGCGGTATTTTTCAAGAGAGTTTCAAAGACTCCTGACACTGTGTGAGAAAACGTAGAGGCATAGAGTTATGTAGCATGGAAACAGAGCTTTTGGTCCAACTCCTCCATGCTGACCAGAAGGGCCGGTATAACTCAATGACTCTATGTCTCGAATTCTCCTCATCTCTGTCTTAAATATTCAACCCATTATTTTTGAACGGTGGCCTCTATTTCTATTCACCCTGTCAAGCGCCCTCTTACTCTTCTAAACTCCAACACATACAAGCCCAGACTGACCAACCTTTCCTCAATAGTCAACCCATCCATCCCAGGTAAACTCTGGAAAACCTTTTTCTGAAGTACTTCCATGGCATTACTGATTGTTGTAAAAGCCTATCTGGTGTTCTTCATTAGGGGAAGTAAATTTGCCATCTTTTCTTGTTGACCCATTGTCCAAACACGTCGCAATGTGGTTGACACTTAATTGCCCTCTGAAATGGCGGAGAGAGCATCCCAGATCAGTGCCCCATGGAAGAAAATGTTGCTGTTAGCTAGTTTACAACAATGGCCCCAAGAATCAGAAACTTCAATTAGGAGGATGGATTGAAAAAAGCGGAACTGTTTTCCTTGCAGAGAAGAAGAAGGTTGTGAGGAGCTTTGGAAGAGACTTTTGAAATCACGAATGGGCTGGACAGAGCAGATGGGCAGAAACTGTTCCTGCTCATAAAAGAGAAAAGAACGAGAGGGCATAGATTTAAAGTGGTGCGTGTGTGAAACAAGAGCGATGTGAGAAAAATAACCTTTTCACTCAGCGAGGAGTTAGGGTATGCTTTGCGTGAAAAAGTGGTGGAGGCAGGTTCAAGTGAAGCATTTAAAAGAACATTACATGATTAGTTGAGAGGAATAGTGAGCAAGGGTGTGGTGGGGATGTGGGGGGGCAGCAGTAGATTGCCAGAAGATATTAATATTTGTTTTATTCACTTGCGGGATGTGGGCATTGCTGGCTTACCAGCATCTATTGCCATCCCAAGTTGCCCTTTTGAAGACGATGCTGAGCTGTCTTCTAAAGAGAGAATGCAGGCACAATGGGCTGAATGGCCTTTTCCTACACTATAACAATTCCATGATTTAACAATTGGAATCTTCGGTGACAAGGTGATCTTGCAGAGCAAGTTTCAGAAGTTTCTTTTAAAAATCTACAAGACCATTGACAGTTTAATTGTATCACAGACTTCAAAGAATGACGTTCAGCTAGTGAATAATGGAATCTCATTTCCAAGCTTTCCTGAGCAATTTTCTTTTCAAGAGTTTATCTAATTTCTTTTGAATCTTGCTGTTGATTCAACTTCTAAGAGGTACATTCCAGACTTTAATAACTCGTGTTGCTTGATACATTTCTCCTGTGGTTCACTTGTCAATTATCTTATGTCGTCTAATGCGATCTAGTAACTGACCCTCTTGTCAATGGAAACAGCTTATTCATGAGTCTAAACCCATCATCATTTTGAATACCTCTCTTAAACTTCCCATTGCATCTGATGTTCCTGTCATTAGATATAATTAGCAGAGAATATCATCTCATTTGGTCTGTGTTGATGGCTGTGTTCTCACGTTCTTCCTCGGTTTAATCTCAGCCCATCGACACTCCTTGCTGTACCTTTCTCCCTGACATATTTATTTAAACTGCCCTTAAACACATCTAACTTTTTAAAAATCCAGTCTCTGAACGTGAGCATCGCTGTTTGGGCCAGCATTTCTTGCACATTCCTAGATGCCAATGAGAAGGCGCTAGTGAGTTATCTTCTTGAAACACAGCAGTCCATGTGCTGTAGATAGACCCACAATGCAGTTAGGGTGGGAGTTTGAGAATTCCAATCCCACAATACTGAGAAACGGTGATACATTTCAAATTCAGGATGCTGTGTGGCCAGACGGGCCACTTGCAAGTGATGGTGTTGCTCATGACCTTCTGAGTGATAGAGGTCTTTTCCCTGGGGTAGGGGAGTCCAGAACTAGAGGGCGTAGGTTCAGAGTGAGAGGGGAAAGATATAAAAAGGACCTAAGCAGCAACTTTTTCACGCAGAGAGTTGTGTGCGCGTTTGGAATGAGCTGCCGGAGGAAGTGGTGGAGGCTGTTACAATTACAGCATTGAAAAGGCATCTGGATGGGTATATGAATAAGAAGGGTTTAGAGGGATATGGGGCAAGTGCTGACAAATGAGATTAGATTAGGATATCTGGTTGGCATGGACGTGTTGGACCGAAGGGTGTGTTTCCGTGCTGTACATTTCTATGACTGTATGTGGGAGGTGCTTGGAAGGTGCTGTTGAAGGATGATGAATGTTTCGAGAAAGTCTCAACTACAGTGCTTGGCATAGAATCAGTTGATGTGTTGTATTTGGACTTGGAGAAGGCGTTCGATAAGATAACTTACAAAAGCTCAAGGCATAAGATTAAAGCCCACAGTGTTGGAGGTAATACATTTGCATAGATAGAGATTTGGCTCATGGGCAGTATTGTCGTGTATATATAGATGAGAGAGTGCTTTGATCATTAGGACAATCAAGACTTATGGGGAAAGGGCAGATAAGTGGACATGAAGACTATCAGATCAACCAGCACATTGAATGGCCTATTTTTTAGGGTTCCATAGTCTTATAGAAACAGAATTAACATTTCAAGTCTGGTATGACTCATCTTCAGAACTGAAGATGTACTGAGTTTCTCCAGCATCCTGTATGTTTCTTTCAGATTTTAAATTCCTTTAATCTTTATTCCTTCCTCTCTGAACACCTAACGTCGTCAAAACCTTAATTGCCCTGTTATCACAATGTGGGAACGAGCGATTTGCATATTGGCTGCCACTATTCTGCAACATTTCACAAATACATCAGTGGCTGCAACACACTTTGGGATGTCCAGCAGTTGTGAAAAGCACTGTCTAAATATAATCTGAGGAAGGATGCTTTGGAATGGAAAGAATGCAACAAAGGTCTACCAGTATGCTGAGGGAGTGACATTACTGAGGGACATGATTAAGATGGAATGGCATCCCACACACACTGCCACTCAGTAACCTTGCATGAACAGCCTGCGTTACTGATTACATTTCTACTTCTCTTCATTCTGCTCCCTCACACTGTCTCTCAGTGTCCTCTTGCACCCAAGCACCCTGCATTACTGACTGTATCTCTGTTGAGCCAGTTCCCTCAGTCTGTCACTCATTAACCCCCTTTTCCAGCACTGTGTGGTGCTGCATTAACTGATATTTTCCAACTCCCCGAGATAATCATTCAGTTACCTTTCTCCCCAGCACCCTGTGTTCCTAACTGTGTCTGTCCTGATGTTAATCCAGCTCCCTCACACGGTTAGTCAGTAATCCCTGTCCCCAGCTCCCTGTGTTGCTGACTGTATCTCTACTGGTGTTAATTTAGTTCCCTCAGTCTAACTCAGTGACCCCTCAAGCTCCCTCACACTCTCAATCAGTAATCCGTCTCTCCCCAGTCCCCTTTTTTTAGTGACTGTCTCTCAATTGATATTAATCCAGCTCCCTCACACTCAGTGACTCCTCTCCACCCAGCACGTTGTGTTACTGACTGTCAGGATGATTGCACCTTTAACAATTTTTGTAGCATCCTGGAGCGCTTGACATCAAACTAATTGTATTTCAAAGTCTGCATTTATAGGTACATCCTAAAATTTAATTCCGAATCTTATTAACCACTTCAATACCCCAGCCTGGAAATTCCTCATCACCTTGGGATGAAATTTGGATATAATGGAGGAAGAAGATTTGGGGAATTTGGAAAGGAACTGTTGTAAAATAGTCATTTTGTTGCCCCTTTCCCCTCCCTGTCCCTTCAGCAATCCTTTCCCCTGGTTCAGAGATTAAATGGTGATTTTGTCCAAGGTGACTGACTGCCTTCATTTGTGTTTTTTCTTTCTCTCAGGTTCATGGGTAGAGCTGGACTACAGCCAACACAGCAGTCCCAGGGTCTTGGAACATATCCCCTCGTCGAGCTCCATCCACAATGGCGACATGGAGAAGATCCTGCTGGATGCACAGAATGAATCGGAAAAGAACAGTTTGCGGGGCAGCTCCCACTGTGACAGGTGATCCTGACCCATTCCACCCCCTTGGTTCTTTTTTTGCTGGCAGGAAGTGGTGATGTATCAGTCTTAACCTGACCTTGTCACGTTTCTTCAGGAAGCTTGCAGTTATCAGATCCAACAAATAAATTAGAAGTCGACATAAAACTAAAACAATTTTCTAGGAACACGAATAGGTCCACAGAATCCCTGCTCCACCCTTCACTGAGATCATTGTTCAGCAACCTCCATGGGATATGTATTATGTTCCCTATTTGAAAGTGGGAGGCTTGTCAAATAGACAGGGTGGTCTTCCCATGGCCTTCTGCCTCACCTCTGACCTGTCTCCCATATTACAGTGGAGGAGGAGGGCAACTTGTGGGTCTTTAGGCCTGTTCATGCCAGGAGATGACCAAATTAACTTCAGTAAGACCACATTTGGAATAACGCAAACAGTTCTGGTCGCCACACTCCCCGAGGGATGTGGAGGTTTTGAGAAGAGTACAGAAAAGTTTTGCCAGGATTTGGAGGGTGTTAGCTATGAGGAGAGATTGGACAAACTTGGATGGTTTTCACTTTAACGTCGGTGGGGATGACCTGATAGAAGGATATAAAATTATGAGAGGCACGCTGTAGAACAGATGGTCACAGCATTTCTCTCAGTGTAAAAATGCCAATTACCAGGGGACAAAGGTTTAAGGTAAAAGGGGGAAAGTTTAAAGGAGATGTGAGAGGCAGGTTTTTGACACAAAAGGTGGTAAGTGCCTGGAATGTGCTAACAGGAGAGGTGGTGAAGGCAGCTGCAATAGCAAGATTTAAGAGGCACCTTGACAGATGCATGAACAGACAGGGAATAAAGGGATACAGACTGCGGAGAGGCTAAAAGTTTTTAGTTTAGAAAGGCATCATGTATTGGTGCAGGTTTGGTGGGCCGAAGGATCTGTTCCTGTGCTGTTCTTTAACAGCCACTCATTCAGCCTCTGACAATATTTCACATGGGCAGGGGAAGGCAGAGGCAAAGTAAATTAGCCCGGCAGTTTCTTCTTTATCTTTTCATGGGGCATGGGTGTCATTGCCAGCATTTTCCATCCTGTGCCTAAATGCCCTTGAACTGTGGGGCTTGCTCGAGGTTGGAGTGTGCCAGGTAAGCCTCTACTTGGCTGATAATAGAATAACAGGCTATCATGTTGGAAGTGAGTTTTTGGCATGAATAGAGGATTGGATAACTAATCGGAGACTGAGAGTTGGGGTAAGGACGACATTTGCAAGATGGGAATCTCTAACTAGTTGAGTGCCACAGATGGCCAGGGCCACAATTACTTACAATGTATATCAGTGACTTGGACGTGGAAAACGAATGTACTGTAGGCAGCTGACACAAAAATAGCTGGGAATGCAAGCGAATGAGGATGACGCTGAGTCTGCAGTGGGTAAGTTAGTTGGCAGATGGAATATAATGTGGTGAAATATGAAGTTTTCCATTTTGGTGGGATTAATAGAGGAGGTGAATATTATTTAACTGGAGAAAGACTGCAGAGAGCTACTATACGGAGGGATTTGGGAGTCCTCATTCACAGTTCACAAAAAGCTAGGATCTAATTTCACCGGGTAAACAGAACGTTGGTCTGTATTTCAAAGAGTACAGGTGCACAATCCTTTACCCAAATGCTCAGGTCCAGCTGGTTTTCTGAATAAGTGTTAGTCTGATGGCGAAACGTTTAAAAATCTTACCGGAGAAGCAGACACACTGAGTAATACGGGGCCTGAAACAAAATTGAGGTCTGTCGGTGCTGGGCCACACGCCCACACATCACATCTGAGTGGCACGCATCAAGTGGGTGTCAACTTGGGTTAACTGTTTGCACGCCAAACAACCTTGTTAATGAGAAAAAAAGCTTCACAAAACAACCTTTGGACTTTGGCGCTTTTCAGATTTTGGGATTTCGGATAAAGGATTGTCTACCTGTATAAGGAGGCTTTGTGACAATGACTCTGCACTAGTCAGAACACAGCTGAAATACTATGAACAGTCTTGGGTCTCTTAAGTAATGCAAGATAGGCATTGGTGACACTAGAGAGAAGGTTCATTAGATTGATGGTGAGTTTGTCTTACAGGTATGGAGAGATTGCCTAATGAAGAAAGGTTGAGTAAGTTAGTCTGTACCCATTGGAATTTAAAAGGATGAGAGGTGTCCTTATTGAAACATACAAAGGAGACTTAAGAGAGAAGAGGTAGAAAGGTTGATTCCCTTTGTGGGAGAGTCTAGGATCAGAGGGTATCATCTCAGAATAAGGGGCCACATATTTAAGATAGAGATGACAAGGAATTACTTCTCTGAGTCTGACGATTCCTGGAGTTCTCTACTGCACAGGGCTGTCGAGACTAGGTTGTTAAATATATTCAAGGCTGAGGTAGACAGATTTTTAACCAGTAAGGGAATCGAGAATTCTGGGGAACAAGCAGTAAAAGGCCGGAGATAATGATCAGATCAGCCGCGTTGTCATTGAATAGCAAAGCAGACTCAATGGGCTGAATGGCCAATTTCTGGTCTGATAGCTTGTGGTACCATTTATTTTTTTGCCCGACTGTAGCCTGCGTGGGGGAAATGGCAGCATAGTGGTGTTGTCATGCTCTATTAAACCAGAAACCCAGGCAAAAACTCAAGAGATAGGGATTTGAATCCGATCACAATAGATACTAAAGTTTAAATTAAATTATTAAATCTGGAAACTAAAACTGACTTGAATGGGGACCATTGTTATTAATATCCATCTGGCTCTTTCAGGAAGGAAATGGGGCATTCATGGGGCAGCTTTTTCACACAGAGGGTGGCACGTGTAAGAATGAGGTGCCAGAGGAAGTGGTGGAGGCTGGTAAAATTACACCATTTAAAAGGCATCTGGATGGGTATATGAATAGGAAGGGTTTAGAGAAATATGGGCCAAGTGCTGGCAAATGGGACGAGATTAATTTAGGATATCCGGTCAGCATGGATAAGTTGGTCTGTTTCCATGATGTACATCTCTATAACTCTACAACGTCCTTGTAAATCCTTTCCAATTTAACAACATTTTTCCTACAGCGTGGAGACCAGAATTGAACGCAGTATTCCAAAAGTGGCCAAACCAATGTCCTGTATAACTGCAAATGACATCCCAACTACTATACTCAGTGCACTGACCAATACAGACAAGCACATCAAACAATTTCTTCTCTTCATCTCCCAGTGACTCCACTTTCAAGGAACTATTTTGTTCAGTCCATGAACAGTTATTAAAGTTTACGTTGTCTCAGTGATGGTGAACTGCCTTCTTGAATATTGCAATCCAAGTGCTGTCGGTTGACCCAAATGAGATTAAGACAGAAATTCTAGGATTTTGACCCGGTGACTGTGAAGGAACACCAACATATTTCCAAGTCAGGATGGTGAGTGGTTTGGAGAGGAACGTACAGGTGGTGGTGCTCTTGCCTTTCTAGATGGAAGTGGTCATGATTATGTCTCAGATATTTGGTAGATTTCTGCACTGAATCTTGTAGATAGCCCACACTGCTGCTACTGAGTGTTGTTGGTGGAGTGAGTGGATGCTTGTGGATGTGGTGCCAAACAAGTGGACTGCTTTGTCCTAGATGGTGTCAAGCTTTTTGAGGGTGGTTAGAGCTGCAACCATCCAGGCACGTAGGGAGCATTCCATCACATTCCTGACTTGTACCTTGTAGGTGGTCGATAGGCTTTGGGGAGTCAGGATGTCTACAGGATTCCTAGCCTCTGATCTGCACTTGTGGCTAGTCCAGTTCAGTTTCTAGTATAATATTACTGTGCTGCCACTTCTGCTGAGGTAGTGGGTAAATATTGTCCCTCAGCTAGTAATTAAGAGACCCAACTTTATAATAAATTTGTAATTAAAATGTATATCCCTTGGAACCTATTCTCCATGGAAACAAGCTTTTGATTTCAGCATTGACCTACTTTTTGAGGGAGAAGTTCCAAATTTTTCACTTATTTTTGTGTGAAAAACTGCTTCCAAATGTTACTCCTAAATATTGTGAGACTCTTCAATGGGGAGGGAGGTCTCACAGCTCTCTAAGACCCCATAGACCAACGGCACAAAGCAAACTGTGGATCCAATGTCCACTTTAAGGGTAAAACCTTTATTAACTCCCTCAGAAATGGCATATACTCATTACAGTGGTTACTCCATAAGGTCCATCATTCACAAGTTCTCAGTGCTCACTCTGCCAATGATATCTCCACAGTTCCTATGTTCCCATGATTGACCACTTCACTCTTCTTGTCTGCAGCAGCAGTGTATTGAGGATGGTGGTTTTATACCACTTTCCGAGCCTGCTCTCTGCTGAGGCATTTCTGTAAGTGTATGCCAGAAATGGGTATGATACCTGTATCTTGGGAAGGCAGAAAGTATATGCATGTGCGGTAATGTGAATGAACTAATGTCCTGGGTGTGAGATGGTGAAATTTTAGATAAAATATCTGGAATAAAATGTTGGCATAATGGTGATCTTGCAGCTGTTGTCAATTGTTCAAAAGAATTCCTATCTGGTTCACTAATGTCCTTAAGGGAAGGAAATCTGCCATCCTTACCTGGTCTGGCCTAGATGTGACTCCTGATCCACAGCAACGTGCTTGAAAATAAATGCCCTGTAGGTAGTTTGGGATGGGTAATAAATGTGGGTTTAGCCAGGCTCGCCCATTATAAAGTGGTCAGCCAAGCGGACATCAAAAATATGAGTTAGCAAAACAGAAATTGCTGGAAAAGCTCTGCAGGTCTGTGGAGAGCAATCAGAGTTAACGTTTCAGGTTGAGTGACCCTTCCTCAGAATCCTGCCACAGCCCCTGACTGGGGCTGTTAACCTGGTCCAATCAGGGAGCCTTGGCTGACAGATATAACCAGTTGTGTCAGAGGTTCTGTTCACTCTGAGAGCTGGCTCTGGGGGAGCTGGATCAGGGTCAAGGACTCTCCATGTCTAAATAAAGGGTGACTCGGTGAGGGGATCCCGACCTCTGTGGAGTTTTTTCCAACCCATATTCTGAGAATCAATGAAAAGAAGTAAGGAGGTTCCTTCCTTGAGCTTGGCTGGTTACATTTTAACACAAAGTATAAATGCAATACATATTTTAAAAAAAACATAGGGAAAGGCTTTAGCATGAGAAAAACACACAAAATATCAAAGTTGCCTGCTCGAACAGCATCTAGCTCTAGCATTTAAATCCTCATTTTGAACTCACTCCGTTTTCTAAAACAAAAAAACAGAAATTGCTGGAGAAACTCAGCAGAGTTAGGAGAGGAAGCAGGGTTAACTGGTGACTCTTCACCAGAACTGGCTCTGAATGTTTCTTCTAATCTACTTTATTGAAATCTTTTAATTAGGGTGATTTAAAATTATATATCAACTCCTACTCTTCTGAACGCTAGGGAATGCGTACCAGCCTACTGTGCATCCTTCCTTCTTAATTTAATCTTTTAAGCCCCAGTGAGTCCATCCTGAGATGCAGGGAATGGGACAGAAAGATCCAAAATGGTGAGTTTGGGGGCTGGGGTGGAGGAGGAAACTAATTACTATCTGAGTCAGCACTTCCCAAACTGATCCTGTACGAGTGAATTAAGCAGACAATGTGTCGGATTGCTGGCTCAATAAATGCCTACAAAGTCTCAATAAAACCAGTCAAGTGATTGCTACACCATTTGACAGCATCCTCCCTTTTCACATCAAGTCCCAGCTTGTCCTGTGGCCTAACTCTCTCAAAAGAGGATTAGTTTCAGGAAATTCTGCCTAGCTGATTCCATGGAATTCGCTAGTGGCTGCAGTGCACATGGCTGGTGCGGTGATGTCTTTCAGAACTATTAAAGGCACAGTCCCACTGTGACTTGAGATATTTAAGGAAAACCGTGTTGGGGAATTGACCAAAATCAGGACCCTGATTTTAACACCCTAATACCCACCTTAGCCATTAACAGCAGCATGTTCACTTCTTGAAAGGACAATTTAAAAAAAATCTTACAGTGTGGAAGCAGGCCATTCAGTCCATCAAGTCTCCGAAGAGTATTCCACCATCACCCCTTATCCTATAACCTTGCATTTCCCACAGCTAATCCACCTAACCTGCACACTACAGGGCAATTTAGCATGGCCAGTCCACCTAACCTGCACAGAGGGAGGAAACCAGAGTGCCCAGAGGCAACTCATGTAGACACAGGGAGAACATGCAAACACCACACAGGCAACTGCCCAAGGCTGGAATTGAACCCAGGTCTCTGGCACTGTGAGGCAGTAGTGCTAATCACTGAGCCACCATGCCACCCTAGTCTTGAAGAGCTATAGGCAAAGAGTGAGGAGAAGTGGGATTAATTGTCTTGTGGAATAGACCCGTGCAGACACTCCAATGATGTTACGGCCCTCTCTAAAAGTAACACAAATGAGGTAAAGATGCCGTAGTTCCACCAGACCAAAGGACAGCTCTCTCATTAGAGAGAGAGAGAGAGAGAGAGAGAGAGAGAGTCAACTGGTGGTGAGTTAACTGAAGAGTCACTATGCCTTCGGCAAGGGGAGAGGTGGAGAAGATCGGACTTTCATGGCCACCTTAGCCAGTGTGGGTTGCAAGAACTGACAGCACAAACCAGGCTATTCAATCAATTTGGCTCAAGTTACTGCTTATGCTTCACATGATCTTGTTCTTCATCTCACCCAATCAGCATATCCTTCATTCCTCCTTCTTTATATCTTGATCTAATTTTCTCTTAAATGCCTATTCACTTCATGCACTAGGAGTTCCAGTTGCTCACCACTCTCTTGGTAATGCAGTTGCTCTGAAATTCCAAATTGGATTTACTTAAAGTAACTACTTTATACTTACGGCCGTTAGTTCTGGTCTTGCAGCAAGTGGAAATATCTCATTAGCACCTGTCCGATCAAACATTTTCAAATTCTTAAAGAACTCTATCTTGTCACGCGTCAACTTTGAAAGACATTGGTAGTTGAATGGCATATTCTGAGATGGATTTTCAAGTTTAATTAAGCTCTAATTGAAATAAGTGAGTATCTGTGAATGTCTGATTGTTACAAAAAGAGATCTTTAACTTTGCCTGCTTTCTTCAGCACATTACTCGCGACTAACAGGTCATTAATGTCCTCCAACTGTGCAGTCACTGGAATATGGGAGTAGGAGTCAGCTACTCAACCCTCATTCTTCAATTCAATTGTGGTTTCATAGAATTGTTACAGCACAGAGGGAGGCCATTCAGCCCATCGTATCTGCACCAATCTATTATCAAGTGCCAATCTCCCACATTACCCCACATCCCTGAACACCATTTCTATCCAAGTAACCATCCAATGCCTCAACTGAACCTACCTCCATCACATTCCCAGGCAGTGAATTCCATACTCTTTCCTGCTGAGTGAAAAAACTTTTTCTCAGATCACCCTTATTTCACTTTCACATCACTTTCCATTTAAGCCCTCTCTCATCTCTTTTAGTTTGTGATTGGAAACACCGTGGGCGGCACGGTGGCACAGTGGTTAGCACTGCTGCCTCGCAGCGCCAGAGACCCGGGTTCAGTTCCCGACTCAGGCGACTGACTGTGTGGAGTTTGCACGTTCTCCCCGTGTCTGCGTGGGTTTCCTCCGGGTGCTCCGGTTTCCTCCCACAGTCCAAAGATGTGCAGGTTAGGTGAATTGGCCATACTAAATTGCCCGTAGTGTTAGGTACGGGGTAAATGTAGGGGTATGGGTGGGTTTCGCTTCGGCGGGTCGGTGTGGACTTGTTGGGCCGAAGGGCCTGTTTCCATACTGTAATCTAATCTAATTATTCTTATCTCCATCATTGATCAGTTCACCTATTGTGTTCTGTAGCCCTTCACGCCCTTAAACAATCTATTAGTAAAAAAAAGCAAAGAACTATGGACGCTGTAAATCAGAACTTGTTGGGAAAACTCAGCAGGTCTGCCAGCATCTGTGGAGACGAGACAAAGTTAACGTTTTGGGTTCAGTTACACTTCCTCAGAACAATTTATTAGTCTCACGGTTTAAGAGCTTTTATTGTCCCAACGTCCACAGCTTTATTGAGGAATGGGAGGGACGGAGAATGTCTAAACATGCATTCCTGTTGGTTCTAAGAAGTGCTTCCTGATATCTGCTGCTGAATAGCCTTGCTGAAATTATATCACTTCATTCCAAACTCTGCCACCACCAGGAAAATGAGATTTTGCCTGTACACCCTATCAACACCTTAAAGCATATGCATACATCACAATGAAAACAGCCCTTTAATCTTCAATACTCTGGGGAATGTAGGCTGGAAATGAGATCCGTCCTCATAACCCTTCTCGCCTGTGATACAATAACTAACAGGACAGGGTGGGGGGTCATTTAGCTGGATGGCTGGTTTGTAGGTTCAATTCCCACACTGTCTGACGTTACCATGAAGGACTCTGCTTTTCACCTTCTCCCCCTGCCCAAGGTGTGGTGACCCTTATGTTTAACCACCACCTCTCTCTCTAATTAGAGTGCAAGCCTATGGTCTGGTCAGACTATGGGAACTTTACCTTTCTAATAACTTATGTAGGAACATTATGGATTTGGAGCAGGAGTCGGTGATCTGACCCTTCACATTGAGTCCACCATTCAACAAGTTCATGGTTGATCTGATCATTGCCTCAACTACACATTCCTGCCTATCCCTGAGAACCTGTGACTCCCTTGCCAGTCAAGAACCTATCTGCCTCTTAAATATTTCAATGTCCTCCCCTCCACCGTTCTCTCGGGAAGAAAGCGCCAAAGACTTAAGGTCCTCAGAGAGGAAAAAATTCCCTTCAACTCCAGTTTAAATGAGAGACCCTTCATATTTAACATGTAGACCCTAATTGTAGTCTTTGAGTAAAGATATCTTTCTGCCAGGCTGTGGGGTGGGTGGGTGGGTGGGTGGTTAAAGATGAGTGGAAGGTTGTGATTATCTATTACTGTAACCCGTACACCTGGGTATCCATTTCACCAGCAAGAAGGGACCTAGTGAGGAGAGAAGGATTGACCATATTGACGGATTGTGGTGTCCTGACAGAAAGAAAAGGAAGCCTTGAATCCATCCCATGTTACAGAGTTTTGTTTAACCTGTTTTACAGCCCCCCTTTACTGATGAGCCCCCAGACATCTCATGTTCCTGCCGAGTTTGAGACTGGAAGCTTGGGAGATACCAACAGTACTCAGGTATGTGAGGACTCAACAAGGAGAGGGATTTCGAACCTTTTGTGGCTAATTAGAGTGACTCTGAAGTAATAATGTTTCTGCTGTTTTGGAGAATGAACTTAATTGCTCCCTAGGGAAGGTCTGTATTGGCTAGAGAACGAGAAATGTCAGATCTGGTCTGGATGGGGAAGTAGGAATACCCAACCTGGAAACAACCATTCTTAATGCCAGTGATGGTGTTCCTCCCCTCTGTCAGAGTTTTGTCAACAAATTCTCTGATTGTATAGAGGCATACAGCACGGAAACAGGCCCTTCAGCCCAATTCATCCATGCCGACCAGGTTTCCTAAACTGAACTAGTCCCATGTGCCTACATTTGGCCCATGCCCCTCTAAACCTTCCCTATCCATGTACCTATCTCAATTTCTTTTTCATTGTACCCTTCTCTACCATTTCCTTTGGTAGTTCATATGAGCTAAAAGAAACTCCAGCTATGTGGGGAAGAAGGTCTAAAACGCAACAGGGATATTATAAATGCTATCACTTTGGGATGACTTGGAAACTAGGTGAGCGGGGAAAGATATAAAAGGGACCTAAGTGACAACTTCTTCACGCAGAGGGTGTTGTGTGTATAGTACGAGATACCAGAGGAAGTGGTGGAGACTGGTACAATTGCAACATTTAAAAGGCATCTAGTTGGGTACATGAATAGGAAAGGTTTAGACGGATATGGGCCAAATGGAACTAGATTAATTTAGGATATCTGGTCAGCACGCATGAGTTGGACTGAAGGTTCTATTTCTGCACTGTACAGCTCTGTGATTCTGACCAAAATAGGAATTTGTTCACTTAGAATCGAAATTATGGCAGGTACTAGCTGTAGGGGTGTGGCTCAATGGGAAGTGTTTTTTCTTCAATTTGTCCTTTTTCAATTATTTTTTTCCCCTCTGTTTGTCTTCATTCTTCCATTGTTCATGTCTTTGTTTTTCTCACCTTGGTGTCCTCTTACCACGCCTTTGCTGCCCCAGATTGGTGAACCAAAAATGGCTGCCAGAGTCATCTGGGAATGGGTGGAATCTGTTGTTTATTTATCCAAGTATTGCAGAGTATCTCCACAGCTGTTTGAATATCTTTTCTTTTTGTTTTGCATTTTCCATGTGAACTGCAAATCCGACCATCTGGCAAATCTCAGGGTATTCCTTCCTGTGATCGTACTTTCACTGGGAATGCTGTAGATTACAACTGACCTCTTCCTAGAGTGATTAATCCCATTGTTGCATCTTTTCGCAGTCTGATGATGAGAACCAGGAGAGAAGTGGAGAGATTGAGCAATTGTTGAGGAGCAATGCGGAGTGGATCTGGTACTGGTCCAGTCGACCTGAAAATGTACCTCCAAAGTGAGTGGAATTCTGTACACTGTTCTTATTGACTAGTGGGATATGGGCATCACTGCCAGGGCCCGTATTTATTGCCCAGCCCTATTTGCCCTTTAGATGCTGTTGGAGAGCTACTTTCTTGAACCACTGCAGTCTATGTGCTGTAGATAGACCCACAATATTATCTCACCCAATGACACTGGCTTAGAGGGGAACTTGCAGGTCATGGTGTTCCCATGTATCAGCTGCCCTTGTCCTTCTAGTTAGCAGTGGCTGAGGGTTTATAAGGGGCTGTCTAAGGTATTTCTCTTCCTGTGGTGTTTTTAGACGTGGTAATCCCTGCGGTTGCGGCGCAACTGGAAGGGTCTGAAGTCCACATCTCACCCGGGTAAAATGTGAAGTTCAGTTAATTGAATCTGTGAACCTCTTGGCTGGCATCCGAATAGAAATGAGGAAGAAGCTGGTGAACTGCCCTAAAAACCCTACTGGTTCACAAATGTCCTTCAATCATGTCAGTCTGCCAGGCCCTTTGATCTAATCTTCTTGTAACTCCAGTCTCAAGGGTCTTAATATGAAATTGGAGTTGTAAAAGATCATTTCACCTCTTGGGTCATTTCCACCAATCAGTGAGATCATGGTTGGTCTTCTAATTTAACTCCACTTTGTCCCACTACTCCCATATTCCTTAACTGAGGAGTAATCCAGAAACTCAGGCTAAAAATCTGGGGCATAGGATCAAATCCTGCCGTAGCAGATGGTAAGATTTGAATTCAATTAATACATTCTGTAATTAGATGCCAGTCTTAATAATTTTTTATTAGATTCGATTCCCAACAGGGTGTAAACAGGCCCTTCGGCCCAACAAGTCCACACTGACCCTCCGAAGAGCAACCCACCCAGTCCCATCTCCCTCTGACTAATGCACCTAACGCTATGGGCAATTTAGCACGGCCAATTCATCAAACCTGCACATCTTTGGACAGTGGGAGGAAACCGGAGCACCTGGAGGAAACCCACGCAGACACGGGGAGAAGGTGCAACGGGGAGAAACTCCACACAGACAGTCACCCAGTAGTAACTACAAAGCTATTATTTGTGGGATGGCATGGTGGCTCAGTGTTTAGCACTGCTGCATTACAATGCCAGGGACCTTGGTTCAATCAAAGAGAACCTTTGGGACACTGTCTTTATGGAGTTTACACTCTCCCTGTGTCTGCATGGGTTTCCTAACACAGTCCAAAGATGTGCAGGTTAGGTGGATTGGCCATGCTAAATTGCCCATAGTGTCCATGGGAATAATGCATAGTTATAAGGATGAGGTGGTTTCAGTGGGATGCTCTTCGGAAGGTTAGTCTGGACTCAATGGGCTGAATGGCTACTTCCATGCTGTAGGGATTCTGTTTATTGTTGTGGAATCTCGTCTGGTTCACTAACGTCCTCCAGAAAAGGAAACTGCCATTCTTGCCTGGTCTGACCTACATGTAACTCCAGACCCACAGCAATGTGGTTGATGCTTAATTGCCCTCTGAGCAATTAGGTATGTGTAATAAATGTTGGCCTTTCCAGCAAATCCCACATTCCATCAAGACATTTCTTAAAAAATCTCCTAGTGACCACAAATTTACCCTTCTCTATCTTGAATCTGCTCAATGACTGAGTGTCCATAGAATTATGTATCAGGAAACCAGAGCAGGAGTAGACTATTTGGCCCATTCGACCTGCATCATCATTTACCTAGATCATGGCTGATCTCTTAACCTCACAGCCATTTTCCTAAATTGTTCCCATATCCCTTGAAGTCATTAAGTCATTCAGAAATCCATCAACCAATCTCGGGTAGGGAATTCAAAACTCTTATTGTGAGATGGTGACCCCATTGTCCAGCCATTGGAACCAAACTCTCATCAACTTTCCTGTTACTCTCATCTCGGATCACAGGTTGGCCATTCAATTACATGAATCTGAAGCAAGGCTCTTCTGAAACCAATGGGCCAGTTCAAATGTGAGCCCAGAATGTAAGGAGATCCTCAGTGACCCCAGTGGATAATCATTGGGTTGTGACCAAGTAAGAATCATAGGAGGATGGTTAGACCTAGATAATGCATGTCCCTTTCATTAGCCTAAAGCAACTCTCACTGCTACTCTGACAGAAATTACCTTATGCAGGTATGAGCACTTCATCCAAAAGATAACATTGTAGAGGCTCAGAGTAAATGCAGTTGTGCTTTGACTGGATGGAAATGACAAATGCATCTTGTTTTTTTTTGTTGCTCTTAGGGAATTTGCGTTCAAACATCCAAAATATTGTCCGAGCTTGAGTGTACGGAAGACTGGCGTGATGAAGAAAGGAGGGATCTTCAGTTCCGAGTTTGTAGTGTTCCTCATCCCATCTCTCCTGATCACTCACCTGCTAGTGCTGGGAGTCGGGTATGTCCATGATTAATGTCTTGCATTCGTGTTGCACATAGTGTATCCTTAAAAACCTGGTCTTTTGGTGCAGTTTGTAACACCCCAACCTCTTGACGAGAAGCTCCGGGTTCAAGCTCCACCTCAGAACTTGGTTTGCAGGGAGGGACGAGTGGGGATATCTTAAATGCAACCCGAATAATTTGATTCTCAATTAGTAAGTCCTTGGGCAGGTAATAAGAGCAGGAGAAATCCCCCATCAGTCAGAACTGTGGCAGTACAGCAGCAATTTCTTGTTAAAAGACTCATTACACAGGTTCTTGTCGTGAGTAAGTGTCACCCTTGTTCGAAGATACTACCTCACACCTACACGCGCACACACGTTCGAGCACGCCTGTACATACTCACATGTATGCATATGCACACACATACAAATGCGCCACACAGTCGAGAGTGTAGTGCTGGAAAAGCACAGCAGGTCAGGCAATATCTGAGAAGTAGGAGAATTGACGTTTCGGGCTTAAGCCCTTCATCAGGAATTGAAGTCCTCACTTTTTCCTAAATGGCACCACACACTCAACACATATACATACATGGTAAAAACAATGACTGCAGATGCTGGAAACCAGATTCTGGATTAGTGGTGCTGGAAGAGCACAGCAATTCAGGCAGCATCCGAGGACAGGCAAAATCGACGTTTCGGGCAAAAACCCTTCATCAGGAATAAAAGGATGAAGGGCTTTTGCCCGAAACGTCGATTTTGCCTGTCCTCGGATGCTGCCTGAATTGTTGTGCTCTTCCAGCACCACTGATCCACATATACATACATACCTATTGTTACAGAATGCTACCATTTGATCATTTCATTACATAGTGTCAGGAATTTGAAGCCACCATTGTTAGTTTTGACTATCTGTTCCATGATTCTATAACACAGAAAAAGGTAACTCAGTCTCACTGATCAATGCGGGAATTTATTCTCCACGTGAACCTTCTGCTATTCTATCTCATCCTCTCAGCATATGTTTCTATTATTTTCTCCTCCTTGTGCTTGTCTAACCTTTCCTCAAATAAGAACATCAGTCAGAAGAACAGAAGTAGGCCATTCAGCCCATCAAGTCTGCTCTGCCATTCAATGAGATCATGGTGGATCTGATTATCCTCATGTCCACCTTCCTGCCTTTTCTTCACAATCCTTGATTCTCATACCGATTAAAAATCTCCCTCAACCTTGAATATACTTAAAGGCCCAGCCTTGGCAGCTGTCTGTGGTAAAAAAATTCCACAGGTTCACTAACCATTGAGAAGATGTTGTCCTTAGCATCCCTACAGTGTGGAAACAGGCCCTTTGGCCCAACAAGTCCACATCAACCCTCCAAAGAGTATCCCACCCAGACCCATTCCCCTACATTTACCCCTGATTAATGCACCTAACCTACACATCTCTGAACACTATGGGCAGTTTAGCATGGCCAGTTCAGCTAATTGGATCTTTGGATTGTGGGAGGAAACCTGGAGCACCCGGAGGAAACCCACGCAGACATGGGGAGAATGTGCAAACTCCACACAGACAGTCACCTGAGGCGGGAATTGCACCTGCTTATCTGGTGCTAACCACTGAGCCACCGTCCTCTGTCTTGAACATGAAATTATTCTGAAATTATATCCTCTACCATATATCTATGCTATTCACTTCACCTATTCTTGGGTGGCCTTTTCACATGCCTACCTCTTTGGGGCAAGGTCAGAAGTCACATGAAACCAGGTTATAGTCCAACAGGTCTGTTTGAAATCACAAACTTTCAGAGCGCTGCTCGTTCGACAGGTAAAGATGACTTCATCTGATGAAGGGCAGCGCTCCGAAACCTTGTGATTTCAATAAACCTGTTGGACTATAACCTGGTGTCATGTGACTTCTGACCATGCCGATCCCAGTCCAACACTGGCACCTCCATGTCATACCACGGTGTGGGTAAAGGGTTTTTTCCTGAAATCCCTATTGAATTTATTGGTTTGATATGTATAGTCTCCATGGTTTTCCACTGATTGCATTTGGAAACATGTTCTGGAACAGTACGAACAGGGGAATTTTCCATTCCCATACTCTGTGATGTCACCCATGCGAAAGCCGTCTAGGCCATTTAATGTTTTGGGGTGGTGGGGGTTTGAGTGACCCAGACTGTGACGTCTGCCCCAATCGGGGGATACTTGAAGTGCCTACTTAGGGGAGAAAGCCCTTTCAATGCATGGCCTCTGTTGTCGCATAGGAAACGCAGCAGCCAATTTGTGCAGCTCGATGGCACTGGTAACCCACCTGATGCTGTTTGATTTTGCTCTGTATTTCCCACTGTAGAATATATATCGGCAAGCGATTGGCTGCATCACCAGCGAGCACCTTGTAAGTACTCTCCGAGAAGATCGGTCCGTACCTGACAAATGGCAGAGGTTTGACACCGAACTCCTCAGTCGTCCCTCGGTTCGACGGACATCTGCAGCAGGCCCCGATAAAAGTTACAGTGATTCGAAGTGTTTTCGCAGTTACTTTACACCCCATCTCGACCCACCCTGACTCCTCGTTTGAATGTTTGCTTTGCTCCCCCACCCCACCCTGTAATTATCCTCATTGCATACACGTTATCTCCAGCAGCACGGGTAGTTGGCTGCTGCTGTTCCTCGGCTCTCGCGGGTGCAGGTGGAATCTCTCTTAGTAACACACATCTTGCACTCGGAACCTCTGCCGCAGGCTGTGTGTGTGTAGCCCATGTGCGTGAGTGTGTAGGTGTGTGCACTCGGGTCAACGCACGGCCACGCGTATGCACATCCCTCCTGTATTCAAGTCCTGGAAAACGTGTTTCCCCAGATCCTGAGTCATTGTATCTGAGGGTTAAAAAAAATGTCACTTGGCCTCCCTCCACATTAACACCGATGCATCTTGACAGTGATTTTGTCTGCATGGTGTTGCCAAAAAGAAAACTTTGACCAGCGCTCATCAATCCAGACTTGTTGGGAAATCTGTGATGCTGTCATGGTAATGGCAAGGAAAGCAAGTTAATTATTATGCATTCTTTTTAAAAAAAAAACCCAAAAATTGGCGGGAAACCAGTTCAAGAAGGGCAGTTAGGGAAGAGCCATGAACAGTGTTGATCTTGTCAGCATCCTGTAAGTGAGTACAAGCAAGATATATAAATCAGCGAGTTCAGGTTGAGCCACTTGGACGTGAACCCTAGAAAAATGATCATGGTACACAGGCTGAGGAGAATAGTGGAGGGTTGGGGATCAACAGTGCTCCTGCAGACCATTGTTGCAGAAGATAGATTTTTCGCTGCATCTCCCTGTTGTAGAACGGGGGATTGACTGAAAATGGAACGGTTTGCAGAACCATTTGCTGATGCTGTGCAACTCTCTTAGCACCAAGGTGAGAGTTGATCGGCGCACAAAAGTCGGATGATATACATCCACACACTGCTGACTGATTGGTGAGTGAACCCAGAATGACCTGAACCCGAACGTGAATTAAACCTTAAGATGCATGTCTCCATGAAGTCAATTCTTGGTTGACCTTGCTCAGCTCCTGGGCAGCTCCGATGCAGGACTGTGCTAATTCTGATACAGCTGTGAAATCTGTCACGTTCTGTCATTCCATTTAGAACTCAGTAAGGTCAGCTGCCTCCCTCCCTTACTCTGCTCAAGGCAGGACCTCGTGGGCACAGTAACAAGTGGCTGGATAGATCAGACACTGTGTTTTCAGTTTGGGACTGAAGTAACTCCCGGCTCCCACAGAAGGCACTTTCAGTAAATGAATTTGAGCAGGTGGAGCTTTCAACTCTCAGCCCACCCTTCCCCTGTTTAAGGAAGAACTCGGGGACTACATTTTCCCCTTATCCCTTCACAACAAAGGGTCTGCTGCTTTAGTGACAGTGCTTCTAGCTTAGAAAACAGACTGCAGCTGATAGAAAAGAAATACTAATTTAGGCTCTTTCACAACGTAGGGCACCTTAAAGCTACGCTTGAAGCATTGTACTAATGTGGGAAACTGATTGCACACAGCAAGATCCCACAAGCAGTGATCAGATAGCAGCCAGGATGTGCTTTGTAGTGATTTTGGTTAAGGGATTAATATTGACCAGGATGCTATACTCCCTGCTCTTCGAAATGATACCACAAAACCAAACACCGCTCAAATAGCACCTCTGACAGTGTGGCACTCCATCATTACGGCACTAGATCTTCCACTCAAGTCTCTGGCGTGGGTCTTGAACTCACCACCTTCTGAGTCAGGTGCGCTGTCACTGACTGAACGCAGCTAAAAGGGCGTCTAATCAGCAACCTTAGCCCCCTGTCTCTGTCACCACAACCCAGGGCCCAAACAGATTTCACTGGGTTTTGTAGGATGATAGCTGTGTCGTACTTCCTGCACGCCTGATATAAGGAGTCGATTGGCACAGTTGACTGGACAGTTAGTTTGCAATGCACAATAATGCCAATGGTGTGCATTTGAGTCCCGTGCTTACTGAGATGCCCAGCGAGAGAGCAACCGGATTGTCCTTTGAGATTATAGCAACTGCAACTATACCTGGCTGGTGCTGGGTAGTGTTTCGTGTGTTCCTACTGGCTTCCAGGTAATGCTGACTCCTTAACTCCATGACAAAGATAGTCAAACTTAGCAGCAAGCAGCCATTGAATTTTCAGGCCTGTAAATCTCCACACCCCCATAACTATAGTCATTGAATGGACATTGAGTGCAAACCAATTTTTTTTTGCGCCAGTTAAGCAAATATAATATTCTAGTGAACCTGGCATCTGAAACTGATAATGTCCATCGCAGTGAGTATTTAGATGATGATGAGGTGAGGGTTATTTTAGTTTCGAATTCTCCTAAGAATACCTTTTTAAAATGCCAGCATGACTTTTACCTCCAGTACTGTAGCCAGGAGTTTTTATTTTTTTTTATTTTTATTTGAGGCTTTTTAATGTTGCTCTTAAATTGACGTTTTACTAAGTTTGACTCTTTTGTCAAGTTCCTGCCTTTTGCAATATGCCCTGCTCCTTTTTCCGTGGCTTTGCCATTCAGCTTCTGCCTTTGGAAGTTAAAAGATCCAAGTTTCTCCAGTCTCTGTTTCCCAAATAGCGCAGCTCTCCCACAACCAGCGATCAGTGGAAATGCCCGCACTTGACATTGCATCTGATTTTCACCATCTCTCTCTTTAACAAATACCTGGACCTTGCTAATTTAGGAATGAAATCAGAAAGAGCTTTATCCACTTTAAGCGCATCAGTGACTGGACTTGGAAAAATTCCAAAGCTCTTCAGGATCAAAGATATTTGAGCAAAATAGTGGGATCTTCGTTATCTAGACTCCAATCATTTGCCAGTCTGATTACCTACCAGAAACCTCACTGGATGAGGGCGCTCCGTGATGGTGTATGAGAGAGATCCCTTTTTAATAGTTAATGACTGGAATTAAGTCTTGCAATTAAAAGATCTGTAAATATGCTTCAGCTTATAACCCCCAGTGTAAAAAGTAATTAAACCTGAGTAATGAAAGACTTCTGTTGATTACTTTGCTTAGTCATTAAATTGCTTCCCATGTTTGTCATTTCTTGCGTTGGAACAGTCCCCCTCCCTCACCCATTTCATCAAACAAACTCACAGCAATATGCTTCCTTTAGTTTTGCCTTTTCTTCAGGTCCATCCTGAACCTGCCACTCTTACTCCTGTCCAAGACCGGGCAAAATCATTTCATTACAATGGGGATTACCGAGTGGCATGGAGTCTCATTCTCACTCAGCACAAAGGGTAACTGAACAGCAGGCAATCTCCGGTAGTTTAATTTTTACCATGCCCAAGGATGCAAACAGATGAGAAACCATAGGAATAAGGAGTGAGAACAGCCATTCAGTTCACCCCTCCCCCAAGCATGGTTGGCCATTCAGTAAGTTCTTTGGGGATCTGATTGTCACATCGTCTCCACTTTCCCGCCTGCTCCTACTGTTTCCCAACCTTCTGGAAAGGCATGGAAGGGAATAAGCAGTCAATATGTATCACTGGCGGCACGGTGGCACAGTGGTTAGCACTGCTGCCTCACAGCGCCAGAGACCCGGGTTCAATTCCCGCCTCAGGCGACTGACTGTGTGGAGTTTGCACGTTCTCCCCGTGTCTGCGTGGGTTTCCTCCGGGTGCTCCGGTTTCTCCCCACAGTCCAAAGATGTGCAGGCCAGGTCAATTGGCCATGCTAAATTGCCCGTAGTGTTAGGTAAAGGGTAAATGTAGGGGTATGGGTGGGTTACGCTTCGGCGGGTCGGTGTGGACCTGTTGGGCCGAAGGGCCTGTTTCCACACTGTAATGTAATCTAAAAAATCTAAAAAAAAACTGCTTCAGATTGGGTTGGCTCAGTGGTGAACACTGCTGCCTCACAGGACCTGGGTAAAATTTGACCCACAAGTGACCGTCTGTGTCGTGTTTGCGTGTTCTCCCTATGTCTCTGTGGGCTTCTGCAGCAGCAGGAAGACCAGGAGCTTGGACCACGGACCTGCTGGGAAAGGTGAGTCACTAATTCTAAATCTTTACATCTGACATCAGAGAGCAGAGGTTTCTGGGAAAGGAGAGACTTTTTCTCCCCCTCAGCTATATAAGGGAATGTTTTCTAAACCCGAGAACCTACCCTTGTAGAGCCTCCCACCCATCCACTTCCTTTAACATTGAACATCAGGGACACATCAGGTAAGATCTCTTCTTATTTCCTTTCTGATAAGGGACTAGCAGGAATGGATTGTAGGGAGAGGAATGTTCCTCCTGCATGATGTTTGAGGTGAGGGACGCCATTACTGTCCCATCCAAGTACATCTGCAGGAAGTGCACCCAACTCTGGCTCCTCCAAGACTGCGTAAGGGAACTGGAGCGGGAGCCGGATGAACTTTGGATCATTCGGAAGGCAGAGTCTATGATAGTAAGAGTTGCAGGGAAGCAGTTACTCCTAGGCACAAAGAAAGCTGGGTGACTGTTAGAAGACAGAAAAAAAAGTGCAGGGGTCCCCTGTGGTCATTCCCCTGAAAAACAAGTATACCATTTTGGATACTGTTGGGGGGGACAACTTACTGTGGGCATGCACTGGGGTGCAGGTCTCTGGCATAGAGTCTGTCCCTGTTGCACAGAAGGAAAGGAGGAGAGTGTCAGTCATTGGGGACTTAAAAGTTATATGGTCGGAAGGTTTGTTGGGAACGAACGAGACTCACGTTTGGTGTGTTGCCTCCCAGGTGCCAGGGTCCGTGATGTCTCGGATCGTGTCTTGGTATCCTGAAGGTAGAGGGTGATCAGCCTCAAGTCGTTGTCTATGTAGGCACCAACGACATAGGTAGAAAGTGGGATAGGAATGTAAGGCAGGATTTCAGGGAGCTAGGGTGGAAGCTGAGAGCTAGGACAAAGAGTTGTTATCTCTGGTTTGTTACCCGTGCCACGTGATAGCGAGGTGAGCAAGAGGGAGAGATATCAGCTGAACACGTGGCTGAAAAGATGGTGCAAGAGGGATGGTTTCAGGTATATGGATAATTGGGGTGAATTTTAGGGAAGGTGGGACTGTCTTCACTTGAACCAGAGGGGTACTAATACCCTGGGTGGGAAATTTGCTGGTGCTATTTGGGTGGGTTTAAATTAGCTCAGCAGGGGTATGGGAACCTGAGGTGTAATTCCAGTGCACAGGAGGATGAGAGTAGGGAGGACATGGACAGCATTTCACGGTCACAGGAATGTGCCTGGCAGACAGCAAGCTGGATGAAGTGTGTCTACCTCAACGCCAGGAGTATCCAGAATAAGGTAGGTGGACTTGCAGCAAGGATAGGTACCTGGAACTTCGATGGTGTGGCCATTTTGGAGACATGGATAGAGCAGGGTAAGGAATGGATGTTGCAGGTTCCAGGATTTAGATCTTTCATTAAGACCAGGGAAGGTGGTAAAAGAGGAGGAGGTGTGGCTTTGTTCATCAAGGACAGTATAATGGTGGCTGAAAGAACTTTTGACGAGGACTCGCCTACTGAGGTGGTATGGGCTGAGGTTAGAAACAGGAGATGAAAGGTCACACTGCTGGGAGTGTTTTATAGGCCTCCGCAAAGATCCAGGAGAGGATTGGCAAATCGATTCTGGGTAGGATTGAAAGGAACAGAGTGGTCATTATGGGGGACTTTAACTTCCCCAACATTGACTGGAAATGCTAGTACATCAGGTGGATCAGTTTTTGTCCAATGTGTGCAGGAGGATTTCCTGATACAGTATGTCGAAGGGCCAACAGGAGGGGAGGCCACACTGGATCTGGTACTTGGTAATGAACCAGGCCAGATGTTCGATTTAGTGGTAGGTGAGCACTTTGGAGAGAGTGACTACAATTCAGTTGCATTTAGTTTAGCGGTGGAAAAGGATAGGTACATGCCACAGGGCAAGAGTTATAGATGGGGAAAGGGCATGGTGGGCAGCACGGTGGCCCAGTGGTTAGCACTGCTGCCTCACAGCGCCAGAGACCCAGGTTTAATTCCCGCCTCAGGCGACTGACTGTGTGGAGTTTGCACATTCTCCCCGTGTCTGCGTGGGTTTCCTCCGGGTGCTCCGGTTTCCTCCCACAGTCCAAAAGTGTGCAGGTTAGGTGAATTGGCCATGCTAAAATTGCCCGTAGTGTTAGGGGAATGGGTCTGGCTGGGTTACGCTTCGGTGGGTCCATGTGGACTTGTTGGGCCGAAGGGCCTGTTTCCACACTGTAAGTAATCTAATCATAATGCAATTAGGCAAGACCTAGGAGGCATAGAATGGGGTAGCAAGATGCAGGGGATGGGGACACTCAAAATGTGGAGCTGGTTTAAGGAACCGATATTGCGTGTGCTTGATAGGTATGTCCCTGTCAGGCAAGGAGGAAGTCGTAAAATAAGGGAACATAGTGTACTAAAGAAATTGTACCTCTTGTTAAGCAGAAGAGGGAGGCTTATGTAACGTTGAAGTGAGATGGTTCTGATGAGGCAATGGAGGGATACAGATTAGCTAGGAAGGATTTAAGGAGAGAGTTAAGAGCAAGGAGGGGACATGAGCAGTCTTTAACAGGTAGAATAAAGGAGAACCCTAAAGCTTTCCATAGGTATGTGAGGAATAAAAGGATGATTAGGGTAGGAATAGGGCAAGTCAAAGAGAAGTGGGAAGTTGTGTATGGAACCTGTGGAGATCGGAGAGGTGATAAACGAATATTTCTCATCTGATTTCACTCAGGAAAAGGAGAATATTGTAGAGGAAAGGAATGAGATACTGGCTATGAGACTTGAAATTGAGGCTAGTATGGAGGAGGTGTTATCAATTCTAGAAGATGTGAAAGTAGATAAGTCCCCTGGGCCAGATGGGATTTATCCAAGGATTCTCTGGGAAGCTAGGGAGGAGATGGCAGAGCCTTTGGCCTTGATATTTGAGTCATCATTGTCTACAGGTTTAGTAGCAGAGGACTGGAGGATTGTCTTTGTTCAAGAAGGGCAGGAGAGATGACCCAGGTAATTATAGAACAGTGAGCCTTATGTCTGTTTTAGGAAAAGTTTTGGAAAGGATTATAAGGGATAGGATTTATAATCATCTGGCAAGCAATAATTTGATTGGTCAACATGGTTTCGTCAAGGGTAGGTTGTGTCTCACAAACTCATTGAGGTTTTTGAGAAGGTGACCAAGCATGTGGATGAGTGTAAGGCAGTTGAAATGGTGTAGATGGACTTCAGTAAAGCCTTTGATAAGGTTCCACATGGTAGGCTTTTGGAGAAAATGTGGAGGCATGGGATTGAGGGTGAGTTAGTAGTTTAGATTAGAAACTGGCTTTCTGTATGAAGCCAGCAAGTGGCGTTTGATGGACAATATTCAGCCTGGATGCTGTGCCACAAGGATCTGTTTTGGGACCACAGCTGTTTTAAAAATGACTTGGATGCAGGTGTAGGTGGATGGGTTAGTAAGTTTGCAGATGACGCTAAAGTCGGTGGAATGGCGGACAGTTTGGAAGAATGTTATAAGTTGCAGGGGGACTTTGATAAACTGCACAATTGGGCTGAGAGGTGGCAAATGAAGTTCAATGCAGATAACTGTTTGGTGATTCACTTTGGGAAGAATAACAGGAAGGCAGAATACTAAGTCAATGGAAAGATTCTTAGCAGTGTGGATGTGCAGAGGGATGTTGTTGTCCATGTACATAGATCCCTGAAAGTTGCCACCTAGGTTGATACTGCTGTTAAGAAGGCATACGGTGTGTTAGGTTTTATTGGTGGAGGGATTGAGTTCTGGAGCCGTGATGTCATGCTACAACTGTACAAAATGCTAGTGCAGTCTCACTTGGAATATTGTATACAGTTCTAGTCGTCCCATTACAGGAAGAATGTGGAAAAGCATTGGAAAAGGTGCAGAGGAGATTAACCAGGATGTTGCCTGGTCTGGAGGGACAGTCATATGAGGAAAGGCTGAGGGAATTGGGTCTGTTCTCATTGGAGAGAAGAAGGCTAAGATGGGATTTAATAGAGGTATACAAGATGATCAGAGGATTAGATAGGGTGGACAGCGAGAGTCTTTTTCTTAGGATGATGACGTCGGTCTGTACAAGGGGGCATAGCTGCAAATTGAGGGGTGATAGATTTAAGACAGACATCAGAGGCAGGCTCTTTACGCAGAGAGTGGTAAGGGCGTGGACTGCCCTGCCTGCCAATGTAGTTAACTCAGCCACATTAGGGAGATTTAAACAATCCTTGGATAAGCACATGGATGATGATGGGATATTGTAGGGGGATGGGCTTAGATTAGTTCCAGTTCAGTGCAACATCGAGGGCCGAAGGGTCTGTTCTGTGCTGTATTGTTGTATGTTCTATGTTCCTTGCACGGTCCAAAGATTTGTCTTCACATCACTCATTATCCTGATTTATCTCTCTACTCATCACTGTTCCTTCATGGTTGTTGAGTGAAGATTCTGGAACACCACAGGTTATGTTCTGAAAGTAAGCAGCCTAACCAGAACATTATCAGGTGGACTTTTAAAACCAAGACACAGTGAGCAGCTTCTTTTACATGGGAATTGGGAGTGACAGTAGGCGATTCATCGCATTGTGCCCACTCCACCATTTAACATGACTGTGGCTGATGTTATCCTAGTCTTAACTCCATATCAGCAGCACTGGCATCCTTACCCGGTCTGACCTACATGTGACTCCAGATCCACAGCAATGTGGTTGACTCTCACTACCCTCTGGGTATTTAGGGATGGTAATAAATGCTGGCTTAGCTAATGTTGCCCTTATTCCTATGAATGAATATAACAACTGCCGTGAGGCTGTGGGTTCATGTTGGGAGTGAAGGCAAAGTTGGCCAGGGAGTCCTAGAGAGAACATTCCCTGCCGAAGGTTGACAAGGGAGGGAAGGGGAATGGAATATGTGCCTGGTGGTGGCATCCCACTGGAGGTGATGGAAATAGAATCACAGAGTCATAGAGATGTACAGCCCAAAAACAGACCCTTCGCTCCAACTTGTCCATGCTGACTGGTTTTCCCAACCCAATCTAGTCCCATTAGCCAGCACCCGGCCCATATCCCTCTAAACCCTTCCTATTCATATACCCATCCAAATACCTTCATAAATGTTGCAATTGGACTAGCCTCCACCACCTCCTCTAGCAGCTCATTCCATACACGTACCACCCTCTGTGTGAAAAAGTTGCCCTTAGGTCTCTTTTATATCTTTCTTCTCTCACCCTAAACCTATGCCCCCTAGTTCTGGACTCCCCCACCCCAGGGAAGAGACTTTGTCTATTTATCCTATTCATGCCCCTCATGATTTTATAAACCTCTATAAGGTCACCCCTCAGCCTCCGACATTCCAGGGAAAACAGCCTGTTCAGCCTCTTCCTGTAGTTCAAATTCTCCAACCCTGGAAACAACCTTGTAAATCTTTTCTGAACCCTTTCAAGTTTCGCAACAGCCTTCCGATAGGAAGGAGACTGGATTTTCACACAATATTCCAAAAGACAGCTAATGATCCTCTGGATGTGGATTCTGATGGGATGGTAGGGAAGGACAAGTGGAACCTTACTGCTGTTGTGAAAGGGAATACACAGGTTGAGGGCCAATTAGTCAGACCTGGCTGAAGGTCCTGGTGCTGGGGAATCCTTAGTTGAGGAAGAAGGTGGACAGTTCAGAGGCTCCCTTGTCAAAGTTGGCGTCATCAGAACATCGCCGAAGGAGGAACTGGAAGAATGGAATAGAGGTTTTACAGGAAGCAGGTTGGGAAGATGTATAATCAAGATAACTGTGGGAGTCAGTGGTTACTGGTGACCAGCCTATCCCCCAGATATGGAAGCAGCGATATCGGGGAAGGGAAGAGTCAGAGATGGACCAGATAAAAGTGAGAGCAGGGAGGAAATTGGAAGAAAAATAGGTAAACCTTTCCAAATCTGGATGAAGGAGGGAAGCAGCACCGATGATATCGTCGATATATTGGAGAAAGAGTTGTGCGTGGAGTCCAGAATAGGACTGGAACAAGCAATTTTCCACGGCCTCCACACAGAGCAGTTACAGTAGCAATATTTAAGATGCTTTATATGCAGGGAATTAAAGAATGTGGACTGCGTAGAGGCAGAAGGTTTTTTGTTTGTTTAGGAAGACTTCACGAATCGCTACAGACTTGGTGAGCCAAAGGGCCTGTTTCTTTGTTGTAGTATTCTTTGTCCAGATTCAGTGAAGTTGGCAATATTTGTTCTTGCAGCAGACAAAGAAGCTTGCTGAGTGCAGGGATTAATAGAACTAGCCGTGTCTCAACATTTCTGGGGCAAATGCCACTTGAAATTTACTTTGTACCAAGTCTGCATTTGACCTGATCGGGGAGTGTAGTGTGACGCTGACACTGGGCGACTTCAGAGCACTGGCTCCATGCACATTAAAATTAGTGGCTACAGGAATTTGGAAAATGTCCTCGCGTTCCCTGTAATTTATGGGAGAAAATTATAGGAGCAGGAGAGGCAGATGAAGAAATTTCCTCCAATGAATGCCTCTGAGGCGCAGACCATGCTGTTTCGGAAATGCTATTTAATGGAAGAAATCCATTTAATTTGTAGTTGAACAAATTCATATTAATGGTTTCTAGTGTCTGATTGATTTTTTTTAGTGAAAACATATGTCGCGCATGAGTTTTGAATCTGACCACCTCTTACATTTACCTTTTCAGTGCTGGTCACTTCTTCGAATCAATTCGTTCCATTCTGACTTGAAGTCTCAGAGAAGTCATGTCTTCTTCAGGGTTTTTTGCCACATATATTGGTGGCTTCACCCTGGTGCTTGTTTATTCTCCTTGAACACCAATTCCTTCATCTTGTAACAATCCAAATATTAAATAAAGAAAAAACCTGACTATAGTACATTTCTCCACCTTTGGGAGGTCCCAAAATACCCTGTTGCCAACAAAACACCTTCGAAGTGTAGGCCCTGCTGTTGTTGTGGTTCTGTTCGCCGAGCTGGAAGTTTTTGTTGCAAACGTTTCGTCCCCTGTCTAGGTGACATCCTCAGTGCTTGGGAGCCTCCTGTGAAGCGCTTCTGTGGTGTTTCCTCCGGCATTTATAGTGGCCTGTCCCTGCCGCTTCCGGTTGTCAGTTTCAGCTGTCCGCTGTAGTGGCCGGTATATTGGGTCCAGGTTGATGTGTTTGTTGATGAAATTTGTGGATGAGTGCCATGCTTCTAGGAATTCCCTGGCTGTTCTTTGTTTCGCTTGCCCTATAATGGTAGTGTTAGATTAGATTAGATTAGATTACCTACAGTGTGGAAACAGGCCCTTCGGCCCAACAAGTCCACACCGACCCGCCGAAGCGCAACCCACCCATACCCCTACACCTAACACTACAGGCAATTTAGCATGGCCAATTCACCTGACCAGCACATCTTTGGACTGTGGGAGGAAACCGGAGCACCCGGAGGAAACCCACGCAGACACGGGGAGAATGTGCAAACTCCACACAGTCAGTCACCTGAGGCGGGATTTGAACCCAGGTCTCTGGTGCTGTGAGGCAGCAGTGCTAACCACTGTGCCACCGTGCCGTGTTGTCCCAGTCAAATTCATGTTGTTTGTCGTCTGCGTGTGTGGCTACTAAGGATAGCTGGTCGTGTTGTTTCGTGGCTAGTTGATGTTCGTGGATACGGGTCGTTAGCTGTCTTCCTGTTTGTCCTATATAGTGTTTTGTGCAGTCCTTGCATGGGATTTTGTACACTACATTAGTTTTGCTCATGCTGGGTATCGGGTCCTTCGTTCTGGTGAGTTGTTGTCTGAGAGTGGCTGTTGGTTTGTGTGCTGTTATAAGTCCTAGTGGTCGCAGTAGTCTGGCTGTCAGTTCTGAGATGTTCTTGATGTATGGTAGTGTGGCTAGTCCTTTGGGTTGTGGCATGTCCTCGTTCCGTTGTCTTTCCCTTAGGCATCTGTTGATGAAATTGCGAGGATATCCGTTTTTGGCGAATACCTTGTATAGGTGTTCCTCTTCCTCTTTTTGCAGTTCTGGTGTGCTGCAGTGTGTTGTGGCCCTTTTGAATAGTGTCATGATGCAACTTCTTCGTTTGTGTGTGTTGGGGTGGTTGCTTTCATAGTTCAGGACTTGGTCTGTGTGTGTGGCTTTCCTGTGTACCTTTGTGGTGAATTCTCCGTTTGGTGTTCTCTGTACCATCACGTCTAGGAATGGGAGTTGGTTGTCCTTTTCTTCCTCTCTCGTGAATTGGATTCCTGTGAGTGTGGAGTTGATGATCCGGTGTGTTTTCTCTATTTCCGTGTTTTTAATTATTACAAAGGTGTCATCAACGTATCTGACCCAGAGTTTGGGTTGAATTTGTGGTAAGACTGTTTGTTCTAACCTTTGCATTACTGCTTCCGCTATGAGTCCCGAGATCGGTGAGCCCATGGGTGTTCCGTTGATTTGTTCGTATATCTGGTTGTTGAATGTGAAGTGTGTTGTGAGGCACAAGTCCAGTAGGCCCTTTTGAACAAAAGCATGGTTGGCGTGGTGGCTCAGTGGTTAGCACTGATATCTCATACTGCCAGGCATCCAGGTTTGATCTCAGCCTCAGGTAACTCTTTGCTGGAGTTGCACATTTACTCCATGTCTGCATGGCTTTCTTCCGGGAACTCCGGTTTCCTCCCACAGTCCAAAGGTGTGCAGGTCAGGTGGATTGGCCAGGCTAAATTGTCCATATTGTGCAGGGATGTGCAGGCTGGGTGGGTTAGCTACAGGAAGTGGAAGGTTATGTGATGGGCCTGGGTGGGTTGTCCATTAGAGGGGTGGTGTAGACTTGATGGGCTGAATGGCCTGCTTCCACACCATTTGCATTCTATGAAAAACAACGACTGCAAATTTTCATGTCACAGGCAGCGAAATAATAATGCGAAGATAATTTGTGATATTGGTCAAGGGAATTATTTTTGTTGCTAGTGGTGATCATTCAAACTTTGGGGTAGGGTTCCAGTGGGCGAGTTAAGGCCGATCTGCATCTGGAACCTTCTGCGCAGATGAAGCTGAGGAAATAGGAACAAGTGTGGGCCATTCGGCCCCAGTGAGCCTGCCTCATCATCAAATGATGATGGGCAGTGGAGGCTGAGGGGAGGCCTGATAGGCATCTTTAGAATTACGAGAGCGTAGATAGAGTTAGTGGTCAAAGCCTTTTCCTCAGAGTTGAAATGTCTAATACTAGGGGACATGCATTTAAGATAATAGAGGGGAAGGTTAAAAGGTGCAGTAAAGGGCATGTTTTTTACACAAAGAATAGGATGTTTTGCTCGGGGTGGTGATGGAGGCAGTTCGATAGGGGCGTTTAAGGGGCTTTTGGATAAGCACATGAAAATGAATCAAAACGTGCGGCACTGGAAAAGCACAGCAGGTCAGGCAGCATGCGAGGAGCAGGAGAGTTGATGTTTTGAGCATAAGCCCTTCATCAGCAATGATGATCTCCAGCATTTGCATCCTCACTTTCTCCTAAGCACATGAGTATTCAAGGAATGGAGGGATATGGACCAAGGGCAGGCGGAAGGGATTAGTTTAATTTGTCATCATGTTGGACCCAACATCGTGGCCCAAAGGGTCTGTTCTCGTACTGTACTGTTCTATGTTCTGTGTCTAAGAAACCAAGTACAGGATTCTGAGTTGAATGATCAGTCATCGAACATAGAACAGTACAGCACAGGAACAGACCCTTTGGGCCCAGGATGTTGTGTCCAACATGATGCCAAATTAAACCAATCCCTTCCGCCTGCCCTTGGTTAGTTCATTTCCAAGAACTTCCGAGAGATAGTCTTTGTGAGGATTCTTCCTTCAAAGTATTTCTGAGATGACACTCTGAAAGCGTCATTGAGGAGCATCACAACAGCAACACATCACTCCATGTGGAGACAGTGCATCCACAGGCCTCACAAAGCAAACTGGCTGAGACCAGTCTCTACCTGCTAAAGATTCTTCAGACTTTGATGTCCCGCAAGTTACGCCTGTTAGTTTTATTTTTTCATTTTTAAATAATGTGTCCTTCTTCGTTTTTGAGTAAGGAGAGGGAATGAAGTTATGCTTTTCGCCTGGAGGCAAACGCAGTCAAATGGAACTTGTTTAGTTCGGGAAACTGGTCGGCATGGATGAGTTTGACCAAAGAGTCTGTTTCCATGATGTATGATTCTGTGACCAAGTGCCAACAAAAACAGCAACTCGAACAGCGACTATGGTATGCAGATAGCAGGGGAAATGAACGCTGGGCTTAAGAGTCGGAAAATAAAATCCATGAAGATTGAACACACATGTGGAGGGTTTTACTGCTGGCTGCTTGAGGAAGAGGAGTGGAGAGGGAGGGACTGCACAGCATTGATGGTGGATGTTGGGAATGCTTGAGATGGCTTATTGAGAGAGATTCTGTCGATGGACGGGTGTAGATTTGGGCAGCTCTAATCATAGCTGGAAGATTGAAGCAGGAACGAATGAGGCTTTACAGACCATTTGGCTGCTCCCACTCAGCCATTAGAGCTGGACACCCTGGCTAGCCTTTCCCTCCTGAGCCCAGAGACTCTGAACCCAATGAATTCCAAACGACTCTGTGACTCAAGAGATTCACAATGAAGTTATTTATATTCGCAGTTTATGGCAAGGACTGAGGTGACCGCAGTCAGCTCTTTTGGCAGACAGGGAGTTGCTTATTGTGTTCATCTGTGGTGAGATGCTGTTGCAGGGAGTGGGGTGAAATGAAACATTTTATGAAGGTGTTCTTTACACTTGTCAGTATTGCTGAGGCTGAGTGGCACAACTAGTTTAGTTGTGAGCCCATCAGTCAAGTCAGAGTCAGAGTCAGAGTGAGGTGCAGCACGGAAACAGACCCTTCAGCCCAACACATTCATGTTGACCAGATATCCTAACCTAATCTAGTCCCATTTGCCAGCACTTGGCCCATTACTCTCTAAACCCTTTCTATTCATGAACCCACCCAGACACCTTTTAACTGCTGTAGTTGTACCAGCCTCCACGACTTCCTCTGGCAGCTCATTCCATACACGCGCCATTTGCAGGAAAGAGTTGTCCCTTAGGTTCCTTTTATATCTTCCCCCCTCTCACCTTAAACCTATGCCCTATAGTTTTGGAATCCCCTACTCTGGGGAAAAGGCCTTGTCTATTTACCCTACCCCTGCCCCTCAAGATTTTATAAACCTCTATAGGGTCTGCTCTCAGCCTCTGATGCTCCAAGAAAAACAGCCCCAGCCTGTTCAGCCTCTCTCTGTAGCTCAAACCCTCCAACCCGGCAGCGTCCTTGTAAATCTTTTCTGCACCCTTTTGACTTTAACAACCTCCTTTTTATAGCATGGGAGACCAGACGTGGCCTCACCAATGTCCTGTACAGCCTCTCGTTCTCTGTCCCAAATCACTTCTCCTCAGCTGAGAGGGTCAGAGCATGAGGGATAGCCAATAAATGCTGTCCTAGCCAATGATAGCCACACCCCTGAGTGAGGTGGTATGGTGGCTCAGTGGTTAGCACTGCTGTCTCACAGTGCAAGGGACCTGGGTTCGCTTCCATAGTTGGGTGATTGAATAGGAAAGGTTTAGAGGGATATGGACCAAAAGCAGACAAATGGGACTAGTTTAGTTTAGGAAACCTGGTCAGCATGGACGAGTTGAACCTGTTTTTGTGCTGTACGACTCTGTGACCACAAAAGAAAATCACCCCTCTTCATTTTCAAAGTCAATCGGACTCTGCAATGTGGTTACAATTAACTTCACTGATCACCACAGCAGGCTGAATGGTGTCTTTTTCAATTTATTTACGGAATTAACATAAGAACACAACACGTAAGAGAAGGAATAGGCAATTCAGCCCCTCGGCCCTGCTCTGCCATTTAGAAGGATTATGGCTAGCTCATCTCAGCCCCAACTCCACTTTTCTGCCTTCTCTCCACAACCCATCAACCCATTACTCATCAAAATTCGTTCTCCTCCTTCTATTTACTCAATGCCCCAGCATCTGACATGCTCTGGGGTAGCGAGTTGCACAGATTCATGGCCTTTTGAAAATAATAACTTCTCCTCATCTCTGTTTTAAATCATCATAGAATCCCTAAGTGTGGAAGCAGGCCATTTGGCCCATCCACACTGACCCTCTGAAGAGCAGCCCGATCAGACCTATCGCCCTACCCTATCCCTGTAATCCTGCATTTCCCATGGCTAACCTGCACCATCCTGGACACAGCAGGCAATTTCCCATGGCCAATCCATCTATCCTGCACATCTATGCACTGTGGGAGGAAACCGGAGCACCCGGAGGAAATTCACACAGGTACAGGGAGAATGTGCAAACTACACAGACAGTCAGCCCTGAGGCTGGAATTGAACCCAGGTCCTTGTGGCTAACCACTGTGCTGCTCAAATCAGCTGCCCCTAATCCTAAATCTCTGATCTCCCACTCTGGATTGACTCATTGAGAAAAAATCCTCTCGACATCATCCCCTTTAGCATCTTCTCAATAAGATTAGATTAGATTACTTACAGTGTGGAAACAGGCCCTTCAGCCCAACAAGTCCACACCCATCCTCCAAAGAGCAACCCACCCAGACCATTTACCCCTTCACCTAACACTACGGGCAATTTAGCATGGCCAATTCACATAACCTGCACATTGTTGGACTGTGGGAGGAAACTGGAGCACCCGGAGGAAACCCACGCAGACACGGGGAGAATGTGCAAACTCCACACAGGCAGTTGCCTGAGACGGGAATCGAACCCGCATTTAAATGGGCATTGGATAGGCATATGGAGGATAGTGGGCTAGTGTAGGTTAGGTGGGCTTGGATCGGCGCAACATCAAGGGCCAAAGGGCCTGTACTGCGCTGTATTCTTCTATGTTCTATGTTCTATGTTCTAACCCGGGTCTCTGGCGCTGTGAGACAGCAGTTCTAACCACTGTGCCACCGTGCTGCCCACAGTGCAACCTCTTCTCATACATCTAAACTCCAGACCGCATAGGCCCAAACTGCTCCATCCCTCCTTTTAAATCCCAGGCTAGAATTTGGATTCCACGACCTTCTAACTCAGCTCCAAAATGTTCAAAACAGAATTCAGATTGCCATTTCGCCGAAGAATGCATTCCTGTGTTGATGCTCATGCCACTTGTAAGAACCTTTTAGGAATTCTTCCTGCAAAAATAAAAAATGGCCCCTGAAGTGAGTCACAGAGCGGCAGTGTTTCAGTGTGATTCACACTCACTGCAGCAAGAGCTCAGGGCAGGTTGTGGACTCTGAGTCTGTACTCCATGGCATTTTGAAGGATGAGGGGGAATCTGATTGAAACTTACAGAATACTGAGACGCCTGGAGAGAGTGGACCTGGAGAAGATGTTTCCACCAGTAGGAGAGACTGGGACCCCAGGGGCACAGCCTCAAAGTGAAGGGACGACCCTTTACAACTGAAATGAGGAGGAATTTCTTCCATCTGTGGAACTCATTGCTGCAGAGCACTTTGCAGTCCAAGACATTGAGTGCATGGAAGACAGCGATAGAGAGGCTCTTGATTAGTAAGGGGATCAAGGGTTATGAGGACAAGGTAAGAGAATGGGTACACTCAAGGCTCGAATGGCCAAATCCTGCTCTTTTATGATCATTCTAGCAAATCTACGAGAATTTGATTTTGGTTCCTGGAGAGATATTTGCCATGCCTGACACCAGCACAATCTACTGCTGGGATTCACAGTTGTGACCTTTGTTATTTCATCGATGTGATTATTCCAACAGGCTTGTGGACAAGCTTCTGCCTTGTAGCCTCCTTAATCCAGACGTCCATCCAAAACTCGGCTGCCTGTATCCTACCTCCCACCTAGCTTCAGGGTGACTGACTCCAAACCAGAAAAAGACAGGACACTTTGTTGAGTTGATTGTGGTGAAGTCCTGGGAGCAGTGGTGCTGTTGGGTTGGAGGGAGTGCGGGTGGTTTGGGGGAACCTTCCTGTAGGCCTGAGGTGTGAGTTGCTGGAGCCTTGAGTGTACCGGGGAAGATGGTGAAGCCTCAAATGAGAAAGCGGGGGAGGCTGGCAGGGTAGGGAATGCCAGTGGAAAAGTTAGAGTTGGAGGGAGCTGAGGGTTCTGGAGAAAGAAAGGGGCTGCAGTGGTGGGGGCAGGGGAAGCAGCCATGTCCAATTCCGACACCACATCCTGTCAGGTCGGAGCCTCCGGCCTGGACTTTTACAGGAATGGACTGAGGACAAGCCTGTCCATCTCCGTCCACGCATGTGCGCACGTATATACACACACACACAAATCTGGGAGCAGATTAAGATGAAAAGGTAAACAGTGGGACAGTCCCAGAAAATCTAAGATGGTTCGTCACCTGACCTATCCACGGTTACCTCTCACCCTGTTATTGTTGACTTAGAATGGCTTCCAGATCAATAAAGTCTCAGTTTAAGAATGGCATCCTTATTGACAAACCCCTCCCTATCACTACCTTCTTTCTGTCTATGTCATCTTGCACATTCTGAGTTTTCATCATCCTACCATTGGTACCTAGCTCTGGAACTTCCCCCCCCCCCCCCCCCCCCCCCCCCCCGCCCCCCATTAACCTATTTATATCATAGAGTCATAGAGATGTACTGCACGGAAACAGACCCTTCGGTACAACTTGTCCATGCTGACCAGATATCCTAAATTAATCTCGCCCCACTTGCCAGGATTTGGCCCATTTCCCTTGAAACCCTGTACTTGTCTCTCTTAGGCCTCTATCCCCACCCACCATTTACTCCATACCTCCTCCCCAACCCTACCTTCTGCATGTAAGCCAACATTTTCCCAACTACCATCGGCTCTGAGGAAGGGGTACTGCTTCCTTAACATAGATTTCTCTTCACAGATGCTGCCATACTTTCCTATTCATATACCCATCCAGATGCCTTTTAAATGTTGCAACAAGCACTTTGCTGATCAGGCTGCAATTCTGACACCCCCAACTGTGAATAGTTCCAATAATGAGGTTTGTCCCAGGTCAGCTGAGAAATTTCAGTTTGTTTTTCTTAGATGGAACTCCCATTTCCAGTGTTGTTTGTAATTTCACAGTCAGTCAGCTGCATGACCAGTTTCTAGGTTGTTTTTATTGAATTCTAGGGCTGTTCTCTGACCTCCTATGTGGTCTTTCCTGAAAGAATGACTCCTCTTCTCTCTTTCTCTCCTGTTTATCTGAAATGGTGATCTTATTCTAAAACGTCTTTATGTGACTTGGTGACAAATTTTGTTTCTAAACACTTACAGGAAGCATCTCAAGCTGGGATGGCCGGATTGGCAGATGGAGAGCGATTGGGATTGGTTAGGATGATGTTCACTGGGGTTTAGAAAAATGGATTCTGGATTAGTGGTGCTGGAAGAGCACAGCAGTTCAGGCAGCATCTGAGGAGCAGTAAAATCGACGTTTCGGACAAAAGCCCTTCATCCTTTATGCCCTTCATGCTTTATTCCTGATGAAGGGCTTTTGCCCAAAACGTCGATTTTACTGCTCCTCAGATGCTGCCTGAACTGCTGTGCTCTTCCAGCACCACTAATCCAGAATCTGGTTTCCAGCATCTGCAGTCATTGTTTTTACCTTTAGAAAATTGGAGGCAGGAATCTGAGAAATCTATAAATTTCTAATAGGACTGGACAGGGTAAGTTCAGGAGGGATTTTTCCAATGACTGGGGAGTCCAGACCGAGGGAGTAACAGTCTAAGGATACGAATAGTCTATTTAGGACTGAAACGAGGGGAAATTTCTTCACCCAAGTCGTTGAGGACGAAACAATGAATGTTTTCAGAAAAAGACTTAGATACAGTTTTTAGGGCTAAAGGGATTTGGGGCAGCATGATGGCTCAGTGGATAACATTGCTACCTCACAGCACCAGGACCCTGGGTTCAATTCCAGCCCCGGGCGACCGAGTGTGTGGAGTTTGCACATTCTCCCTGTGTCTGTGTGGGTTTCCTCCCACAATCCAAAGATGTTCAGGTTAGGTAAATTGACCATGCTAAATTGCCCACAGCGTACAGGGATATGTAGGTGAGGTGCATTAGTCAGAGGCAAATGTCAAGTCATAGGGTAGGGGGATGTGTTTGGGTGGGATACATGTCAGAGGGTCGGTGTGGACTTGTTGGGCCGAAGGGTCTGTTTCCACACTGTCGGAATTCTATAAAAGGGTATGGGGAAAAATGGTAATTGGGTACCCGAATGCTGAGTTGAGCTGTGATCATATTCAATGGCACAGCAGGCTTAAAGGGCCAAATGGCCTAGACTAGTTCTTATCTTTCCACACCTCTGGTACTTAAGGCAGTTGGCCTTAATTGTTGTCTTTGAGCAAAGTGCAAAAACCAATGTGAGAGATTAGCTGAATGTAGCAGATGCTACCAGGCATGAGAGTGTAAATATTATAGTCTCACCCACTTAGAGTGCTGTGGGGAGTGCCTGGGACTTGCTGCACTGTATACCTACCAGATGAAGCTCTGTGTATAGCTGCATATTTCAAGAATGTAACTGGGTGAGGCTCAACATTGATGCAATGCCTAATTACCACTGCGGAACAACAGGAGGTTGTACAACAGTATACAAAGCCCATTGCTCAGTTCCAAATCTCTCCTACATCTGGAGAGGCACTGCAACCACATCATTGTGGAAGTGTGTACGGAAGCAGAGAGTTCAGTATCTGGGATTACTGATGACATTGTGTTCAGTGGCACAGCAAATCGACCAGATGGGAGCAGGAAATTGCGAAGAGGGATGGATAGAATAAATGACCAGGCAGATGGTCTCTAAATGTGGGGAATTGGGAGGCCAATCCGTTTCAGGCCTGTGAAAGGTATACCAGAAAGCTGTCTCCATGGTGACAAACTAGGTGTGACAAAGAAGCAAGAAGTTTATGGGAAAGCATGATCAAAAAGGCTAATGGAAAATACAAAATCACACAACACCAAGTTATAGTCCAACAGGTTTATTTGGAAGCACTAGCTTTTGGAGCACTGCTCCTTCATCAGGTGGTTGTGGAGCAGGACCATCAGACGCAGAATTTATAGCAAAAGGTTACAGTATCATGCAACTGAAATGATATATTGAACAAACCAAATTGCTGCTCAGTCCTTTCATCTTTGCAGGTTTCAGTTCATCAATATGAAAATCCCAGAACTTCTTTTAAGTCACATTCTTGAGATAACTCAAGGGTTTATAAGAAAGGTGACATCTCAGCTCAGGCAATGCATTCAAGGTGTGAGGTTAGAGTCAGACTGGTTCTATTTCCAAAGTAGGAATTTATAAAATATTACATGGATTAACTGCCTGCAGATTGTGTGCTTTTTGAGCAAAATAGAATGTATTTGCAAACATAATTTTACAAATACAGATTCACCCCAGGGACTTATATGTGTGTGCACATGCATGAGAGAGAAAGAAAGAGAGAGAGAATGTGTGCATGTAAGTGTGTATTTGTGTGCGTGTGTGTCTACTATAATGGGGTCACCTGTAGTGAACCCAATGTCCCAGTTGAGGCCATCCTCATGGGTACCAAACTTGGTTATCAGTCTCTGCTTGGCCACTTTGCATTATTGGAGCTGAAAATATGTTGCTGGAAAAGCGCAGCAGGTCAGGCAGCATCCAAGGAGCAGGAGAATCGACGTTTTGGGCATAAGCCCTTCTTCAGGATGCTCCTTGGATGCTGCCTGACCTGCTGCGCTTTTCCAGCAACACATTTTCAGCTCTGATCTTCAGCAGCTGCAGTCCTCACTTTCTCCACTTTGCGTTATTGCCTATCCCAAAGTTCCGAAGAACCAGTCTGACTCAAGATTGGGATACAGGCAGAATCTAACCTCACACCTTTAATATATTGTCTGAGCTGAAATGTCACCTTTTTTTATGAAACTTTAAGTTATCTCGAGAATGTGATTTAAAAGAAGTTCTGGGATTTACATATTAATGAACCGAAATCTGCAACCCATTCTAAAAGATGAAAGACTGAACAACAATCTAGGTTTGTTCAAAATAACATTTCAGTTGCATATGTTCTATGCTTTATGATTGTGCTCCACAACCATCTGATGGAGAAGCAGTGCTCCAAAAACTAGTGCTTTCAAATAAACCTGTTGGACTATAACCTGGTGTTGTGAGATTTTTAACTTTGTACACCCCAGTCCAACACCGGCTCCTCCACATCATAGAAAGTACAGCATTTATGAAGAGAAAGTACAGTTAACATTTTGGGTCCAGTGACTATTCTGAAGCAGGATTATTGGACCTGAAATAATTTGGAGATGCCATTAAATACATTATCTGGGCCGACATGACACCAATTGTTAAAGTTCACTTGAGAATATAACTTTTAAATGTTCTGCTATTTACATATGAAAGAACTGAAACCAACATGTTCATTATGAAAGGTGAGAGACTTAACAAACAATCCAGGTATTTTTCAACATATAATTTCAGTTACATCACACTGTAAACTTTTGCTATAAATTCTGTGTCTTATGATCTTACACTCCACAACCACCTGTTGAAGGAGCAGCGCTCCGAAAGCTAGTGCTTCCACATAAACCTGTTGGACTGCATACTGGTGTTGTGTGATTTTTAACTTTGGACCTGAAATGTTATCTTTGCTTCCTCTCCACATATGTTACCAGACCCGCAGAGCTTTTCCAGCTACTTTTGTTTTTGTTCTCGACTTCCATTGACCCCAGTTCTTTGTTTGTTTTTTGTTTAGGCTAATGTAAAGTGTTGGCTGCTTGCACTCCCTTTTGATTTTCTTAAAAACCTTCTTCTCTCTTTCTGGTTGCACTTCAGTCCCACGCTCCTGATCTTTGGGCACCCAGTACGGAGGGGGGAGGGCAGGTCTGAGGACCTCCTCGTGGGTCTGCTCCTGGGCCTGGCCAAACTGGCCATAAACGGGTCCAGGCAGCGGGCCGTGGAGGGGATCATTAGGGCCAACTACCTGCCCCTCTTCCGTGGTGTCTCTGGAGAAGGAGCACGCGGTGTCCACCAACACCCTTGAGCTGTTCAGGGAGCAGTGAGCACCGCAGCGAGTGGAGTGCATTATTTCCCCCTCCAACTCTATTTTGATTTGATCCCTGCCCTCCCCTTCACTGTTTGATCACACAGCATTGCCCTTTGGGAGGGGCACTGCTTGTCACTGGCCACTTGGGTGTTTCCTTTCTTCCTGGTGATGGAAATTGAATAAAGATTTGTACACCTGTTGTCTTTCATTGTGTCTAACTCCCGCACACACAACATGGGTGCTTGGGAAAATATAAGCACTACCGTAGTTAGGTGGCAGTGTGGGGTTTCTTAAAAAAAAATAAAACCAGGAGATTTAGAGTTGCCCAAAAAAGAAAAAGGGAAAAAAAAATATAAACATGAGATTTTGAGTTGCCTCAGTTTCGAGCAAGGACTCTGTGCTGGCCGGTGCTACAGTCAGTGTTACTGCTGGCTATGAGGAGGGGAAGGGAATTGGAATGCAAAGACAAGGATGACACACTTGATTAGTATAGACCCTTCATTAGACTCCATATGGGATGTAGGGGTTAGTTTTTAGCTCTGGGTGCAACCCCTGAGGGAGGTTATTTTTATTCATTCATTGGGTGTGGGTATTGCTGTCAAGGCTAATATTTATTACCCTTTCCGAGTTGCCCTTGAGAAGGTGGTAAGTTGCCATCTTGAACGGCTGCAGTCTATAGGTGGAACCAAAATGCCCTTAGGGAGGAAGCTGCAGGACTTTGATCCAGTGACCGTGAGGGAATGGCGATATATTTCCAAGTCAAGATGATGAGTGGTTTGGAGGGGGGACCTGAGGGTGGTGTTTTGCTGCCCTTGTCCTGCTAGATGGAAGTGGCTGTGAGTTTGGAAATTGGTGTTGGAGGATGAATTTTATTTGCAGTGTGTCTTGTAGATATTCCTAAGGAACAATAATATATTTCTGTGCCTAGGAGATGGTTTTCTTTGAAGAAGTTGCGATGTCAGAACCATTCCGCAATTCAAAGATTGAAATTGTCAGTCAGGATAAGCATAAGAGGTACAGTTAGTAAGTTTGCAGATGACACCAAAATTGGAGGTGTAGTGGACAGTGAAGAGGGTTACCTCAGATTACAACAGGATCTGGACCAGATGGGCCAATGGGCTGAGAAGTGGCAGATGGAGTTAAGTGGCATTTAATTCAGATAAATGCAAGGTGTTGCATTTTGGGAAAGCAAATCTTAACAGGACCTATACACTTAATGGTAAGGTCCTAGGGAGTGTTGCTGAACAAAGAGACCTTGGAGTGCAGGTCCATTGCTCCTTGAGAGTCGCAGGTAGATAGGATAGTGAAGAAGGTGTTTGGTATGCTTTCTTTTATTGGTCAGAGTATTGAGTACAGGAGTTGGGAGGTCATGTTGCGGCTGTACAGGACACTGGTTAGGCCACTGTTGGAACATTGCATGCAATTCTGGTCTCCTTCCTATCGGAAAGATGTTGTGAAACTTGAAAGGGTTCCGAAAAGATTTACAAGGATGTTGCCAGTGTTGGAAGATTTGAGCTATAGGGAGAGGCTGACCAGGCTGAGGCTGTTTTCCCTGGAGCGTCGGAGGCTGAGGGGTGACCTTATAGAGGTTTACAAAATTATGAGGGGCATGGATAGGGTAAATAGGCAAAGTCTTTTCCCTGGGGTCGGGAAGTCTAGAACTAGAGGTCATAGGTTTAGGGTGAGAGGGGAAAGATATAAAAGATACCTAAGGGGCAATTTTTTCACACAGAGGGTGGTACGGGTATGGAATGAGCTGCCAGAGGAAGTGATGGAGGCTGGCACAATTGCAACATTTAAGAGACATTTGGATGGGTATCTGAATAGGAAGGGTTTGGAGGGATATGGGCTGTGTGCTGGCAGGTGGGGCTCGATCGGGTTGGGATATCTGGTCAGCATGGACGGGTTGGACCGAAGGGTCTGTTTCCATGCTGTTCATCTCTATGACTCTAAGCTGAGTAAACTTGCCTAATGGATATTTTCAAATCAACCAATTCAGCGATATTATTCCATACCACAGGTGCTGGTAAGACTTGATCCCTTGAGATCACTGATGGTCAGTTTACAATGCTGAGCAGGCTGAAAGTGGTTGAAGGTTCCTATTCATAAAGCGTCAACATTGTTAAGGATTTGAAGTCAGTCTGCTGTTCATACTGTAAGATATATGACCTGGGGGGTTACATGAAGACTACAGGCTTTTCAAAGGCAAGACAGAGAGGTAATCTTCACTGAAAGGGTAATCAAGTTGCTAATTAAGGTGGAACACATAGAAAGTAGGAGCAGGAGGAGGCCATTCAGCCCTTCAAACCTGCTCCACCATTCAATATGATCATGGCTGATCATCCAGCTCAATACCTGTTTCCACTATCACAACACATTCGAATAGAAAGGAAATCAAACCGGCAGTGTGGTTTGAAGGAAAACTGGATGTTTTCAGAGTGAGAATGGTCTAAGTGACATTATGTAGGGAGATGTTAGGAAATGTGCTTCTTGGAGAAGGGAGGATTTAGAGTTGATGATCTTCAAGTAGATGAGAGGTTTGTGTGAAAGAGGAAAGGACATAGCTCTGAGGCATTTGAGCAATGAACCAATGGGGACATGAAGATAAATCTACTCATGCAATGAGTGGTCAGGATCTGGCATGCATTGCCTGCTGAGAGTGTGGTGGAGGCCGATTCACTCAACCCATTCAGGAGAGCTTCAGGTTGCTGTTTGAAAAGCGAGAATGTGCAGGACTGTGGGGGAAAGTGGGGGTGACGTTGGGAGAGAGGGTATAGAGGCACAAGGAGAATCATATCCTATACACAGCTGGTTTCTGACTGGATTCCCTCTGTGACTGGGGCTACTTGTGGATTCTATGACATATGAGGTGTGTTGAAATGTATTGCATGGCACTTGGTCTCATGGTGTTCTTCTATTTTCCAACAATCTGGTTGGGAATTTCTCTGCGTGTGATCTAAATCCATCTTTGGAAGAATCCTGGACAGACTAATTCATTGCTCATACTGTTCAGGGATGTGTAGGTTAGGTGCATTAGTCAGGGGTAAATGCAGGTCTGGGTGGGTAGCTTTTTGGAGAGTCGGTATAGACTTGTTGGTTGAAGGGCCTGTTTCCACACTGTAGGGATTCTGTGATTATTTGAAGGACAGTCCATGACAATTCAGGAGCAGTGGCAGTTCTATTTTAAATATATAGCGAACAATATTAGTCTTCAGGTTGACAGTGTGAGCTGTTTAAAATGATAACACTGCCATCTCCTGGCCATCTCCTCCTTTTACACATCCCCTTTATTTCTCACTGGCAAGGTGCGCTCAGTAACTCTGAACAGCATTCAGAAATTATGAGGAGTTTTTACAGACATGGTTAGTATGTTTGCAGATGACACCAAAATTGGTGGTACAGTGGACAGTGAAGAAGGTTATCTAAGAATGCAAAGAGATCTTGATCAAATGGTTCAATGGGCTGAGAAATGGCGGAAGGCGTTTGATTAGATTAGATTAAATTCTCTGCAGTGTGGAAACAGGCCCTTCAGCCCAACAAGACCTGAGGGGCAAGTTTATCTCACAGAGGGTGGTGTGTGTACAGAATGATCTGCCTGAGGAGGTAATGGAGGTGGATTAAATTACAACATTTAAGAGCCATTTAGACATATATATGAGTAGGAATGATTGAGAAGGATATGGGTCAAATGCAGGCAAATGGGACGAGTTCAGTTTAGGATACTTGGTTGGTATGTACGAGTTGGACTGAAGGGTCTGTTTACTTGCAGTGTGAATCTATGACACTTTTTCTGAGGCTCTGGTCAAACTGCATTTGGAATACTGTAAGCAGTTTTGGGCCCAATATTTATGGAAAGATGTGCTGGTGTGGGAGGGGGGTCCAGAGAAGGTTTCCAGTAATGATCCCAGTGATGAAGGGCTTTCATATGAAGAGCAGTTGAGGACTACATGGTTATACTTGATAGAAGGATGAGGGGAGAAACTTACAGGCCTGAGTAGAGTGGACAGGGAGAAGAGGTATCCACTAGTAGGAGAGAGTGGGACCCAGGGACATAGCCTCAGAGTGAAGGGGTGACTTTTTAGGAGTGAGGTGAAGAGGCATTTCTTCAGCCAAAAGGTGGTCAATTAGTGTAGGCCAAATCATTGAGTGTATTTAAGACAGAACTAAATAGGTTCTTGATTGGTAAGGGGATCAAAGGTTACAGGGAGAAGGCAAGAGTATGAGGTTGAGAAACATGTCAGCCACGATCGAAAGGTAGAGCAGACTCGATGGGCCGAGTGGCCTGATTCTTCTCCTATATGTTATGGGTCAGGGAGGGTATAAGAGCAGGCTCGGGTCGATTCGGGTTGACGTTGTGTTGGGTTGGGGTACCAGTGCCAGGCATTATCATATCAGTGGACAGGGACTTCAGATTAATAGTTAGCCTGGAATTAGAGCAGGCTTGTGATTCTCTAATTTTTCCTGAGTGGCTCTAAAGTTTGGGAAGTTGGTGCCCTCTGAATGCTCTGACTTTAAGGGAATTTTCCTGAAGGTTCAAGTTGCAGGATAAACGTGCATCAGAATTTTCAATTTCCCAGGATGTTGACGATGGCGGGTGGGGTATCATTCCTGGATTATGTCGAGTCCTTGATTATTTTGAGAGCTGCAGCTGGAGATTAATTTAATAGAGAAAGAAATTGCATTTATATCATCCCTGCACAACCTTACAATGTTCCAAAGTGTTTTCCAGTCAATGGTGAACATCAGGATATTCCAAAATCCTAACTTTTGCCTTGGAGGTGGGGCAGAGGTTTTATGGACTCCAGAGAGGAGTTACCCACCACAAAATTCCCAGTCTCTGACCTGCTCAGTTACCACGGAATCTATATGGTGGCATCGAGTTAAATTGAGCATTCCCAGATGCTGAGAAAATTTTTAAAACATCATTTGTGGGATATGGGAGTCACTTGGTGTGCCAGGTTTTATTGTCCATCCCTAGTTGCCATTGAGAAAGTGGTGGGAAGCTGCCTTCTTGAATCACTGCAATCCATGTCAGAGCTATAAGGAGAGACTGAATAGGCTGGGTTTTTATTCCTTGGAATGTCAAAGGCCAAGGGATGACCTTAAAGAGGTTTATAAAGTCATGAGGGGTACGGAAAAGCCATGGGATTTTCCCTAGGATAGTGGTGTCCAAAACTAGAGGGCATGGGTTTAAGGAGGAGTAGGATTTAAAAAGGACCTTGTGATCCCCAAAGCTCACAGTCCCTTGTTATCCAGCGACAATATTTTCATTGATACAGTGCAAAAAGAGATAGACTGAGTCTTACTTAAAGGAAAGGAAAGGTATAAAATTCTTAGCGCAGTGTGAAAACTGATTTTAATACATGACAACAAAACATAGGGGGGTGCAGGTGTATGGAGGTCACGCAGTGGTCCTGTTGTGAGGTAATGCATCCCACCAGCCCGACCATGTGACACCCTGAGCGTTGCTCTGAGATTGGTAACCGTTTTTATGCAGAGGGTGGTGCGTGTGTGGAATGGGCTGCCAGAGGAAGTGGTAGAGGCTGGTACAATTGCAACATTTAAAAGGCATCTGGATGGGTACCTGAATGGGAAGGGTTTAGAGGAATATGGGCCAAACACTTGAGACTGGATTAATTTAGGATATCTGGCCAGCATGGACAATTCGGACTGAAGGGTCTGTTTCCAGGAGCTGTACAACTCTATGTGCTGTAGGTAGACACACGTTGCCAATAGGGAGGATGTTCTAAGATGCAACAGTGAAGGAATGGTGACATATTTCCAAGTCAGGATGGTGAGTGGCTTGGAGAGGAACTTGCAGAGGGTGGTGTTCCTATGTATTGGCTATCCTTGTCATTCTAGGTGGAAACATTGGTGGGTTTGGAAGGTGCTGTCTGAAGAGCCCTGGTGAACTGATGGGCATGGAGGAAGAGTACTTTTCAAGACAGTGAGGAAGGTTTTCTAAGATTACAAAGAAATCTTAATCAAATGGGTCAGTGGGCTGAAAAATGGAACTCAATTTGGACAAATGCATTTGGTTCAACAAACACAGGCAAGACTTATACAATTAATGGTAGGACATTGGGTAGAGTTGTAGAGAGACAGAACTAAGGATTCGAGTACATAATTCATTGAAGTTTGCATCACATACAGATTGGGTGGTTAAAAAGGCATTTAGCATGCTTGCCTTCATTGTTCAGTCCTTTGAGTATAAGAGTTGGGACGTCATAATGAGATTGTATAGGACATTGGTATGTGAAGCCTCTTCTGGAATACTGAGTCCAGTTCTGGTCGCCTAATTATAGGAAGGATATTATAAGCTGGAGAGAATTCAAAAGACATTTACCAGGATGTTGCTGGATATGGAAGATTTGTGGGCGGCACGGTGGTTAGCACTGCTGCCTCACAGCGCCTGAGACCCGGGTTCAATTCCCGCCTCAAGCGACTGACTGTGTGGAGTTTGCACATTCTCCCTGTGTCTGCATGGGCTTCCTCCGGGTGCTCCGGTTTCCTCCCACAGTCCAAAGATGTGCAGGTCAAGTGAATTGGCCATGCTAAATTGGCCGTAGTGTTAGGCAAGGGGTAAATGTAGGGGTATGGGTGGATTGCGCTTCGGCGGGTCAGTGCGGACTTGTTGGGCCGAAGGGCCTGTAATGTAATCTAATCTAATCTAATTTGTTATAAAAAAAGACTGGATAGGCTGACACATTTTTCACTGGGGCATAGGAGGTTCAGAGGTGGATCATAGATTCCCTACAGTGTGGAAACAGGCCCTTCGGCCCAACAAGTCCACACCTGCCCTCTGAATAGTAACCCATCCAGACCCATTCCCCTACATTTACCCCTGACTAATAACCTACACTACGGGCAATTTTAGCATGGCCAATCCACCTAATCTGCACATCTTTCCACTGTGGGAGAAAACCCACATAGACACAGGGAGAATGTGCAAACTCCACCCAGACAGTCAGCTAAGGCTGGAATCGAACCTGAGTCCCTGGCACTGTGAGGCAGCAGTGCTACCACTGTGCCACCAAGATGAATTTGTAAAAGTTTATGAAAACATAAGCAGTATTGGCAGGGTTAATGGCAGGTGCCTTTTCCCTAGGATGTGGGTTTCTAAGACTAGGGGACATATTTTTAAGGTGAGAGGAGAGAGATTTAGAAAAGACATGTGTGGTTTGTGTGTGGAATGAACTCCCAGAGGAAGTGGTGGATGTGGGAACAGTTACAAGGTTTCAAAGACACTTCGATAAGTACATGGAAAGGTTTGAGGGATATTGGCCAGGAGCAGGCAGTTTTGTTTGGGAATATGGACTGGTTGGATCGAAGGATCTGTTTCTTTGTTGTATGACTCTTTGAAAGACACAATAGATACACACATTCTTTTTACATTAAAAGTTGAGCTGACTGGGTTGATCCCTGTCATGTCACTCCTGACAGAAAAGTCCATCAATCCAGAACACCCTTTTAATTGTGATCCTCAAAGCTCACAGTCCTTTGTTATCCAGCGACAGTATTTTCATTGTTACAGTGCAAAAAGACGATAGACTGAGTCTTGCTTAAAGAAAAAAAAGGTACATTTGTTGTAAAAAATTCTTAGCGCAGTGTGAAAACTGATTTTAATACATGACGTCAAAACATAGGGGGATGCAGGTGTATGGAGGTCACGCACTGGTCCTGTTGTGAGGTAACGCATTCCACCAGCCTGACCGTGTGATACCCTGAGCGTTGCTCCGAGATTGGCAAAGCTTCCTCTGGTCTGGAGGGGTGTGCGGTCAGCTGTGGGAGGGAGCGACCAGTCTCTTGTTCTTTGGTGGTGGAGGAGGAGGTGGAGACTTGGGGCCTTTGCTGTCATCTGGTGTTGGCGGACAGGTGGCCTGTTGGGAAGGAAATACCAAGAAGCAGTCAACAAAGAGTTGTTGAGTGGAGTGAGGTGCAATGAAAGCCCCATCTCATCACCACTGGCATGATTGTTTTGGCAGTTTGGGGGATGATTTGCTCAGCCAATGTTCTGGGGAATCGAGTTTGATTCCTGCAATGGCAGATGGTGGAATTGGAATTCAATAAATAAGAATCTACCAACGGTCATGAAACCATTGCTGATTGTCTGAAAAACCCATCTTGTTCACTGTGTCCTTCAGGTATGGAAATCTGCTATCTTAACTGGTCTGGTCTACATGTGACACCAGACCCACAGCAATGCGACTGACTCTTAACTGCTTTCTTGTCCATGAGGGATGGGCGATAAATGTTGGCCCAGCCAGCGATGCCAACATTCTGTGAATGAATAAACAGGAAAATGAAACATCTATCTGTCTCTGGAGTACCACTGTCAATCAGGAGATCTCTGGCTCATCCGTCAGTAGGTGAAAATTCCACTTTCTCCTGACTACCCTCCTGAATCCCCCACCCATCCTGCCCCAACTCGCAATCCTCCAAGACCTCGCTCAAAGTGAACCTCCATTACTGATTTGCCAAGTGCTTGGGTGGCACTTGATGCTCCAGTCCTCCCATAAAATGGTGACATGGCATCCTCACAAAACTTTAAATCTCAAAAAGAAAATTTTCTCCCTTTTTCTCCAGTTCTGGTTTCCTCAATATAGGGAGGATGTGGAAGCTTTCGAGAATGTGCAGCGGAGTTTCACCAGGATGCTGCCTGGACTAGAGGGCATGTCTTATGAAGAAAGGTTGAGGGAACTAAGGCTTTTCTCATTGGAGCGAAGAAGGATGAGAGGTGACATGATGGAGGTGTACAAGATGATGAGAGGCATAGATAGAGTAGATAGCCAGCAACTTTTTCCTAAGCCAGAAATGGCTATCACAAAGGGGCATAATTTCACGGTCATTGGAGGAAGGTTTCAGGGAGATGTCGAAGGTAGGTTCTTTATACAGAGTCTGGATCAGTGGTTCTGGAAGAGCACAGCAATTCAGGCAGCATCCGACAAGCAGCAAAATTGACGTTTCGGGCAAAAGCCCTTCATCAGGAATAAAGGCAGAGAGCCTGAAGCATGGAGAGATAAGCTAGAGGAGGGTGGGGGTGGGGAGAAAGTAGCATAGAGTACAATAGGTGAGTGGGGGAGGAGTTGAAGGTGATAGGTCAGGGAGGAGAGGGTGGAGTGGATAGGTGGAAAAGGAGCTAGGCAGGTTGGACAAGTCCAGACAAGTCAAGGGGACAGTGAGGAGCTGGAAGTTTGAAACTAGGATGAGGTGGGGGAAGGGGAAATGAGGAAGCTGTTGAAGTCCACATTGATGCCCTGGGGTTGAAGTGTTCCGAGGCGGAAGATGAGGTGTTCTTCCTCCAGGCGTCTGGTGGTGAAGGAGCGGCGGTGAAGGAGGCCCAGGACCTCCATGTCCTCAGCAGAGTGGGAGGGGGAGTTGAAATGTTGGCCAACGGGGCAGTTTGGTTGATTGGTGCGGGTGTCTCGGAGATGTTCCCTAAAGCGCTCTGCTAGGAGGCGCCCAGTCTCACCAATGTAGAGGAGACCGCATCGGGAGCAACGGATATAATAAATGATATTAGTCGATGTGCAGGTAAAACTTTGATGGATGTGGAAAGCTCCTTTAGGGCCTTGGATAGAGGTGAGGGAGGAGGTTTGGCACAGGTTTTACAGTTCCTGCGGTGGCAGGGGAAAGTGCCAGGATGGGAGGGTAGGTTGTAGGGGGGCGTGGACCTGACCAGGTAGTCACGGAGGGAGTGGTCTTTGCGGAAGGCGGAAAGGGGTGGGGAGGGAAATATATCCCTGGTGGTGGGGTCTTTTTGGAGGTGGCGGAAATGTCAGCGGATGATTTGGTTTATGCGGAGGTTTGTAGGGTGGAAGGAGTGGTGGGTGCATGGAATGCACTGCCAGCAGTGGTATTAGAGTCAGATACATTAGGGACATTTGAGTAACTCTTGTATAGGCACATATATGATAGTTAAATAAAGAGTACGTAGGTTAGATTGATCTTAGAATAGGATAAGAGGTCAGCACAACATCGAGGGCCGAAGGGCCTGTATTGTCCTGTACCTTCTATGTTTTATGTTCTGTATAATTTTCTTTGAAAATCAAATGTACTGACTCTAGGCAAACCTTGACCAATCGCCAACTAATCAGGTAATAACTTTCAAAACCGGGGTGCAAAACAGTGTGACACAAGGGGAACCAATGACTGGACCATGGTGACTGGAAGGTTAGAGGTTACAGAGCCTGGGCTGACCACTAAAAGACCTCTGCATTGCTAAGCTGGTTATCACTGCATGGAGTGTTGGTGGATTAAATGAGCTCCACTGCATCAAGTCCAGATCCGAGGATTTTCATTTAACTGTGCAGTTACTCTAAGTATGGCAGCTGGGAAAGTGTGAAAGGAGCTAGGTTGTACGATCAAAGAACAAGATAAGGCCTGCTCTGCCATTCAGTAAGACCACAGCTGATCTGAATTTAACGTCAACGCAACACTTTTAAAATTCATTCCCAGGATGTTGGCATCGCTGGCTAAGCCAGCATTTCTTCCCCACCCCTCATTGCTCAGAGGGTAGTTAAGCATCAGTCACACGACTGTGAGACCTGGAGGTCAGACCAGGTAAGGATGGCAATTTTCCTTCATACAGGACATTTGTGATCCAGTTGGTTCCTCTCCCCCAACCATTCACAATGATTCCATGGTCATCATTGACTCTTAATTCCAGATATCCTTTTTTATTAGAAATTGAACTGAAGTTGTCAAGGTGGGATTTGAATTTGAGATCCCAGAACATTACGTGGGTCTCTATTATTTGTCTAAAAAGACATCACTAGTTCATTGGCTCCCTTGTAATCTCCTGATAAACTTTCATCCCCCTTTAGTTATCAAGAATGGACCTGCTTCTGCCTTAAAAATATTTGCAGTTTCTGCATTATGTGAAACATTGTTGAAGATCAGAAAGCACAGAACAGGAGACTGGACTGTAGGCCTCCAAGTAAGTATCCACTCTTATCATCCTCTGGATAAGGTAAAGGTAAAGTTGCCATAGTCCCAGCAGGATTCACCATCATTAGAGAGAAATGACTGGTGATGGTTTATCTTAAGGGTCACCACTCCTCCACTGAAGGTTGAGGTTGAGAAGTTAGCATTTTCATGGCGACCACAGTTGGTATGGGAATTGAATCTGTGCAGTTGGTGTCATGCTGCACTGCGTGAAATTTGCTAAATTTGCTGACTGACCCATTCCTCTGTATGTGGTCATGTTCAATTTGGCCAGGCCAGCGTTTTTTGCCCCTCCCTAATTGTTAAGGGTCAACCACATTGCTGTGGGTCTGGAGTCTCGTGTAGACTACACCAGGTAAGGATGGCAGTTTCCTTCCCTGAAGGACATTAGTGAGTCAATGTTCAGTTCCGGCAGTTTCTGTTCACTCACACGTGTATTACTCACACTTCTACCATGATGTCAATTTAGTTTCAATGTTTAATGTCAAGCTAAAATTACAGCTAAAAGTATCCCATGACAAAACTGCAGCATGGGTACAAGATTTATTTTAATGCAAAAACTGTTTTTACTCACCTTATTCTGGAACTGCTCATTCGCTGACCCCTGGTGGATGGGAGGACTCAGGGAATCGCCCTGATCCTGGCTGAAACTCTCCAGGAGCAGAGGGTTAATTTTCTTTGGCAATGGGGGAGGCCTGGCACTCTTTACCCGTCCACCGAATCCATTGATTACAGTAAAGGCCTGTCCTGTGGAACACACATAAGAGCACCGGTGGGTGTTAGAGATCAGGGGAGTTAACAAGAGAAAGCAAAATGTTTGGGCACTGTGATAGAATGGTGGAGAAGCTTAGCAGGTCTGGCAGCATTTGTGGACTGAGAAACAGAGCTAATGTTTCGAGTCTGGTTTAACTCTTCACTTCTGAAGTAAAATCATATCAGACTCAAGCATTAATACTGTTTCAGATCTCAACACCTGCAGTATTTTGCTTTTATTTGGTCACTTTCGTGTTACTACCCCTGTTTCACTCTCCAATTCTGTCCCTGCATCATTTGGGCCGGCGATAGTGGGGAGAAGGGGTGGGGGGGAAGTAAACAGAACTTTGGTCAGGCCACAGAAGAGTACGCCATTCAGTTCCAGTCAGTTCCCTAGAGGATTGCATGGTGTGGGTATGGATGAGATACACTAAGATGTTGCCTGGGATGGAGCATTTAAGCTGTGAAGAGAAGATCATAAGATATAGGAGCAGAATTAGGGATGGACAATAAATACTGGCCCAGCCATCATTCCAGGAATGAATGAAAAAGAATTGGGCTGTTCAGTTCATCAATAAGCTTGGTTTTGTTTCTTTTGAGCAGAAGCATAATATCTTGAACAATTATTTCAATGAGCTGAAGAATGGCAGATGGAGTTTAATTTGGATAAATGCAAGGTCTTGCATTTTGCTAACACTTTTTTTTGAAAGTTGTGTCACATGTAGACAGGGTGGTCAAAAAGGCGTTCACACACTTGCCTTCACTGCTCAGACTTTTGAGCAGAGGAGTTGAGACGTCATGTTGAGGTTGTACAGGATGTTGGTGAGGCCTCTTCTGGAATACTGTGTCCAGTTCTGGTCGCCCTGTCATAGGAAGGATATTATTAAGCTGGAGAGGGTTCAGAAAAGATTTACCAGGACGTTACTGGGAGTGGACGGTTGGAGATATAAGGTGAGGCTGGATAGGCTGGGACCTCTTTTGGTGGATGCACGAGGTTGAGGGGTGACCTTTTAGAAGTTTATAAAGTCATGAGGGGCACAGATAAGGTGAATGGCAGGTGTCTTTTCCCTTGGATGGGGGATTTCAAGACCAGGGGGCACATATTTTAAGGTGAGAGGAGAGAGATTTTATAAAGACATGAGGGGCAATGTTTTTACACAGAGGGTGGTTTGCATACGGAATGAACTTCCAGAGGAAGCGGTGGGTGTGAGTACAGTTACAAGGTATAATGATATTTGGATAAGTACATGAGTGAGAAATGTTTGGAGGGATATGGGTCAAGCGGAGGCAGATGGGAATGGTTTAGTTTGGGATTATGGTCGGTGTGGACTGGGTGGACCGGAGAGTTGTTTCCGTGCTGTATGACTCTGTGACTCTATGAGGGACATGGACAGGATGGATATAAAGCAGTTGTTCCCCTTAGTTGAAGTGGGGGTTGGGGGGGGGGACACTTTGAAGGCTAAGGGCAAAGGTTTATAGGGGATTTGTGGAATTTATTTTTCATCCAGAAGGTGGTGGGGGTCTGAAATGCCCTGTCCGGGAGTAAAGTTGAGGTGGGAAACCTCACAACCTTTAAAAAGTATTTGATGAGCACTTGAAATGTCATAAAATTCAAAGCTATGGGTTAAGTGCTGGAAAGTAGGACCAGTGCAGAGTTAGAATAGTACAGACTCAATGGGCTGAAAGACCTATTCTGTTTTGTATGATTCTTTGAAGGAGGGAAGGAGAGGAAATTTTCCTGTTGGACCACAAGTTGCTCCATCAATAGTGGCTATCAAACCATTGCTGAAAATAGTTTGAAAGGGGAAATAGTGGAATGGAATGAAACACAGGAATTGGAGTGAGGAATTCAACCAGGAATTCAGCAGGATATAAAACCCAGATGCACATCTTTGCCACGTATTCCCCAGAACCTTTGTGGGGGTTTTGCATTGCAGGCATAGTCACTGTTAGATATTACAGGATAGGAGGCAGCTATCATTCTAGAAAGGCCCTCCTTTACTGAAGCAGAACAGGATTCAAGACAGCCTTCCAGTCAAGATGACCTTTGGGTGATATGTACCGGCAGTGGGTAAACTGGTGGGGCCCTGTTTGGACACTTCTCTCACCCTCGAGTCCAGCAGATTGTGGGTTTATGTCCTACATTAGGGCTTTGAGTATAGGAGTCAAAAAATGTGGTGCTGCAAAAACCACAACTGGTCGGGCAACATCCGAGGAGCAGGAGAGTTTTGAGCATAAGCCCTTCATCAGGAATGGGAGCATAGGAGTACAGGCTGACCCTCTCCCGTGCTATACACAGGGGGTGCTGCACTGTTGGAGATACCATTGGTTAGGTTAGAGGGGGGCACATATTTGGACTGAAAACGTTAACTGTGTTACTCTCTCTACAGATGTTGTTGATGGAGTATCCATCCAGTGTGGCTCCATTGACTCTCTCATTCAACTGAAATTTAATATGACCACAGTGACCTATTGAAACTGCATTCATATCAACCTGATGCCCAATGGCTTATCCCATGGCACTATCTTGAAGAGCAGAGGAGGTTTCCCTGGCTAATATTTATCCCTTAACCAATACTTCTAAACAGATGATCTAGTTATTATCAGATTGCTGTTCATGGGAGTTGGCTGTATGTCAATGTGTTTCCTACATCAGGAAATGCTCTTCACTGTCCTCAAGATACTTTGGGACATCCTGAGGTTGTGGACAGCACTATATAGATGCATACTATTACTTTATTTTCCACTTGCTTCAGGTTGGTCTGTACTGCGTTGTCTTTATTTGTCCATGGAGCGTGGCCATCCCTAATTCCCCATGCCTAATTGGCCTAGTGAATGTGGCAGTGTGCTGCCATCATGAATGGCCGTGCTCCTTCAGGCTCAACCTTCTACTTCAGACCAGCCGAGTTGGGGTTAGCTGCATTTTGTAAAGGGAAGGCTATCTTATGATTAAATGGCCAGAGAGCTTTCTTCCCTTAAGCAGATACTGGGAGGAATCCTTTCACTTAGGACACTTAAGAGATAAATCCAAGAGGTTTCACACTTGGAGGTTGGAATGAGAGGGTGTCCTGAGTTGCTTGTTTGCGGAACAGAGGAGCTGTGGGAGATGAAGGAAGGGAACAGGGTACAATGCGTGAAGGCATCATGGTGTGCAATCCTACCTGCTGGACTTGCAGTGTTCCCTTCTGCAGGCTGTTCTGAATTGGGATTGCTTTCCACTGTTCTCGTGTTGCTCACCAGTTGTGGCAGTCTTGAAGGCTCCTAGAAATAGATGGGCATTAACATCATCAAAAGAGGCATCATGGATAATCAACTGTCATGGGATTTGGCTGAAAGATCCCACTGTTTCCAGATAGTGACATTCTCCACAGAGTGCACACACACTGGACTGGATTTCCACTAAGTCTGAAGGAACCCCTGTTACATTTAAGAAGTATTTAGATGCATATTTGCGATGCTAAGGCAAAAGAAGTCTGTGGCCAAGGGCTGGAAAATGGGATTAGAATACCAAAGTGGTAGATTTTGACTGATGGGCTGAATGGCCTTTTTTTTTGCTGTAGATCTCCATGACTCTCTGAATGTGGAGCCACCTAAAAATGACAAGCCCGATCCAATTCTGAGATTCCCAGTCCTCGTTCCTGACTGAGCTGATTTTCACTGATGTAGCCCAAGACTTGACCCCTGTACGCTGAATCTATCTGGCGCCTATGTGGACCATTTCTTGCTCACCACAATCTCTCCCTCCCCACTTTTCCACCTGAAAATATCCATGGAGCATGGCCACATTCTCAATGACTTGAGGTTCATGGCGCCAGAGGAGTCGTGACCCATCGTCCACATTCAGGAATCTTGTAAACGTTAATGTGAAAAAGTCTGTGCTCCCCACGTCGATGTATATCACCTCAATGACAGCATATACCCCCTCACCCACTTCCATGGAACTTCATAGCCCTATGCCAACTCAGCAGCAATTTGGTGTGGACTTGTTGGGCCAAAAGGCTTGTTTCCATACTAAAGGGATTCTATTCTATTCTATTCAGACACTGCCATTACTGTCCCTGATTATCCCTTATCCCACTGGCAGGACAGACCCAGCAGAGGTGCTGGTAGAGTGATGTACAATTGGGAGGGAGTTCTGGGAGCCCACACTGACACCAGACCACAAGAAGTCTCATGGCATCATGCAACCAGATGAGCAAGGAAACCTCCTGCAGCTTATTATGTTCCATCCTCCTTCAGCAGATGTATCAGTGCTCCTACATGTTCATCAACACTTGGAGGAAGGACTTAGGGTGGTCAGGGCACAGATTGTACTCTGGCTAGGGGGGTCTTCATGTCCACCATCAAGAATGTCTCAGCAGTTGTACTACTGATTGAACTGGTCATGTCCTAAAGGACATAGTTGTTAAACTGGGTCTCCAAATGGGATTAAGGAACCAACAAGAGGGAAGAACATATTTGACTTCTTGACCATTAGCACCTGTCTCAGATATTAGTGAGGAGGACATTTTAGAACATAGGACATTACAGTGTCGTACAGGCCCTTCGACCCTCAATGTTGTGCCAACCTGTGAAACCAATCTGAAGCCCATCTAACCTACACTAGTCCATTTTCCTATCCAATGAGCATTTAAATGCCCTTAAATGTTGGCAAGTCTACTACTGTTGCAGGCAGTGCATTCCAAGCCCTTATTACTCTCTGAGCATTTGCAGGGATGACAGGACTGAGTTGTAATTCCTGATGCCTAGGTTGATGCTTCAGATTCCCTACAGTATGGAAACAGGCCCTTTAATCAATGTTCCCTGGTCATTGATCCCTCTATCCAGAGATGATAAACTTGCAGCACCACTACCTTAGCCAAGGGCCGTACGTGAGTAAGAGGGGACCCTTCAAGGGGACCCTCAGGAAAGGTTATGAGAGTGACTGATCTGTATGTGTGCATTTGGTTATAAATATTCCATTGTTTATTGATGATATTTAATGGGGAATGGAGAAATTCAGCTCAGATGCGTTTGTTGAATTGTAAAAGTTCACAAAGTTAGTAATTGGGCACTGACAGATAAAAGATGATTTCCCACAAACAGGTTCACCACAAACCAGGAAGACAGGGATTTTCCGCACTGGAATGTGATTGCCATACGGTGAGGTACCTCAGTAATGTCTGGAGGAGGGGGAGCAGCCACAGACAACTTTCTGGAACTGAACAGCCCACTGACTCTGTTCTCCTTCCTGGTGAACTTCCTCTCCTCGGCGTCTTTCACCCCGCTGTCCAGCGATTTCTCCTGGGAACGGGAGATCTGCTTCTTCGGCAACGGCGGCTCTGCCCCACTGTCAGGAACAATAACAGCGTTGAGATAGCGCCTCTCATAACCTCAGGACAAAACGCTTTTCCAAAATACGGTCACGGTTGTAACATCGAAAAGGCAACACTGAATCAACACACACAGGTTCCCAAAAGCACCAATCATTTTTGTTCTACTAATTTTAGGCTGAGGATAAATTGGTCAGGATTTTTCAAATAATCCTTTCATGTATTTGGGTGTCTCTGGCTCAGCCAACGTCTGTAGCCCATCCCTAACTGCGCTCAAGATGGTGCAGTCCATGTGGTGCTGGTACACCCCACAGTGCAGCCAGCGTTAAATGATCTAACAGAGGTTAGCAAGAAACGTTGGCCTAATCAGTAATGTCAACATTACTGCGGGTTGGGAGAGAGGATGGAAGCAAAGTATTGAACATGTGGGTTGCTTTGTCCTGGATGGCCTGGAGAGCTGTAGGGGCTGCACTCATCTCGGCAAATGTGCAGCATTCTATCAAACGCCTGACTTGCGCCTTGTAGTTGGTGAACAGGCACTCGGGAGACAGGAGGTGAGGTAGCCACTGCAGGATTTCCAGCCTCCAACGTTCTGTTGTAGCTACTGCATTTATATAGCCAGTCCAGTTCAGTTTCTGACTACTGATGACCCTCGGGGATGTGGAGAGTGGATTCAGTAATGATAATGTCATTGGGTTTCAGAAGTTTGATGTAATGGCAAGGGACAGTAATATATACTCATTCTTTTGGGATTCAGTTTGTGATTGATTGCTCCACTTATTCTTAGTTATTATGCTTCATTATGAGGGCCCAAACCATTGGGCGAGACATCATTCAACTTGAAGATTATAAGACCATAAGATATAAGATATAAGATATAACAGATTTTGGAAAGGTGCAGAAGCCACAGGGTAGTAGTCATGGGTGATTTCAACTTCCCAAACATTGTTTGGAAGCTCTTTAGATCAAGTAGATTGGATGAGGCTGTGTTTGTGCATTGTGTACAGGAAGCTTTTCTAACTCAGTATGTAGATTGCCCGTCCAGAGGGGAGGCCATATTGGATTTGGTACTTGGTAATGAACCGGGACAAGTGATGGGCTTGTTATTGGGTGAATATTTTGCTGATGGTGACCACCATTCTGTGACTTTCACCTTGGTTATGGAGAGAGATAGGTGCGTGCAACAGAGTAGGTTTTACAATTGGGGGAAGGGTAAATACGATGCTGTAAGACAGGATCTGAGGAGCATAAGTTGGGAGCATAGGCTGTTAGGGAAGGATGTCGTGGAAATGTGGAACTTTTTCAAGGGACAGATATGACGTGTCCTTGATATGTATGTACCTGTCAGGCAGGAAAGAAATGGTCGTGTGAGGGAACCTTGCTTGACGAGGGAGGTTGAATGTCTTGTAAAGAGGAAGAAGGAGGCTTACATAAAGTTGAGGAAACAAGGTTCAGACAGAGCAATGGAGGGATACAGGATTGCCAGAAGGGAGCTGAAGAAAGGGATGAGGAGAGCTAAGAGAGGGCATGAAAAATCTTTGGCGGATAGGATCAAGGATAACCCCAAGGCATTTTATGCGTATGTGAGAAACATGAGAATGACGAGAACGAGGGTAGATCCGATCAAGGACAGTAGTGGGAGACTGTGTATTAAGTTGGAAGAGATAAGTGAGGTCTTGAATAAGTACTTTTCTTCAGTATTTACAAATGAGAGGGACCGTACTGTTGAAGAGGAGAGTGTGAAATGGGCTGGTAAGCTAGAGGAGATACTTGTTAGAAAGGAAGATGTGTTGGACATTTTGAATAACTTGAGGATAGACGAGTCCCCTGGGCCTGACGGGATATATCCTAGGATTATGTGGGAAGCAAGAGAGGAAATTGGAGAGCCGTTGGCAATGATCTTTTCGTCTTCACTGTCAACAGGGGTGGTACCAGGGGACTGGAGAGTGGCGAATGTTGTGCCCCTTTTCAAAAAAGGGAATAGGGATAACCCCAGGAATTACAGGCCAGTTAGTCTTACTTTGGTGGTAGGCAAAGTAATGGAAAGGGTACTGAGGGATAGGATTTATGAGTATCTGGAAAGACACTGCTTGATTAGGGACAGCCAAGGGTAGGTCTTGTGAAGGGTAGGTCTTGCCTTACAAGTCTTATTGAATTCTTTGAGGAGGTGGCCAAGCATGTAGATGAGGGTAGAGTAGTGGATGTAGTATACATGGATTTTAGTAAGGCATTTGATAAGGTTCCCCATGGTAGGCTTATGCGGAAAGTCAGGAGGCAAGGGATAGAGGGAAATTTGGTCAGTTGGATAGAAAACTGGCTAACCGGTCGAAGTCAGAGAGTGGTGGTAGATGGTAAATATTCAGCCTGGAGCCCAGTTACAAGTGGAGTTCCACAGGGATCAGTTCTGGGTCCTCTGCTGTTTGTAATTTTTATTAATGACTTGGAAGAGGGAGTCGAAGGGTGGGTCAGTAAATTTGCAGATGATACGAAGATTGGTGGAGTTGTGGATAGTGAGGAGGGCTGTTGTCGGCTGCAAAGGGACTTAGATATGATGCAGAGCTGGGCTGAGGAGTGGCAGATGGAGTTCAACCCTGCCAAGTGTGAGGTTGTCCATTTTGGAAGGACAAATAAGAATGCGGAATACAGGGTTAACGGTAGGGTTCTTAGTAAGGTGGAGGAGCAGAGGGATCTTGGGGTCTATGTTCATAGGTCTTTGAAAGTTGCCACTCAGGTGGATAGAGCTTGTAAGAAGGCCTATGGTGTATTAGCATTCATTAGCAGAGGAATTGAATTCAAGAGTCGTGAAGTGATGTTACAGCTGTACAGGACTTTGGTTAGGCCACATTTAGAGCACTGTGTGCAGTTCTGGTCGCCTCACTTTAGGAAAGATGTGGAAGCTTTGGAGAGGGTGCAGAGAAGATTTACCAGGATGTTGCCTAGAATGGAGAATAGATCGTACGAGGATAGGTTGAGCATGCTAGGCCTTTTCTCATTGGAACGGCGAAGGATGAGGAGTATAAGATGATCAGGGGAATAGATAGAGTTGTCAATCAGAAACTTTTTCCCCGGGTACAACAGAGTGTTACAAGGGGACATAAATTTAAGGTGAAGAGTGGAAGATATAGGGGAGATGTCAGGGGTAGGTTCTTTACCCAGAGAGTGGTGGGGGCATGGAATGCGCTACCTGTGGGGGTGGCAGAGTCAGAATCATTGGCGAACTTTAAGTGGCAATTGGATAGGTACATGGATGGGTGCTTAAGCTAGGACAAATGTTCGGCACAACATCGTGGGCTGAAGGGCCTGTTCTGTGCTGTATTGTTCTTTGTTCTATGTTCTAAGACTAGAATAAGGCCATTTGGCCCATCATGTCTGTTCCACCATTCAATCATGATTATATCTTTCTCAACCCAATTCTTCTGCCTTTTCCAATTAACCCTTGATCTCCTTCCTAATCAAGAACTTATGTATCTCTATGTTGAATACACCAAAGGACTTCAGTGGTAATGAGTTCCACAGATTTACCACCCACATTTCAGTTTGAAAGGATCATCTATTCACCCTGAGGCTCTGCCTCAACCCTAATCTCTCCAAAGAGTAGAAACATCTTCTCCGTGTCCAACCTATCTTAGTCCTTTCAGTATTCTGTAATATTTAATCAAATCCCCCCTCCTGCTTCTAAACTCCATAGAGTACACTGCTAAATGGTTTGGATGTAAACTTTGGAGGTATAGTTCGTAAGTTTGCAGATGACACCAAAATTGAAGGTGTACTGGACAGCGAAGAAAATTACCTCAGAGTACAACTTAATCAGCTGGGCCAATGGGCTGAGGAGTGGCAGATGAAGTTTAATTTAGATAAATGTGAGGTGCTGCAGTTTGGAAAACCAAATCAGAGCAGGACTTTTCCACGTAATGGTGAGATCCTAGGAGTGTTGCTGAACAAAGAGACCTTGGAATGCAGGTTCATAGTTCCTTGAAAGTGGAGTCACAGGTAGATACAATAGTAAAGGTGGTGTTTGATATGTTTTCCTTGATTAGTCAGAGTATTGAGTATAGGAGTTGGAAGGTTATGTTGCGGCTGTACAGGTCATTGGTTAGGCCACTTTGGAATATTGTGTGCAATTCTAGTCTCCTTCCTATGGGAAGAATGTTGTGAAAATTGAAAGGGTTCAGAAAAGATTTACAAAGATGTTGCCAGGGCTGGAGGATTTGAACTATAGGAAGAGGATGATTAGGCTGGGGCTGTTTACTCTGAATCGTTGGAGGTTGAGGGATGACCTTATAGAGATTTATAAAATCATGAGGGGCATGGATAGGATAAATAGACAAGGTCTTTCTCCCCCTGGGGTGGGGGAGTCCAGAACTAGAGGGCATAGGTTTAGGGTGAGAGGGGAAAGATATAAAAGTGACCTAAGGGGCAACTTTTTCACACAGAGGGTGGTGCATGGATGGATTGAGCTGCTAGAGGAAGTGGTGAAGGTTCGTCCGATGGCAACATTTAAACGGCATCTGGACGGGTATATGAATAGGAAGGGTTTAGAGGGATATGGGCCGAGTGCTGGTAAATGGGACTAGATTGGGTTAGAATATCTGGTCAGCATGGACGAGTTGGACTGAAGGGTCTGTTTCCGTGCTGTACATCTCTATTACTCAGTAACTCTCTCTACAGAGTCAGCATTCTCAACTACTCCTCATACTGAAAGCCCTTCGTCACTGGATTATTCTTGTAAATTTCCTCTGCATCCCCTCCAACACCAAAACATGCTTGCTGAGATACAGGGTCCAAAAATGCTCACAATATTCTAAATGTAGTCTTATACAGCCTCAGCAGTACATTTCTGTTCTTATGTTCTAGTCCTCTTGAAATGAATGCAAACATTGCATTTGTCTTCATAACTGCCATCTGAACTTGCAAGTTAACCTAAAGAGAATCCTGAACTCAGACTCCCAAGTCACTTTTGTCTTTCAGATTTCCAAAGCCTTTGCCCATTTAGAAAGCAGTCTCCATCTCCATTCTTCCTAACAAACAGCACAATCCCAGACTTTTCCATATTGTCTTCCATCTGCCACTTCTTTGTCCACTCCCCTAGCCTGTGGAAGTTCTCCTGCAGTATCCCTGCTTACTATCTTTGTGACATCTGCAAATGTAGCAATAACACCCTCATTTCCTTCATCCAGATCATTAATGTCTAATGTGAATAGTTGTGGTCCCAACATGGGACACCTGCGGAACTCCACCAGTCACTGGCTGCATCCTGAAAAGACCCCTTTATCCCTACTCCCCGCCTTCTGCCAGTCAGCCAATCCTCTATACTTTATAAATAACTACTTGTCTGTGAAACATATGGGGTAGCACTGAGGATGTGAAAGGCTGTGAACAATTAATGGTTTCTTTTTTTCGTGCCTTACCTGTCTCCAGAAACCTTGGGTGATTCTTTCTCAGAGCTTGAAGAACTCGAGGAACTCAAGGAGATCACAGACAGCGGTCGAAACGATCGGATCATGGAGCGAGGGCGGCTTCCTCCGCCCCCACCTCCTCGCCTCTCCTCAAATAAAGACTGAAAAAAAAACGGTACCACATAGGGAAGCAATTACTTCCTCATGTTTGTCAGGATCCAAACCTTAGGATCACAAATATCAGACAAGATAGGAGGTTGCTAAAGACATTGGAGGATTAAGAAGCAATTTCTTTACCTCAAGAGTGGTGAGAAGGTGGAACTCACTATGATATGCAATGTTGAGACAAACAGTAGAAGTTTATTTAAGAGGAAGCTAGATAAACACATGAGGGAAAAGGAATAGAAGGATATGTTGATAATATGGGATGATAAAGGTTGGGAGGAGACTCTTTGGACCACAAAGACTGGCATGGACCAGAAGGGCTGAATGCCCTGTTTCTCTGCAGTAGAGCATTGTAATTGTATATATCCTGAATGGCTGGATAATGCACAGTTGACATTGAGGATATAACTGTTTTGGTCACTGGGATATCGAGACACCACCCACGCCCTCCACCTCCTCCAAGACTTCCATTTCCCCGGCACCCAACGCCTCATCTTCACCATGGATATCCAATCCCTCTCCACCTCCATCCGCCATGACCAGGGCCTCCAAGCCCTCTGTTTTTCTCTCTCCAGACGTCCCCAACAGTACCCTTCCAGCGACACTCTCATTCGTTTGGCTGAACTGGTCCTCACCCTTAACAATTTCTCCTTTGAATCCTCCCACTTCCTCCAGACCAAAGGGGTAGCCATGAGCACACGTATGGGCCCCAGCTATGCCTGTCTCTTTGTTGGCTACATAGAGCAGTCGATCTTCCATAATTACACCGGCACCACTCCCCACCTCTTCCTCCGCTACATTGATGACTGCATTGCCGCCACCTCGTGCTCCCGTGAGGAGGTTGAGCAATTCATCAACTTCACCAACACATTCCACCCTGACCTCAAATTTACCTGGACCATCTCTGACACCTTCCTCCCCTTCCTGGACCTCTCCATCTCCATTAATGATGACCGACTTGACACTGACATTTTTTACAAACCCACCGACTCCCACAGCTACCTGGATTACACCTCTTCCCACCTTACCTCTTGCAAAAATGCCATCCCATATTCCCAATTCCTCCACCTCCGCCGTATCTGCTCCCAGGAGGATCAGTTCCACCACAGAACAAACCAGATGGCCTCCTTCTTTAGAGACCGCACATGGTTAAAGATGCCCTCCAACACATCTCGTCCACATCTCGCACCTCCGCCCTCAGACCCCACCCCTCCAACCGTAACAAGGACAGAACGCCCCTGGTGCTCACATTCCACCCTATCAACCTTCGCATAAACCAAATCATCCGCCGACATTTCCGCCACCTCCAAACAGACCCCACCACCAGGGGTATATTTCCCTCTCCATCCCTTTCTGCCTTCCGCAAAGACCGTTCCCTCCCTGACTACCTGGTCAGGTCCACGCCCCCCTATGACCCACCCTCCCATCCTGGCACTTTCCCCTGCCACCGCAGGAACTGTAAAACCTGCGCCCCACACCTCCTCCCTCACCTCTATCCAAGGCCCTAAAGGAGCCTTCCACATCCATCAAAGTTTTACTTGCACATCCACTAATACCATTTCTTGTATCCGTTGCCCCCGATGCGGTCTCTTCTACACTGGGGAGACTGGGCGCCTCCTAGCAGAGCGCTTTAGGGAACATCTCCGAGACACCCGCACCAATCAACCACACCACCCCGTGGCCCAACATTTCAACTCCCCCTCCCACTCTGCCGAGGACATGGAGGTCCTGGGCCTCCTTCACTGCCGCTCCCTCACCACCAGACGCCTGGAGGATGAACGCCTCATCTTCCGCCTCGGAACACTTCAATCCCAGGGCATCAATGTGGACTTCAACAGTTTCCTCATTTCCCCTTCCCCCACCTCACCCTGGTTACAAACTTCCAGCTCAGCACTGTCCCCATGACTTGTCCGGACTTGTCCTACCTGCCTATCTCCTTTTCCACCTATCCACTCCACCTTCTCCTCCCTGACCTATCACCTTCATCCCCTCCCCCACTCACCTATTATACTCTCTGCTGCTTTCTCCCCACCCCCACCCTCCTCTAGCTTATCTCTCCACGCTTCAGGCTCTCTGCCTTTATTCCTGATGAAGGGCTTTTGCCCGAAACGTCGATTTTGCTGCTCCTTGGATGCTGCCTGAACTGCTGTGCTCTTCCAGCACCACTGATCCAGAATCTGGTTTCCAGCATCTGCAGTCATTGTTTTTATCTCCATAATTTTAAAATGACTGTACTCAAATTATCTGCCTTACACTTTGATTGAAAAAAGAAATAAATAAATAGTCAGCATCCCCCTATGAGACCTTCATAGCCATTTCCTACACAAGATCCAAATGTACATGAACATCCATAGGATTTTATGTTTTGGTTTTAATGAAACATGTTTGATGTGCTAATGATTTCCTAAATAACTTCCTGACATCAGTCCAAAGTTTGAGTTTTGGACCAGTTTCGACTTGTGACCCATTCCCTTCACTATACCCATAATGCCTTCAGAAACAGAAATAGCAACATGCCTCATAGCCACTTACCTGGGATTCCCTGACTGATCAAGAATCTATCAATCTCACCCTTTAATATATACATGGATTCTGCCTCCACAGTTCTCTGTGTCAAGGAGTTCCAATGACACACAACCCTCTGAGAGAAGAAATTCCTCCTCATCTCAGTCTGACATTAGTGTCCTTTTATTCTGAGACTAGTAGAGATTGGTCCTAGACTCTCCCATGAGGGGAAACATCCCCTCCAACAGCCCTCCCAATCCTCCTCTCAAAATGTGAATGGCTCCATTGACTCACCAGGTCTCGCACTCCATACTCATTCTCCACCTTCGTTTTGAGCTGGGCAAAGCATTCCTCCATCCGATCATGGAAAGGTTTCAGAGCCTCAGTGACCTTTTTCCCATGAACTTTAATCCCTTCCTCCAGCAATGGGATCTTCAAAGGAGAGAGCCAGAGATAAATGACAAACAGTGAATTGCACCCAGATTCCTGTTTATTGTCCACAATTTAGAAGGTTGAAAAGAGACGATATGTTAAATTGTCCCTTTATAACCCCTAGCTAGACCACATTTACAGTCGAGAGTGTGGTGATGGAAAAGCGTAGCAGATGCAGCATCCAATGAGCAGGAGAATTGATGTTTTGGGCAAAAGCCTTTCATCAGGAATGAGACATTCCTGTCTCATTCCTGATGAATGGCTTTTGCCCAAAATGTCGACTCTCCTGCTCCTTGGATGTTGCCTGACCTGCTGTGCTTTTCCAGCACCACACTCTTGACTCTAATCTCCAGCATCTGTAGTCCTCACTTGCAAGACCATACTTACAGTACTGTGAACAGCTCTGATCTCCATAACATATAGAAATCAAATTAATGAGACATTAGAGAAGGTGCAAAAAAAATTTACTGAGAATTTTATCTTAACTTGGTAGCACCTGGACACCATTGGCTGGGCCAGCATTTATTGCCTGTCCTTTGTTGCCCTTGAGAAGGTGGTAGTGAGCTGTCCTTTTGAACCATTGCAGTCCATGTGCTGTGGGTAGACTCACATTAAAATCATGAGGGGCATGGATAGGGCAAGTAGACAAGGTCTTTTCCCTGGGGTGGGTGAGTCCAGGACGAGAGGGCATAGGTTTAAGGTGAGAGGGGAAAGATATAAAAAGGACTGAAAGGGCAACATTTTCACACAGAGGGTGGTGCGTGTATGGAATGAGCTGCCAGGAGGAAGTGGTGGAGGCTGGTACAATTCCAACATTTAAAAGGCATCTGGATGCGTATATGAATAGGAAGAGTTTAGAGGGATATGGGCCAAGTGCTGGCAAATGGGACTAAATTAGTTTAGAATATCCAGTTGGCATGGACGAGTTGAACTGAAGGGTCTGTTTCTGTGCTGTTTACCTCTATGACACTATCTCCTAAAGTGGTTCAATGATACATTTTTTTGGATGATGCTGTTGTGCTTTGCCTCAGAATGTTATTCAATACATCTTACTGTTTTTGTTTCGATTCACCTGCAGGCAGGGAAGATTTTATTCTTTCAGTCTTGTCAGTTGCTTTCAAAACTCCCCCCCCAAAACTCAAACAAATGACCCTTTAACCTTTAATAGTCCAACAAAGACCAGGCTGAATGTGTATTCCCTCCTTCATAATCAACCCTTGGAGATCGGGCACCATTCTGTGAAATCTGTGCTTTGCTCTTTACAAGGCCAATATAAAATGCGTTGATCAAACCTGCCTGGAATCATAGAACCTCTGCAGTGTAGAAAGAAGCCATTCAGCCCATCAAGTCCACACTGATCCTCCCACCCAGACTCAGCCACTCCCCACCCTAAACCTGTAACCCTGCATTTCCCACGGCTAATCCACCTAGCCTGCACACCCTTGGACACTATAGCATTGTCAATCTACCTGACCTGCACATCTTTGGACTGTGGGAGGAAACCTGAGCACCTGGAGGAAAACCATGCAGACTCGGGGAGATTGTGCAAACTTCACACAGACAGTTACCCAAGGCTGGAGTTGAACCTGGGTCCCTGGCACTGTGCTAGCCACTGAGCCACCATTCTGCCCAGGTACTGTAGAGCTGCAGCAATTTAGTCTCTGAAAGACCCACAACACCAAACTGGGTGAAAGTCACCCTTTATCCCAAGGAAGTGTCAAAATATCTCATCCTGTAGTAAAGCTCCTTCCACTTTGCATTTAAGCTCTGAAGGCTGTGAAAATTAAAAAGTTCTGCTAAATATATTCTCACTCATACATTTCCATAAATTAGAATGAAACAGTTGCATTTTTCAGGTCAATGTGAGACTGGTCAGATCCCATCGACAGTATTTTGAGAAGAAGATCCAGTTCTGGAATCCACATTGTAGGAGGGATGTGATTGCATGATTTGTCTGGTTAGTTCACAAAACAATATTTTTCATTGTATCGTGGTACATGTGACAATAAATCACATCAAATCAAAGGTTGTGGAAGGATTTGAAAACAAGGAGGAGAGTTTCAAATCAAGGCTTGGTTCATCAGAAAGCAACTGTAAATGGTCTCAGGTTTGTAGAGGACACAAAGCCGAGAAGTGTGGTGCTGGAAAAGTACATCAGGTCAGGCAGCATCGAGGAGGAGAAGGGCTTATGCCCGAAATGTCAACTCTCCTGCTCCTGCTTTGCTTTTCCAGTGCCACACTTTTCGACTCTGCGCTCCAGCATCAGTAGTCCTCACTTTCTCCCAGAGGGTACAAAGTCGGTCAGTTGTTAGAGAAAATGGCCAACTCCACTGTGAACTGTGCATTAGATTTAGATTTAGATTTAGATTACATTACAGTGTGGAAACAGGCCCTTCGGCCCAACAAGTCCACACCGACCCGCCGAAGCGCAACCCACCCATGCCCCTACATTTACCCCTTACCTAACACTACGGGCAAATTAGCATGGCCAATTCACCTGACCTGCACATCTTTGGACTGTGGGAGGAAACCGGAGCACCCGGAGGAAACCCACGCAGACACTGGGAGAATGTGCAAACTCCACACAGTCAGTCACCCAAGGCGGGAATTGAACCCGGGTCTCTGGCGCTGTGAGGCAGCAGTGCTAACCACTGTGCCACCGTGCCGCCCATTAGGATTAGTGATGTTATCAAGAAACAGGGAGAAGGTGCAGAGGGGATTTGCCAGGGCTGAAACATTTCAATTAGGAAGAAAGATTGAATAGACTGGAGCCGTTTTCCTTAGTACAGAGGAAATTGACAGGGTGTTGACTGAGATGGAAAAAAAATGATGACAGGGTAGTCCAGAAGAAAATTTTCCACTTGATGGCAGGATCAATGACCGGGGGGCATAGATTGAAGGTAAGAGGCAGGAGGTTAAGAGGAGATGTGAGCAAAAGCTTTCTCACTCAGAAGGCGGTGGGAATCTGGAACTCCCTGTCTATAGGGGTGATAGAGGGAGAAACATTCATAACATTGAAGAAGTGTTTACATGTGCCAAGGCATACATGGTGATGGAGAAAGTAAGGTCTGCAGATGCTGGAGATCAAAGTTGAAACTTTATTGCTGGAACAGCACAGCAGGTCAGGCAGCATCCAGGGAACAGGAGATTCGACGTTTCGGGCACAGGCCCTTCTTCAGGAATGAAGAAGGGCCTGTGCCCGAAACGTCGAATCTCCTGTTCCCTGGATGCTGCCTGACCTGCTGTGCTGTTCCAGCAATAAAGTTTCATACATGGTGATGGGCCAAGTGATGGGAAATGGGATGTGAACACATGTTTTTGACTAGCAATGGAGTAAAGGGCCTTTTTCTGTTAGGTCATTTTCTATGACTTTATGAAACATGACCCAAGCTGTTTTAGGCAGAAGTTGGTAAAGTTCTTTGAAGTAAATTGTAGACAGAGCTGCAAGCCTTGATCTGATAACTCACATTGTTTTGTGTGCAACTTCTTCCAGACCTTGGATTCCGTGCCCCTATCTCTGAATCCACCTCCAATCTCTAATCTCCAGATATCTCTGGGTCCTTCATTCTGACCTCATGCACATCCCCAAAT